>NW_027325358.1:19241571-19618059 GCF_036924035.1 Leuresthes tenuis | reverse complement strand
TGTGTCTTGGTTGTGTGCCATTTAAATAGTAAGTCATGCACCACGGACATAAACGACACAAATACACGCACACGCACACGCACCTCTGCCAATCTGTTCTATTGATACTTACATAATTGTCTCGAGCAGACCAGCCGGGGTAGAGCTGCATGTGGAGCTGCCGTTCCTTGCGGGCTAACTCATAATACTTAGCTTGCTCTTCCCGAGATAAAGCATGCCACTGTTTTGGTACAAAGGAGATTAGGGGGGGAAGAAAAAAAATAGCACACAGTCAATTACTGGCATGCACTTGCATGTTCCCTGCATAGAGATGTGTGCTGGTGTTTTTGGTGGAGAGGAGAGGAGGTGGGGGGGGGGGAGGAAAAACTTTTCAATGTTTGGTGTCGAACAAAAATGGGGATAAAAGACAAAGAAGGAGAGAGAAACATGATGAAGAGATTAACATGTGCAAAAGTCAGCGAGGGAAAGAAGAAAAAAGAAACAACTTTGATTTCATATCAAAACACTGCTTCCAATTTAGCAGCGCTTTTTATTCAAACTGTGTCAGCAAGCAATTACTCTCTGCAGGCCACAAACTAGGCTTTGCTGTGGCTGGCTGCCTAGGCCTATTCGTTAAGGCTTTTTAACATGGCTCTGTGGTTCCACTCTTTTCCCAATCCTCAAAAGGGACAAATTTGGTCATTTCCAACTGTGCCATTATCCGGGCATATTTTATTGAAGCCAATTTGATTAAATGTCACTTAGATAGGCAGTCTGTATCTGTGCTGCTGAGAGGAAAGTAATTGGCTTGGGCAATCATTATGACAATCATCACTACTTCTCCATAAAAGACTATGTTAACAGAGAGGGGTATCTTTGTACTCCCCCCCCCCCCCCCCCCCCCCCCAACTAATTGTGCTTGGTAAGGGCCATGCCCTGAACTGTGATCTCTTGGATGATTTAAGTTAATTTGCAAAGATAAACTGCAGCACGACCGAAAATGAGAGCGATCTACGAGGCTACACCGACTATGTGACCTACCCTGCGTCCCAGGATCTGATTGATGGCGGCGCTCTCCTTCAGCGTGCACTCAGCAACCACATTCGCACGCATCTCTTTCATGTAGAGCATGAAGGCGTTTAGCGGCTTCTTGATGTGCGGCTTCTTGGGCTCGTGCTCCTTTCTCTGTTCGTGCTGGGGTTTCCTGTTGGGGGGGGGGACAAAATGGATAGAGGCAAAGAAAAAGAAAGAAAATGGTTAGAAAATTAGAGAACAAAACAGCAGAGCAACAAGAGGAGGAAATTGCGGCTCCGCGATGGCGACAAAAGCAGCGAGGGTCTGGCTGCTCTCAGCCAATGGTGAGGAGCTGCCACGCTATGGGCCCCCTGCCTCTTTAATCATGTGCAGTTGTACAGTCGCAGTCCTTCATGCGAAGAGATTACTTCACCAGTAATGGCAACCAAACCCTTGTTGTCCACAGAACATTGGCAACCGCTTAAAACCAAATGCGAAAACTCTCTCGCTGAAAAACACTTTGCTCCCACTTCTGATTTACTTTCTGAGAACCTTTTCGTGCAATTTTGATCTGAGAATAGCAATTGATAACAGCAAAATAAAAAAATAAAAAACCATAACCACTTCAGGGCTCCCACAACGCTTCCCACTGCATACTCTGCTGGATGTAAATTCAGCTCATCAGAGAACTAATCTCCGACCTGTATCTGTTGTCGGCTCGGCGCTTTGTGATCCCTGAGGCTGAATGAAGCACAGGCCTGTTATCAGTGGAGGACGGGCCCTCGCTGCTTATCACCCCCCCCTATCAACAGAGCAAAGGCTCTGACAGTGGGGTTCGTTCAGCACGGGCCTACTGCAGGAGCAGAGCGCACAAATACCTGGAAGTAGCAGAAAACCGCTGATAAAGCGGCGATGGCACGAGTTTTCTGAAGTGTGTGTCTGAATGAGGTCATTTGTGCCCGGAGGACTCACATGTGCATGATGTCAGTTTCATGTTGAGGCTCGTGTTTGATCTGTGGGTTGACGATTGCTGGATGGGGGATCCCTGTGGCGTGGGGACCGGGAGGGCCGGGCACCATGTGGTGGGAGAACCTGCAATTGCAATTACAGTGAAACTCGCGTACTTTCACTTTTCACTCAGAACACTTTCAGAAACTTTGGAAAATACTTCAGGACACAGTTGGGTGGATCACATCAAGAAGGAAACCACACGTTACACCGTTGTGTCGACCGTCATCCAGCTATAGTAACACCTAAAAAGTTCTATTACCTTATAATAAAAGCAACTCAAGAGCAACCGGCATCAGGCAAGACAGAACATCTTACTGTGGTCTATTATAGCCTTTAAGATCCTGTTTTAACGGGCCTGGGTTTCTTTCAGACATGCTTCATAGGTCCACATTATACACATGAGACAATCTGAAGATATGCTTTTCATCCCTTGTCACATCTTAAATTCTCTTAGATTCCTTCTCAGACATAATAAATAGTGGAGCCTGTGTCTTGTCATCAGATCAGAGAGTCCGTTACGTCTCCTTCTGAATTTTTCATTTTGTTTCGTTTTGCCATTTGTTTCAACACTCACATCATCCTATTGGGGTTCTCTCAGTCATCTGGAAACGGTTTTATTTATGTTTATTATGAAAAAAAGGAAAAAGGCTGAAAGCATGACATTTACTGAGCAAGGCTGCGCGCTATGCTAAAAACCCACTTCCCTCTCGGTCCAACGGACTGAAACGTGTGAACGAAAATCGAAAAAAGAACTTTGCTCGTTATGTAGAGAACATGGGAAGTTACGAAAGAAATCCGTTTCCAATCTCAGGTAAAGTCCCTCAATTAAAAAAGAAAAAGAAATACCAATCTACTGTGAGTATTTAAATCTAAGAGGGCTTGGGGAATCGAGAGGATTAAGAGAATGAGGAGACTTCTTCAGAACTGCTGCCCGATGGTGCACCTTACATCTGGCTTCACTCAGCGTACGCCTCAAACGATCGCACCGACCCAGAAAGAAGTAATACGGAAAAGGAAAGAGGTGAAAATATGCTCGGCTAATAAAAGCAGAACGAGGAAAGTGAGTAACGAGGATGCTGAAAAGGAGGAGGAAGGAAAATGGAAAAGAAATACGAATAAAAGAAGAAGAAGAAAAGAAAAAAGTACTTAACAAACATGAGGCAAGTCAAAGACAGAGGAGTGCTTCCAGAGAGCTTTGAGGGAGGTTAAGCAGCCATATGGTCATGCAGGGGCACGTATGTGGTGATGTGTTTGACATGTGCTGGGCACACAGAGGAGCAGTGTGGTTGAAGCCGCAGCAGAAACAGCCAGAGGCAGACCTCCCTGTCGAGGCTGCTGCAGGCCAGCATTGCTCCACTCTGCTCCACACAAAGCTGGTACAGAGTCGGCTTCCATCCGACGTGAAGATTGTTGGGGACAATCAGCGACTGTGCACGCTTTTCGCCGATGCGTTTGTGACTCACCATCCCAGCGGGGGTGTGATCTGCCCCACTCCTCCAGGAGACAGGGAGTAGAAGTTGGGCATGTCTGGTCCTGGATGATGCCTGGGCATTCCTAGACAAACAATAGTGACACGCAAGCATTAGGTAGGCAAACAGCAGGCATATGTAGCACTCAAAGTACTCTAAAGTAAGGCTCCAAATCTTTTCCTTTTTTTCCCCCCAGGTTGGGTTTGCCAGACTTTTTTCTGTCTTTTTCAAATCAAATTCATAACTTTGCAAACGTTCACTCCACTTACAATTTTCCTGTCCAGCTATTTATTTTAAGATCGCTTTTAACACGGCTGTGTTTGAAAAGTTTGACCAATTTTCTGACAAGCTAAGAGGCATCAAGGTGAGGTGCTGGCACCTGAGCTATACTGGCGTTACAATTTGATATGTGCACAAGCTCTACAATCAGTGTCTGCTTACGAGCTTTTTTAAAGAGCTTTAATCCATGGCAACTGAGTAAACTCTGGAAGAATGAGAGCGGTGGTTTAAAACAGCTGAAAAATCCTCCAAGTTGACTTTCCTTCCAGTACTCCAACCCACCTTCGCCTTCCTGCTTCGCCACAAGTCAAGGGCCCACACGGCGTAAAGCACAGCTCCTGATCTCACATTATCAACCAGTAGAAAAGGATAACATTTTGTGTGCTTAGCCTGATTCCTTCCTGTGTGTTTTAGCATCTTTAAGCTGGATAATTGAGGCTTCTTCTTTATGACAGAGGCTGCAGCTCTCCCCATGGACACAGGATTGAGTCAGACTAACTGTCGGGGCTAAGCTCCTCCATCTCCATCTCCTACTGGGCTTCAAGGTCAAGAGGCCTATTTTTCATGACAGAACTTGGTAACAACAGAGCTGGGGGATAACAAACATCCCTGTTACATCATACTGCCCTGTCTTGTACCAATTTGTTTTTCATTCTCGAGCAGGGAAAGTAAGCATCAGGAAATGCTGTTCATGCACAGACAAGTGGAATGTGCCTACATGTGCGCTCAAACCCACACAAAAAGGGAGGAAAAAAAGAAACGGGGAAAAAAAAAAAAGGGCAAATGCCTCCAGATTAGCACCATCCTCTAATCCCTGCAGGAGCCAGTCTTTTCTGCCTGCTTCCATCTCCTCTTCTCCTCCTCCTTCCCTCTCCAGGCTGTGGTCTGAAGGGGCCTTCCTCCTCCGAGAGGCAGGCCGAGTGGGAGGCTTATATCTCCAAAGCCATGGCTGTGACGCAGGATTCGTAGCACGGATGGCACTGTTCCCTGCTCGCTAATCCACCACCTAACGCTCCTTTAGGGCCCTCCTGAGGGCAGAAGGGAAGGAGGTGAAGGGTGAAGCAGCGAGGGAGGAAGAGAGGGGCCCGGCGCGTTAACCTTGTCACTCACACCTCTATGGTGCCTAATTATTCACTCCCTCTGTTTCACACATGCCTGTTGACACCCAACAAAGCTTTGCGAAACGAGCCACCCAAAACCAGAAAGTAGCCCAAACCAAAGTCCCTTTAATTTAAAGGTTTTTCTACGTAAAACGAGCAAAGCTTCTCCACCACCTCCTCCCTCGCTCCGCTCGACCTTCCATCCCACGTAACGGCCCCGCGCATATTAGAGCTCATAATGAGAAAATCCATGATTGTTTTTCATAATTAACGAGCAGATCAAAGTCTGAGCCCACTAAGGGGAGCCGAGCAGCAATTGGTCGATATGAGAGGCAGAGAGAGAGAGCGAGAGGGACAGCAAAAAGGGAGAGAAAAAAAAGAATGAGAGAGATTTCGTTTTAAGCATCTTTGGCTTAGCTACTGATACACACACATAAATATGCCCGGGGAAATCATTTGCAGCTAATTCTGCAACTGGATTGCTTGGACATGGATCTCTGTTGTGCTGCGAGCGCCAACATCAAATAGTGAGGAAAACAGCCCCGAGGTGGCTCTCACTGCTCTTCATTGTCAGAAACCGACACGAGCCGTCATGGGAAGAGCACATTCTCACGAATTGGGCGACGCGACAACAGATCTCTGAAATCCAACGAGCGCGCCGATTGTTTCGTTACCTATTCGTCCCTTCATGTTTCCATCTGAGACGGAAGCATCCCGCCACATGTGTCAGATGCGCGACACATGTGGAGCGCAGTTTCTTTACATGTCCCGCTCGCTTCATCTCACAACGACGCGTCCCCTTGTGCTCAGTTCTACGTCGTTATTTATAGCCGGTCCCTCGGCGCCTCGTCATCCTCTCCCAACATCCCGTCTGATCACCCGTCCTTTTAAACGGGAGAATAAAGCGGGAGGAGAGCGAAAAGGTGCGGGACAGAACTATGTTTGGCCCACGTCTTTTTCCCAGCATCAGTGAGGAGCTGCCAAAGTTTCCCGCTGAGCGAGGCTGAGGAGCTCATCCAAACGGCGGAGGAGCTCTTCAGCGGCTGTCAGAGCGGCAGCTTGATGTTATTCCCGAGAGGCAAAGAGAGCCGAGGGAGAGGGCAGCCAAGTTCGGCGTGTCATTACACAGGCTGCTTCAAGCGAGTTCGCGCTCACAGATGATAGAAGGATGACTTCGAGGTGACACATTTTGTTTTTGTCTCCACTGATTTCTGACAGCGTTGACAAAAAGAAATAAAAAAAATAAAACAGTTATCGCCGCAGTTAAATGCAGAGCGGGTTCACTCATCTGCATGACAGCAGTGCTTTGATGAAAAATCAACTCAAGCCCTGAAAACTTTCAACAAGGGCTTTAACAACCCTCTTTCTTTGAAAAAATTCAGGTCTCTTTAAATGCCCGATCAAACCTAAAGTTCCATTTGACACAATCTGTCCTACATGGCTGCGCTTCGTGTCCGTTTTCCCTTACCCTGTTTGTTGCTGACATCCTGGGGGTGATGGCCAGAATGAGAACCTGGTGCGAAGTGCTCGTCGCTGTATGTGATCAGAGGGGTGAGTGGGTGGACTGCGTGGGACGGCTGCACCACGGGGACTTTGTTGGACTGTGAAGACAAATACAACAAGGTTTAAAACAACACATCCGCATGACGGAATCACTCATGGCCCTGCTACCTGCTGTGTAACACAGGACCCTGCATGTGCCCTCCTCTGCGGCACAGAACCCTCTTATTGTTGCGAGTAAAGTTTGATAGTTTGGTCAAGAAGCTATTAAAAACACGTCTTCAGTTTCTACCCTTTGAGGCCAGTAGCTAAAAACTTTGTTTAGCCTAGGTCAGCGGGACTGAAAGCCTCTCTCCCTGAAGGAGAGAGGAAAAACAAGTCAAAGAGGTGCATGAGCATGTTTGAGAAACAGAAAGATGCAAACAGAGGAGGAGCGGATAGAAGCGAGCGATGGAGCAAAGAGAGGGGAGAGAAAACGAGAGACTTTGCAAGGTAGAGTTAGAGCAGAGGTCTGAGGCGGGAGATCAAAGGCAGTCATTAGCTGGTGAATAAGGGGAGTTCATTACAGAGCAAGAGCCGGGGGAAGGAGAGATGAGGGCTGGAGGAGGAGGAGGAGGAGGAGGAGGAGGAGGGGGGCTGACTATGAAGAGAAAGCGTGAGTGAGACAGATGTCTGCAGTGGTCCTTAATGCAGGGGTAATCATGTCAACAGTGGCTCGGCCACAGACCCCTCATCCACAGCTGACTCAGAAACCTTACAGTACCTCCAGACAATTAAAACAGGCTGAACCAGCCCCCCCACCCCCCCAAAAAACAAATAAATAAAAAAGAAAATTTCAAAATCAGCCAAAAGAGCTTACATGCTTCAGCTGCACCAAACACATGGGAACGCTTAACCATGCTAAATCTACTATTCACAAGCCGAGCCCAGAGCCGAGCTGGAGTCAAAATATCACCTCCACAGGATATATGGCTAATCGGAGAGACGTCAGTTCACGGTTGGGATGAGACACGTCTTACACCACACAGCTCCAGTTTCATCCAATTTCTTACACAGAAACAGACACCTGACTAATGCTGTTAAAGATATTCATCTAAATTTAGGAGGAACACAAAGCTGCGGAGAGACGGCATTACAAACGAGACTTTTTTATTAGTTCTCACGTTTCTTTGCCTGATGATGTGCGTGCCAAATGGCATTCCAGCAGCATTAAGTGGTGACTGGTGTCCCTTCTCACCCACTCCCACCACACACACACACACACGCACACACACACACATGTGAACGCATACACAAACCTCTCAAACACAGGGGAGGCTGGAATGTCTGAGTTTCCCTGAACCACTCGCAGACTGGCACCAACTTTTACTTAACCCCACATCTCACCCCCTTGTTTTTTTCTTTCTTCACACCTCTCCCCATCTTTTAGGAATGTCCTAACCAGGACCTCAAAGGGCAAAATGTGCAGCGTGTGTGTGTGTGTGTGTGTGTGTGTGTGTGTGTGTGTGTGTGTCCCAAACCAGTGCCATTCACATCAGGCTCCTAATCAGCCCGAGAGTGTCATCTCCTCTGCCAATTTAGCAACCTTTTCCGGTTCTGATATGAGCTTAGAACACAGGACATGGTGGACACTTCACCCTCACCATCACTGCCTGCTTCAGGAAAGCAACAAAGCCAGGACTCAGAGCTTTTTCACACCGGCCCAGGTGAAATGGGTTCTTTGACCTCAGTTGCCAAGAGTCAAAGGTGACGGGATAATCTGCGAGCGAGGGAGAGCCCGACCTCATCTTACAGAGGGGAGGGCTTGTTAATAAGGCTGCTAAACCTAAAAGAGGGACTAACCGGGGCAGAAGTGACTGGGACATGCCTACACCAGAGGCTAAATAATAGCATTCTCGCCCATATTATTTTACGCCTCTCCACTCCCATTTGTTATCCTGTGGGAATGAGATAAGAACCTGGGAGATTATCATTACAGCTGCGAGGGCTCTCCAACTTGTAGCAGAGAGGGAGAAGAAGAAACAGCGAGTGGAAACGAGTTATTTTCCTACCCGTTTTTCCACCACAAACAGCACGAACGGTGATCGACTCCTTAGCGCTTAATAAAGCCAGAGGTGTTTATCATCACAGAGAACCCCTCTCCTCTGCTTCCGTCAGTTATACAGCTGTCAAATGCCATTCTTCTCAACTTCTTAATAAAACCGGTCTATTGTGAGGAATCCACCGTGGAAAAACCTGCAGGCCTCTGTGACCAATACAGAATATATGGCTCTTTGGATGCGCAATTACACCAACTGCACGCTTCACACAACCATGGTTTTACATTCAAAAGAAAGGAGGAGCAATTGATTACCAAATAGATTCGATTAGCTTTATATTGCATGTCAGATGCGATCATGAAAACCAGTGACCCTCTGCATTTGAAAAAAAATGGAAACGACATAGCAACAGTCACCATGGAGCTGTGGTTTTACCACCAGGTGGAGACTTGTTGGCTTGTCCACTTTCCAGCTCTTTGGAAAAGTTCACAAAAATCACAACACTTTTCCACCAATTTCCTGGACGAAATAGTTGGAGACACTCAGCAGAGCGCAACCATGGAGGTCACGCCACGTTGCGGCAATTTGAGTCCCCCTCATCCCCACTCTGACTCCGAAACGCCCTCAGCAGCACTGTTGCAATGGAGGGCAGCCATATTGGAGGTCCCTCTCCATTGTACAGGAGAAATAATAGGCTTAAGATCTTTCTATTCATATTTTTCAGGGAGAGCAAAAGAGGAGAGGCGGCGGGGATTGAAAAGAAAACGTTCCATTTGAATTTCATATCCAGGCCTGGCTGGCCCTTTTAAAGAACCCTTCAGATGTGGTTTTAAGCGAAATTCATTGTGCGGAACTGGAGCTGGCAGGAAGCCCTCCATGGACGACACACACCAGTGTGTTTCAGAGCAGAGAGCTGGTGACTTTGTGTGCCGTCTGAAAATGGGGGTGGAGAAGGGAAATATATGACGTTTCAATTTTGCTGCTTCTTCTTTCCTTCTGTTGTTGTTCCTGTTTGACACGTCAAGTGTCTGCGAGCTTGCGTTCTGTCAGATTCCACCAACCTCCCGTCACGTTTGCCGAGCATGGATGTGGGGGTTTATATGGGTATCCATGTCATATATGAAGCAACTATCCCTACGACATTGCCTTTTTTGTATCCCCCTCCCTGTCGTGCCTAACAGCACGGCTTTTGTGCTCCACTCAATTATACCACTTCTGCAGAGCGGAGTGGAAAAAAGGGAAAGCCGGAATTTTTATAATAATCACTTCCCACTTCTGTAATTTATATGCAATGAGGACTCTTCGTGCCTGCAGCTACAATCAAGTGTGTAGAAACCATGTGAGGTGCTTCAGAAACAGCTGGGGAGATAGCTGCTAGAGCGGTGGCTACGGATTCCCATGCTGCTTATTCTATTCAGTAAGAAGCTACCCTCACGCCAAAACCTAACCTCACCCACTCATACGATTTCCTGCACTCTGGAGGGGCGCAGGATATTAACGAGTGCAGGCAATAAGATGAGGCAAGAAACTGAAATGGTATCGACCAAAGTTTGCTGCAGATTTAGCAGCAAAATAAAACGCCATGATTACCACTTTGGGAGATCTTTTTAAATGACATGAGATCCCTACCTGAGAGCACACACCCAAAAATGTGTAAACACAGTTTTTTGGCTACTGTTTCCACTGATGGTGCTCTCATAAAGAGACAAGAGTACAGAGACAAAGCGTCTGTAAATGCCGAAACGTCTGAGTATGAACCAAGGGTGTGCCCAGTACACAGTAGGAATTCCTATTCCTAGTCACCTCCAGACCAGGTGTTCACTCTCAGGCGTAGTTGTCCAACCTTTTTCCCAACAATAGAGAACAAACATTCTCCTGCAGTAGCTTTATAGCAAAGGAAAGAAAAGGCCCTGTACCTCCCCACCTCCCCTCCCTCTAAACCAAAACCAGTGGAGACCAACCAGCTTAAATAAATAACCAATTACCATTCACAGAGCCCCACCAGCTCCGAGTAGGGTGCTAAAAATGGACCGTTTCACTGGAAAGATTGCCCCTTGGCCAGGGGGCTTAATGTAACGAAACCCAATTAATGCAGAAGAAAGCCAGGCTGCCAGCGTGCGAAGGAGCGCCACGCGCTCAGGGTAATGAGACGAACAGGCGAAACCAACCATGGGGACAGCGACAGGGGAGGCTACAAATAGCAGGAAAAGCCTGCCCTGGAGAGGCGTATACATCTCTGATGCCTCCCAATCTTTCCCTCACTCGTTTTCCATTCCAATCAAAATACCCTTCATGCTAATAAGAGTCCAATAGCACTGAAGGCAGCTGGTAGAAATGACCACAAACTTTTGGCTGACTGGAGTTAGGCCGAGATAAAATAAGCATGTACCATACATTCAATTGAAGGGGTTTAGTGGCTGCAGCAAAAATTAATTATGCAAGGAACTTGTCACGCCGTCTCCTAAATACTAATGCTGCACGCTCACGGACACACACAGGCAACACTTCAAATCAGCATTGATGACTGACACGACCATCACACACAAAAACGTTGACTCTAACATTACATACACACGCATTAACATGCGTTCACGATGCAGAGATCAAAGACCGCGGAGTTAATGAATTTAACACATGCATTCTGCATATGAACACAAGCGAGATATTGACAGCCAAGCACCTTCTTTCCCACCACCAAGTGAATAGGACGAGACGGATTACCCATCATCCTTCAGCTGGCACGAAGAACGTGCGCTTCGAGCGTCCCATCAGGTTAGCTCCGATGCTGACGTTGTGAACGTACAAGGAAGATAATTTGTGTGAAATGTGCCTGCCCCCGATGAAAAGACTTTCTCCGCTTTTTAAAGGAGTTCAACTCTTAATGTCTTATGTGGCGCAGCGCTATTTACAAACTGAGGGGAAAAGGAGCAGAACATTAGCGGTAATCCTGTTGCCATCTCCTTACCCGTCAAGCCAGAAAAAGTAGGAAACTTAGAGATAGGCTGTGAAATAACAAAAAAAAGGAGTACATGTGAGAGGTTAAGAGGCTTTGGAAATAATTCAATAAGAATCCCGACAATCAGACAGCATAACTGTTACTGGAGTCTATGTTATTGTTAGTCAGCAAAAATATGGCAAAATGGCCTCAATTTTACAAAAGGTTTTATTGGAAAAAACAGAACATGATTTTAACCAGCAATGCAACTGGTGGCATTCCATGTTCTCCACAAAACAATAAATAAACAATAACAACAAGAAAAAACTTACAGTGTGTTGTCGATTCTCTATAGTTCCCATCCTGGTCAAAAATTTCATTTTGTTTGCAAAAGAAACAAACCTCACATGACTTGTGCCCCAAACACTCAACGTTCCTTTTGAGCCTTTTCAATAGCGTCTCTCTCCTTTGCCTTTACTTATGGAGGGTATGCTACGGGCTGAAAGCACCACTCCAGTTATTTCCAGGATAGCCTGAAGCCCTTTAGAAAAGGACTGCCTCGTAGCCTTTGCAAGGGTTTCTTTTCTCAGGCCTTTTTTTTTTTTTTCCAACAACAGAGAAGCGACTCACTTCTTGTGGCCAGCAGTTCTAATTGGGAACAACAGAACAAATCAGTCAGCAGGAAATCCATGCATTCGGACAGCAGCACCAGTTTCACTACCCATTTGGGCACCTGACGCTGTTCACTTGCAGAATTTTACTACCTGCCCACTAATAGATCCATCGTCCTGTTCCGACCTAACTGGCAGTTTGTGCTCAATGAAAACCGACATTTAACAAGAGATTTGTAGCAAAAATCGCATTATACCTCCGCTAGCTGATAAGGAAACATGGAAATACTCAAAGCCTTTTGGGGTGGGTGTTAAACCGTCATTTGTTGGTCGTTTTAGATTGTGGAAACAATAAAGTAATTCAGTATCATATCACAACAGCTACTGGAGGTACAACCCTAAACTGCTTTCAGCCTGGGCCACACACGTTGCTTCAAAGTGGAGGGAGAGGTGGGTTGCATTCGGGTTTTTTTTTACCACCATGTATCCACAATCTTGAGGGGTTTTTTTTATTCTTTAAGTATAATAAAGCATTTTGTTGTTGTTCAATAGCTGTTGACCAATCATTACACATTTCCTAAGATATCCTGAAACCAATACTTACGATTCAGCTGAATCTAAATGATTCTGCCGACATTTGATCATTTTCTTTGCAAGTGTGCAGGTTGACCACATCGTACTACAGCACATTCCTAAGAATCGTGATCGCGATCCACATGCTCTTGCCATATGGTAGGTCTTGTGCACATGAGCACTGGTAGAGATTTTGGGCTTGAAATGTCCGCGGGACACCTTACGGTATATGTTCTCAATCTGTGCACTGGGTGGAGGTGGATCAGCCCTGAATGGAGGTCTGTCGTTCCACTCGTAAGTTTGCGGGCTAGAGTGTGTGTGCGTGCATGTCTGCGCATGTGTGGGTTTAGCGGGGGTTGGGCCGCCGCTCTGGCAGAGCCCTGGGCGAACTGCAGGATGTTCACCTTGCGGCGGGGCACAGGGCTCATTATCACAGCAGGACCTGGTCACATCAAAGGACTAAGGAAAGGGCAAACATTCTGCTGAAGTGCCACTGTCAGCAGGCCTGCACACACAAACGCATCCAGAAAAGGCAGACCGCACACACACATGCACGCACACTTGAGCACCCACTCAGCATCTTCACCCCCATAAAGAACATGGCTCGCATGCTTTGGACCTACTGACACATCTCAGTTCGCTCATTTATCGGACACTTGATAAAACAAAGTATTTCGTTAGTCTGACCAAAACCAGACCTGTAAAATTGTACAAAAATCTTACAAACCTGAAGCTATGACGGCCTGGCTAACACATTCAGGTGATGCAGTTGGGGGTCGAATCACTCCGGCACGTATATGCTGAACTAGAGTAAAAATGGGCCTAAGCTCTCTGCAGGTGCTCTAAAGTTCCACGTATAGAGAAACTGCCAAGCTGTGTCATATACTATCTTATCAACTGTGACTTAAACTGATAGTAAGACTAAAGTAAAACAGAAGAAACTGGAATCTGTCAAATATTAAGAAAAAAAGCCTTTGGCTTAGAGGTGTAAAGATAAACCAATGCATATCGGAACCCAATTTTGTCACGAAAGATGCAATAACATTGGTTTATGGGCCACAAAACCGGTGAACTGATCGAATTTGACATCGAAATCCATTGGACTTTGCTTAACTTCAGATCCTACAAAGAGGCAAAGCAAGACTTGAACATCAAACCCAGAGAGAAACTGGCAAGAGTGGGTCTGCTCTATTCTGAGTGAGCTGCGTCAGCTCAGATAGATACTGACGAGGTTTACAGCTTTAAATCTAAAGGCTGGAAATGATTAGAACTTTTGTAAGAAATAGGAAGCAGACGAAAAGTCTGTTGATCAAGTACAGACCGGGAGACTCACCTGGTTAGTTAATCCCTGCACGCTGCTACAGCTAGCACCAGCAATAACAACAATCCAAGGTTACTACAGCACCTATTATTTCATCTATGATCCATGAATCTTCTTCCCTGTTCTTGTATTACATATATCTACTTAAGGACAGCAAACTAATGCCAAATTTATAGAAATGACTATTTCAGTTTCACTCTAATCATCTAACATGGTATCCCATGTGCCGAATAGTTTTATAAGGGATAGATACACACTCCTACTTTAGCAGCATCATTGCCTCATTTACCTGATCAGCTGTGTGCTCCAAACGGTGAGGAATTCTAAATCTTGAGGACTTGTGTTTGAACTCGGCCTTTGAAACTGACCAAAAGCGGAAAATGTTTGGAAGACACATTTTTTTCCCCCCTCCTGAATCAATCGACATCCCTCTCCACCAACTATTTATAGCAGCCCCGCTGCTGCATTAACACACTGCATGATTTATCATTAGAAGCCAGCTCTGGTCTGCTGAGTAGCTACATTCATGCCAGGCAGCACGATGGTGCCAACATCCACATTCAACAACACCACTCGGGGGCCCTGAGAGATGTACACAAATAAAACTGCAGCACAAGCTAACTTTGTGCGGCTAGCGCGCTAAAACCTTAGCTCCCATACAACAACACAGAAGAAGCAGCACAGAATGAGAGGAAAAGTGCTGATGAGTTGCCTCATGCAGGAGCTTCACAGATCTGTCGAACAAGAGCGGATTTGCCTGCTACACCTAGATAGTGTTCCCCCCTCAGCTTTCGCCCAGGTATTCTGGGCATGAATGGCTGTCAGTTTGGATTTGGGAGCTCAACGTTGAGGGGGAAAATAGAGTCTGGTGGGGGTCTTTGTGCGTCTCTACTTGTGGAGACGAGCGCTACAGACAGTACTCTTCTCGCTAAGACCCAGCTAGCTCAAATGCAAAAAAAATTCAACAATACATCCGCAGGAAAAAAAAAGGGGGAAATTATAAGGAAAGCAAGCTAGTGAGCAAAAGGTGGAGGAAGCAATCGGCTGTGGGGGCGCTGCTGTGTTTGCAGGGAAGGTTTTCAGCGGCACACACACACACACACCAGGAAAATGTGGATGGGGAGGTGATTTGAATGAGAGCTGCTTCTGCCTGAGCTGAAGAGAGTATTGACCTAGTTTTCCGTCTGTATTTCACTCAGACAGATGCACACCCACCCACATAATGTGTAAGAATAGAATGAATAAAAATATAGACCGGTTAGTTACCACTGATGACTTCACGGGAAAAACAAAAAAAACAACAAAACAAATAAAAACAGAAAGGGAAAGGTCAGGTTTGCGTAAACAGAATCCGTTTTCTTGTAATAGGGTTCAGTGAGGTTATGTAATTGTTTGACAACGGCAGGTCACGTGAAGCCCCATTGCCTCAGGTGTCATGACACCTGTGTCCTGGCCTTGATCTGAACGTCTGACCCCGCCATCAAACAAATCGTTGCCCTGTTTCCCCTCAGCGCACGTTTGTTCTTCAAGCTATGCTAGTTTACGCTCACAATGATATTCAGACAAAGCTTTTTCAGTATTCCAACACTGATATGACCATTTTGGTGCAAGTTATAAAGAGACATGGTTCACACGGCAGAGCTGAGAAGCATTTATGGTTGTGGATCACTTTGCAAACCTCTCATTCGCATAATGGACCAGGCAACAATACCAGCAGCCCACTGTTTGGGTGCGATTCCACGTTTTAAGGGATTAACTGGTAAAGACTACCAACAACTGCCTTTCACCGTGGAATTAGTCATTAATCAAACCACACATTTCAGGATTTCTTTCTAGGCAGGCGCAGACGCCCCTGCTAAGATCTGAATGGCAAGCACGGAGCTATTCAAATCTGATCCCCCCCTGAACAAATGGCTTTTCTCCAGCCCCACAGAAGCAGGGAACTCTTAAGGAACCTCTCCAAGGATCTGAGCGGTCACAAGGAAAACTCCACCCTGTCAATTAGCTTTGTGGCAGGGTTTAGTGGGCTTTAATACAAACAAAACAATGACCATGTATAACATGGCAAGGGACAACGTCTGCTTATCCCTCGATACGTCCAAAGAAATGGTAATTTTTTGGAACACAAAAGGGGAGTCCTTAGACCAGGAGCATATGGTTACAGCAACACTATAGGGCGCACTTATGCACCTGATGCCACAAATCCACATGGTTAGCTATACAATGAACACAGCAAGGTTGTAATTCAGCTCTTAGCCGGATTTATTCATAATGAGCTAGAGAGTGATATTATTATTGGTCTATTAGGGAAGCAATGCATGACTGAATTTGAGCTATTTGAATTGCGATCAAGCTAATATAGAGATACAGTCAAAGTCAACCACATTTTCAACCACATGCAGCTGAATTTACGGCTTTAATGGGTTGGACTGATGGTATCCATCGTGGTACGGTAACTTTTTTCACTTTTAACAAAGACAAATACAAAGTGAAGCCTAGATGTTATTGTGGACTCCAGTCAGATAACCTTTCCACTGTCTTTCCCCCAGTACGCAGTGCTTATGGGAGAGCTGGAAGTGTGGAATCAATGTATGGGGGCGTGGTGGGCACTTACATTTCCCCCCCATCTTTCATCTTAGAAGATAGGGGTATGGTGGGGGTGGATTGATTTGATGTTTTGATGCATTGTTTGATGACGGGCAGCTCAAAGTGGAGGACGCCTCTGTGATGTGTCTTCATTGGAGGACATGAAAAGCATCACCTGGCCCCGAAGCCGATGGGTTATGGCCGACGGTGGATTTAAGGGTTCCCGCTGAGCTGGACGGTGGCTCCATTCACATCAGATAATCCATTCAGCATGACCTTTATATTTTTAGAGTCAGTTCCCTCCTTCCCTGTCCACCCCGCTTTGTTAAAACCATCGCAGACATTAGGCCCCTGATCAACGGCGTTCTGTAATGATACATCTCATTTATTTATGGTGTACATCCAGTGAGGAAAATAAGAGCCTTCCATCACTGACTGCGCCGTCCGATGATCAAAAGAAACATGGAGTACGAGGCGAGCACGTCAGATCAACAAACAAATTCTTGCTAGATATCTTTGTGGGTTTCATCATACTGCATCAAGTGACTGCTGGGGAAGAAAACAAAGCCTTGTTTTCATCTCGCTGACATCAGTGCTTACAGTCAGAGAGAAGGGGTAGACTCAAAAGCTTGGATGATCATACATTTTCAATTTACTGGTCCAAAAATGTGAGTTTGCCAATTCAGAACCACCCTCAAGACAGACCTCTAATTAACTGTTGCCAAAATACCTCAAAAATCTCTTTTTAAAAAAAAGGGAATTCGCAAAATGAAAAAAAAAAAGAAAAACGGAATGAAAAGGAACAGAAATAAATAATCTTTAGGCAGTGTTAGTCATGAGCTTTAGACTCCTGCCATGTTTGAGATTTGCTCAAAACTAGGATGAAGCATAATGGGTAGAAATCTTCTCAGCAAGCCACCGAGGGTAGAAACTGTTGTGTGTTAACACGGTGAATAAGTTGCACAGATCCGACCAACTGCGGCAGCAGGGAAAGAGCAGCGCCGAGCTCTGCCGTTTTCCTCTGTGACTTGAGACCACTGAGTTTTTCTCCAGCCATAGTAAATTGGGCGCCTGGGGCAAGAGCTTCGGCCAAGCTTGAATTTCGGAGCCGACTGTGGAGGGCGTGAGGGATAGAGATATGGCACTGGAGGGAGGGGGGGTGGCATAGATGGTGGGGGAGGACTGGAAGCACAGCGGAGGTGACAGTATGCACATGTTTTGACACAAAAGGGACCTGGCTCGTTAGCACACTAACTAGCAAGCTCCATGGCAATCAGCACGCTCCCTTCTCTGGGCTCTCTCTCTATCCACCTCGTCATAAATATGGCTACATCTGCAAGTGTAATCACTCCATTGTACTCCGATTTTCTGCTCTGCTGGGCAGCAGCATGGCAGCCTGCTTTTCAGCACCTCTCCCTCTCCCTTCGATTCCCTCCTTCCCCTCAAGTGCCCTCGCCTGTCCCTGGCTACTCTTTTGCTGGTGAGGCCGGTGTGTCTCGCAGATTACAGAGCTCTGGTCGCTCAGGTAACAAGAGTCACTAATCTGGCTGGGCTTGAATTACACATAATTGCCTCGGCACCGTGATTGATTTCAGCCTTGGAAAGGAAAAGACGATGCCTACCCACCCCAAAACACCCCCCAACCTCCCTCCCTGCCTCTCTCCAGCGCTCACGAGCGGCAGCCAAGACTCTCCATCTAGTAGGAGGCAGGAGGCTTTGAAGAGATCAAAGCCAAGGCCGGGAGCAGTTGCGCGCCCTGGGAATACGGGAGAGAGGCTTTCTGCTCCTCAGCCCTATTTTCTAGCGTCATGTTGGATTGCAGCTGTATTGCATTTCGCCAGTTTTCTTAATGCTCTTGGTTTTGACTTTGACATCAGTGATCCCCCCTCGGTTTCTTTCAAAACAAGGAGCGAGAAGTTAAAAAAAAAAAAAAAAAAAATCTAAAAATGAGTCCAAACCAGGAGGAAAGAAGGAGAGAAAGGGGTAAAAAAAAAAAAAAAGAGGAGAGGAGAGAAAAGAGAAGGGGGTAAAGAGATCTACAGACTGAATTTCATTCTTTTATTTTTTTATTTTCACAAGTCCGTAATTGGCTGGTTCAAAGGAGAGGAGGGGAGAAATGTAGCATTTGTTTTCAATTCCGCCGGCGATATGAAAGGAGCGACAAACTTTTATGGCTTTCCCAAAAATTGAAGACAGGTTTTTTTGGGTTTTTTTTTTTTTTATCACAGTCAAAGAACAGGGTGTTTTTATGGCCAAGACCACACAAAATGAACTGATAGCAAAGCCCTCCTCTTTGTCCTCCCACTGAAAACTCAGCAGTGGAGTGAACCTCTTACACGAAACTATGTATGCGTGCACACACACACACACACACACACACACTTCTGCATCTGACACCCGTTTCTGTTGGAAACTGTTTGACGAAAAGAAAGTGGTTTGATGTTTAGCACAAGAACACAGAAGGAGGCATAAAGAGAGTGCAAGCTATATCCATCTATTCATTTAATGGCTTGGCTAATAAAGCCTGGTGGCAAGAAGGCACCCTTTGTACTGTAACTATGCAGGCCCTATACCAACCTCCTACACTGGGGACCATTAATATTTCAGCGCTGTCAGATACACATTGCATGTGAGCCTCTTTAGCACTTACACCCACAGCAGAAAGAAATAATGAGCTTCTGAAAAATATGAAACAGCAAAACGAAGGAGGGAGGGCGAGAGCACGCCCAAGACTGACCAGATTCATACAACAGAGCAGCTATTGATCATAGCTCCATTTCTTAGCCGGACAAAGTGAGGGCTGTCTGAGCTTCTCTGAAGTCTGGACACAGCCGGCAGGATTTGTAGCCATTTTTTCACCCCTGTGATCCCCATTGTTCCCCTCGCTGCAGTTTACCAGTTGGAGCGCTGCTCACCTCTTTATAGACCTACAAGCTGTCAGGATGAAGTAAAAAAAAAAAAAAAAAAGCTTTTCATGTTTTAACTCATTTTATGGCTGTATCAGGGAACAGTGAGGTACTGTGATCGGCCTTTTGGGACCACTGCCAAGCTTCGATCTAGGCCTAAAGACGCAGGGCCATACAAACTGTATTTTTAGATTTAAAAAAAAAAACACAAACCTGTGGAGCTAGTTTATGAGATTTGACTGTAATGCGTCTAATTTTGAGCAGCCTAAAGCCAAGTTCCTGAACTCTAACCATGCCTTTCAACTTTCTGCAGTCATAACTTTAGCAACAGTTTTGCACGACAAAATTGACTGAGGAGGAAAAAAAACAAAAAAAAAACGCTGCACAAACCGCCTTCAAGGCTCCACTTCTTATCCACCCTTACAGGAAGTCCACACCCAGGCCATTCAAACCAAACTGGGCATCAGGGACAACCTTGGCGAGGCCCTCCACTGACCCCTGGAGATCAGCAGCAGGCTGCTGGTGAAGAGTGAAGCCCCCAGAGCAGGTGCTGAGGCCCGAGCGGCAGTCTGTCCACGGAAGCCTGGCTGGCTGGCTGGCTGGCTCCAGGCTGCGCAGCTTGATTGGTTAAGCTTCACCCAGCTCAGTGGCAGGATTGGGAACGAAGAAAGTGTCATCGTCTATGAGGGCTCTGCTTTGAGCTGTGACACGTGCCCAAAATGAACGTCACCAGGGCGTGTCATGTGCGTGTCTGCATGTGATGCTCACAAGCAATCGCTTTCCTGTAAAAAGTCTCATTATCAAAATTTTGAGCACGAAACGTGAATCATTTCAGCTTAACCGCTGGCTGTCGCTCATCTGCCAATTCTCTCACAGCGAATATGGAGAAAAGTTGCTCATCTCAACTGTTCAGCCGGTCCTTTCTAGTCCCGATGTGGTAACATTTCTTCGAATTGTTGTTTTTATGTCCCTCGATGGCACAGAAGGCGCACTCGAAAAAAAAAAAAAAAAAAAAAAGCCTTAAGAAGAATTTCAACAAACTACCTTTTCACATTCTAACAAATCAGCACGCATGCCTTAACGTCGCCAAGAAAAATAAATCACCCAGAAACTGCAGTCTTGATTGTCTGCGAGCGCAGAGAGATATGTGCTGTTGTTGTTTAAGATGAGAACCAAGGGGAAGACAATCACTCTGCCGAGCTCCATTTAACAAGATGAAAACACTGATAAGGCGATAGCAACCACATGGCGTCATTAGCACGGTGCATATGGACTAAATGTGTCAACCAGCGCGGCCATACGATGGGGGGGGGGGGCGAGACAAACCTTGGCGTTAAAGGCCCTGTTTATAAAAGCCCATGACAGAGCGGCACCACAAAAAGCCTGGGAAGCCGAGTGTTTCTTCTGTGTGGGGTCCGCGGTGCAGTCCTCACACACATGGCTCATTGTGTGAGACCTGCACAGCAGATGACACCGATGTCAGCGTGACTCTGATTTGGTGTATACGCCATAAAACGGAGAGAGCGAATATACTTCTGCCTTTGGACAGTCGTTACATTGGATTGGATTGGTTTCGAGACTAAAAACATACGCTTAAAGAAGAAGAAAAAAAGAGTGGATGATCCGAGGATGAGATAATCAGATGGAGTCCAGGCAGTAGGGAGAAACTACTCGAGCTGCCGTCTCGAACGTTATGTGTGGACATGGAGGGCTGCTGGTTGATGCAGTGTTCTCTTTAACAGGGATCTTCCACGGTTGCACTGAGGGCATGGGCTCAGGACACACATGGCACTGAGGGACACCAGAGCGGTCCTACCAAATCCCGTTAGGTAAGCCTGGGTTAGTGATTCCACGCTGCGAGACACTGGCTAGCAGATCCGTCACGTTCCCACTACATCAAAGGAAAGCTCAGTACAGCACCCCTCCTCCACCCCTTCCTTCTCGCCATGAGGATCTGCAATTGAGGGTCCAAATGGGAAAAAAAAAAGAGAAAAAAAAGCGCACTGCAACAGAGAGACAGCTCTCTAAACCCCCCCCCACCAGCAACCCCGGTAACAAGAATGAATAAATAAATAAACGAATGAATTGTGGGGGAAAAAAAATGTAAAAATCACAGATTTTATTCCGATTCTCTCTTCAAGACTGTTCTTACAGAGCTGGAGATCAGTCCTCACAGTCAGGTGAAAACCCCCGTGCTGCCGCTCTGCACTGTCAACATTTCTACTAAACTAAGAACTGTAGCAGCATTTTCATCTCGGAGTTCACCACACGGATACGGCAGGAAGTCATGGTCTCACGCTTCTGGGGACTTGGATAAACCTATAGAGGAGCGTGCAAAACAGGGGCTTTGGGGGTTTTAACCAATGGTGGTCGCGGTGTTCGTGTGACAACAGCAGCACGCTCCGAGAATGGATTTTGGGTCATTTAAAAATATGCACCGACCATCACATGAACGGGGATCTTTTTTTAGAGGCTGACACTTCCAAATCCGGGCCTCGAGGCAGTGAAATCATCCTCATCGACACATCAAATTCAGGGTGATGAGGTCGCTTTGAAGATTCAACTTTGCAAACAATGTGGGAGACTTATTCTGGAATTATTCTGACCAGTACTATTTCTGATCAGTTTTCATTCATACAGCTGCTTTTTTTATTTTTTTATCCCATTTCCATCCGTTTCTTTCCAATTTGAGACAGCAAAACGTCACATACAGGCCCGTCCCGACGCTACCTTACACATCGGAAAATGCTGATGGGCAGCCGTCAGAGAGAGAGAGAGAGAGAAGAAGAAAAACATTCATGTTACAACACACCAGAAAAAAAAAAAAAAGCAATGAGAGAGCTTCTGCCCACTGAAACAACTGGAGCACTGCTGGGCTTTTTGCAGTTACTTCAACATAAGCAAACCAGCCCCTTCACTTGGAGTTATCCATCTTAACACGTTAAAAAGCTCCCACGCCCGCGGGAGACATTGATTAAAGCCAAAACATTTATTTGGTGGTGTGAAATAAACAAGTATAGGTCAACTCCACAGGCAAAACATAATTCCTAAGCCAAATGCTGTGACTAATAGCAGCTAATTTGCTGCTATAACTCCGTCCACAATGCAAAGCTTTTCTGTGTGCAGATGTTCCAAGTTTCAAGCATCACTTGCAGCAAACACAATGCCCCTTCGGCTCTTTCATTGAAAGCGCCGCGTCACAGGACCGATGACCTCCAACATCCTTACGCCTTTTACTAAGAACAACCGCAGACTCCGCGTCTTAAAACGACTGCAGGTTTACACAAACAGAGCATTCATGGCACACAACTGACTCCCTGAGGTAGGTGGCATTTTGTCAAGGTCCACATGTTCAAAGCAGCTGGCCTCTCAGGCACCTTCACACTAAAGTCTGAGCCCTTGTGGCGGAGTCAGCTCATTAAGCTCCAAGTCCTAAAATCTGCTGACAATCTGCAACTCCCAACAGCTCCATCATGAGTGGACGGCATGTGCAGGAATGTCATGGTCAATGGAAATCAATCTAAACTGCTGGGATTGGGGGTGGTGATGGGGTTGGGGATGGAAGAGAATGAAAGAGAGAATGTGCCTTTGATCTGGGTGAAAACCGATCCCAGGCCTGCAGATCTTGTGGCTGCGGTGGCCAGCAGCAGAGGCAGCGAGCTGACATCAGTGAGAAAGCCAGAGGACTCATGTTCCGTGATCCTTCCACCAAGCCTTGGCTCGTGTTATTGGATAAGTGAGAGAAACGTATATAAAAATGACTACCGTTTTATTGAAGACAGGGTTGGGGGGGGGGGGGGGGGGCAACCACATTAAATGAAATGAAAGCGGCGCTTTAGAAGTTTTGGCAGCAAGTTCGCCGCCTAACTGCCTGTCCTAATACATCTGCACTGAGGGGTAGTTTCCTCTCAGCTGGTCTCCATATAGACCTTTGAGTTTTTCAGCACCGCGGAATAATCGCTGACATTAGCCAGAAAACAAGCATCATAACCCACATTTCAGGAGCTCTTCTATTTGTAAACAGCGCAGGGCAAAGCAAAGCCTGAGGTAATCCCCATCCCCATTTCGCCACAGTGCCACATACTTTCACTTCTACAAGTTTGGCAGAGGAGAAGCGACGCAATTTTAACATCATTTCGTGATGGAGTTGCGTGTGAACGAAGATCCTTTACACGCAGCATGTGGCATCTACCCCTGACAATCACATCTGCTTCCCAAAGCTGCATCTTACACCAGCACACAGCCCGCACTCAAAAGCTTTACCCCGCTGAGAAAACCTGGCACCTACTGCACGAGCACAACAGGCAAAAGACCGTTCTGCACCATGTGGCAGCGTTTCCTGTGTGGAGGCACCAAAGCCTGGACAGACTGAACCCGTTTGTCTTCCTGAGTGTGACACAGAGACGTGGACAGGGCGGGATTAGAGTGGACAGCTGCCGGTGTGCTCTGCATTCTGCGTCTGCCTTTAGAGGAGAAATTTGCAAATGGGACAGACACAGGAAGCCGCCAGCGAGAGACCTGCAGCTGGCCTGAAATTAATACCGTTAAGGGGACGATGTCTGAAAGGCACGCCTCCCCTGGACGGCGCTGGGAACTCTCCTGCAGGGGAGCCTCAGAGATGCGATGCTGCCTTCAGGCCTCCTCAGTCATGCTGAGCTAATTAGAGGGTTTACGTGGGTCATGCAGACAGGCGTCGCTTGAGATTTCAACAGGGATATCTCATGGAAAGCACAGGAGACACGTAGCTTCCAAGGGTCACACAGAGTTCTCGAGGGGACAAGTGTCAACAACCCAGGGACATAGATCTATATGCACAGATACTACACAGGAAACGCTGACCACTGCACAATAATAGCTTCTGGAGGGGGAACAAGTCTGTTTACCTGAAATGCTGCTAATTCATTTTCTCCATGTCATCGATGCAGCGGCAATTTGTTGGCAGATTAATTCACGATTACGTTTCACCTTTCACCACAGGAAGGCTTTTCATTGATGCTAACGAATCATCACAATACGTCCATCCATGTGTTCGAAGCCAGCTCGTGAGGACAGTTCAAAAATCAGCCTTTTTTCCTTTTCGTTACCTCGCGTAGAGCCGCAAATAAGGAATTCACATGTCAAGTTAGCTTTTGATAAGCTCGCAAAGCGCTTGGGCAGCGAGGACTTGGAAGGACGCGTCACTGTTATTCTAGTCACCAAAGAGACGAGAGGCTATAAATAGGCGCACTTTACTAAATGTGCACATGTGAGAAGCTGAGAAAAATGAAAAAAGATAAATGAGGCGGTATTTTTACTTGACATAAGAGGAAGAAAATGCAGGTGAAAGTCGGGCCTGCTTTTCATCATTTTTTACAGCGCCAAGTCGATTGAGAAGAATTTCAATACCGACGGTGGCTAAAAAAAAGAAAAAGAAGTGACGTTTAATATCAAAGGCTAAATATATCAATAGTTGGTTGATTTAATCTCAGAACTGACCTCATACTATTTCGTTCAGAATCCGCTGATGTGTCCAACAAAATTCATTTTACTACCTCGCCACTTACTTCAGTTTCATCACGGGCGGTTTATTTAGCGTCTGAAATCTGATGACCAGTCACACACAGTTGTCATCCAAAATTAGGAACCGCTCACGTGCTCCTTTTGATCTGACAGGCAACCGATTCTCAAGTTTCAGGCTCCGCTTCATTGCTAAACCAACAGCACGCCAGGAGGGTCATTTCGGTTATGTTGGGGGGGGGGGGAACAATGGATTAAATCAAAGAAATGGCTACTCACCGTTCTGGCCATGGGTGGCGAGAGGGAGCCGTTGTTCATGTAGGAGTCGCTGTTCATGTTGCTCATCATGATGTATCCTGGGTAGCCCGTGTACGGGTGGCCTTTGCTGTACATGTCTGGATGCTTTGCTGATATGTTTTTTTTTTTTTAAAAAGGCAGAAAAACACAAGTCAGTCGCTGCACGTTGCGGCAGAATAAAGAATACACAAAAAGAGTGGAAATCGTCACCATGCAAATGTCTTTTAAGTCAACATCAGAGCTCCGGCCTTGGAGTGGGGCTTTAAACACGAGCTTAACTTCGAAAACGATCCCTTTCATGGATGCTTTAGTGACCGAAAACGGGGGAAACAACGCAGCTAATCATAAAGTTGGCCTGGTTCGATGCACTAATGATATCACTGTCTATCGCTTTAACCTGTGCCCCATTTCAATTGGCCCCTTTTGTTTGTGCCCTTTCTCCCCGTCTTACAGAGGAGGCTCGTATTATACGGCGGAACAATGGAGCCCCTCTGTGCCAATTAGCACCAATTAGAAGAACATACAGACTGTGTCAAAACAGGAGACACCCCAACTGTTCCTCTATGCCTTTGACCTGAGAGCTTTATACGAGAGGCCTCAATACAGCGCCACTCGCCACTCAGCTGCGCGCTGCGTAATAAGGCCAGAGGAGAGAAGGGCGGGGGGTGGGGGGGGGGCGGGTTCCTGCTATATAACCCGATGACAACATGGATCTTGTTGCTGAAGAAAGCCAGTGTTTGCTTTTAAGGAGGTCTTATTGGGGAGTGAAAGGGGAACAAAGAGGAGACACACTCCTCTTCACAAGCCGTAATGATGACCTGGAGCAGCGGGGTCAGGCTACAATGGCCAGGGAGCAACGAGTCCCAAGAGGCAGCAACATGTTGCATGTGACAGCACAACCAAAGGGCTGATCTATGGGAGGAAAGTTTGTTTGGGGAAGCTGACTGATGAGAAATAGTCTGACTGTACCATAACAAAATCCTTCCCAACATTCCCAAATAAAAAACATGTGAAAAAAGGCCACATTTATCCTTTTATTTTATTCGATTTTTTATTTTTTTTCCCCCCTTCTGCAGGCACCCGTCATCTGTGGGGTAGGTAACGGGGAGCCATGTTTACAAAGGCACAGCATGTCCTGACTAGACCTGGATCAGCAGAATAAGGAGCTCTGTTAGGAAAATAAATATATATATATAAAAAAAAAGAGATGAGTTCATTTGTTTTAGAGTGAAAAAGAAATGGGTGGCTCTCTTTTCCTCCCGTTGCCTTCATCTGTTCTAAAAAAAAATAAATCGGGGGTTTCATAATAAATAACTGGCATGCTGACTGTTGTCAACAGCAAAGCAGATTTGACAAGCTCCAGCTCAAGGCTTTGTCACTTACCATCTTCAAGGTCTCTGTGTTTTTCATGATATGAATCTTGCGGTATTTGGGACTGTCTAGCTGCCTGTAAAAAAAAAAAAAAACAGAAGAAGAAGAAGAAGAAGTAAGAAACAAATAAAATGATGGAGAATAAGGCCTTCAAACGCAGTTACACTCATAGTTATACTGATGCAGTCATAAATATTAGAGGGCCAAATGCCGTCCCTTTGCTTGTCCCCAAAGCCAAACAGGCTTGTGCACACACCCACACACACACACACACACACACACACACACGCCACTAACTGTAGAGGGGAGATGGAGCAGCCTGCATCAAAGCTTCAGAAGAACCACTTAATTAAGCTGCATGTCCTTAAGGAGCTTACAAATTAACTTGTTTTCAATACCATAGGTCCACTCTCATTTTCATCTCCAACTTTAAGCCTCCTTTCACACTCAAATAAACAAGAGTCTACTTGCGTTAGAAATGTAAAAAGCTCTGCGCAAAAAGAAGAGAAATCACGCGAGGAAACGGAGAAAATGATGCAAACGGCTTTTGCCCTGAACCTCGAGCAGTCATTTCCCCCCTCTTCTCGAAATCAAAATTAGGTAAAGGACCTCTTCTTTTTCGGAGCTCAGGCCCCTCAGGATGACTTCAAGCTGGGGCGAGGGGAGCGTCACTGGATTCCTGATTAACATACCGACGTTTCTCCAGGACATTTGGTGACGAATGTGCACAGGATTTCATTAGCAGCGCCGGTTAATGACAAAACAGCCCACTAAGTTTTTTTTGAGGGTGAAGCTGCAGCCTGCAGGACTGAGGTCGCAGCATGGGTGGAGGGACGTGCAGAAGAAATTCAAAAACAGCAAAAAAAACAACCAAAAAAAAAGCCAATGTGTGTCCGTGCTGCACTTAGAGAATATGAAGCCTCAAAGAAGCATTTAGATTTAGATGCATTTACAGTTATTACACAGTCAAAAAGGGTTCTTCTCTTGGAACCACCCGCCTCTGAAGAACCTTTTAATTGGATCGGGCGAGAATAAGTGAAAACAAACGCACCCATTTATCACACACAAAACATGCAAACATTACCAGCTTGACACCATTAAACAGACGCATCAGAAATGATAGCAAAAATCATCCCAGCATCCTGCAGAATAACTGAGGAGTGAGCCTTTTATTCAGGCTGTAGTCAACACATCGTTTCCTATAGAAAATATCAAAAAACATTGTTTGCCAGAAGGTTTTAAACCACATGTGCTGAGTGGATTGATGTGTGGAGCATACAGCTGCTGGCGGTTACTGTGTTATCATCAGCCAACTTGCAGGATGCTCACAAGGCCCAAAATTCTTAAATCTCTAAATATATCCTATCATCTATTTTTTTTTCTTCTTTCCCCCCCAGGGTAAATTTCATCGTGAATTCAACTGAGGAAGATTCAACTGCTGAGGAAAGTAGAAGGAGGCATTAACATCTGTAATCATTGGATTTTGTCCTGGAGGAGGCATCCTGAAGGGTTTCTGTCATTTGCTGTCAGAGGGCATCAGCCACATTTTCAAATACAGTAAAGCACACACAGACATGGAGGTGGCTTCAACGCACCTGAACTCATCTTAGACACGATTTAAACTAAAAAAATATATATATATAATAATAATAATAACAACAATAATAGAGGAGGAGTCATTAGAGAAAAAGAGGGAAAAACTGGGGGCCTGTTTGACTTTTGATGCAGCAGGATTTCTCAGTTTAATGAGCACGATTAACCCAGAGTGCCAAAAGCTGATTAGAGGCCAGGTCAGGTGAGGATTAGAGGAAAACAACTTTGAGGACCGCAGCAGAGAGACGTCAGAGTGACCCCACTCGTCTCTCCTCCACGCCAGCCGGTGTAAACACTACTCACATCGTGGTGGTTGCTGTTGGGGCTGCTCTCCGACTCGTTGACCAGAGATGACTTGATGTCCGCCAAGTCCCCCTCTTCTTCCGAGTGGCTCAGCTCGGCGAAGATCTGCTCCTTGTGCGGGTCTCCTTCGTCTTTGAACGGGATCATTTCGTCTGTGGCGCAAAGCTCCGGGTCTCCGCCGCCGCCGCCGCCCGACAACTGTGGCATGATTTGATTTCTTTAAAGAAAAAAAATCAAACCAAAAAAACTGACCGCCGCTACTGTCCGAAACTACGGAAGGTTAACTCCCAGTGAAATTCCCCCCCCCCAGAAAACCGAGCGGGAAAACGTGTCTCCTCTGTCTTGAACCGCAGCCTCGGAAGCGGCGTTGAAGCGCGCCGCCGGTGCGTTTTCACCGCGGAGCAACAGGAGGAGTCTGGCTGCTGTCAGCGTCCTCGCGCTTCACTTCCAAGAGACCGAGTCTCACAGCCAAAAAGATTTAGATGTACAGGGTCAAAATGAGAGTCCGGCGCGCCTCTTAATGTCATGGGGTGGAGGGGGGGGGGGGATAAAAAAAAAGGGGGGGGGGGGGACAAAGCACGAGTTAAAATCTCATCACCAGTTTTTAATTCAATCAACTGGAGACTCGGTGGTCCTGTGAAAATGACTTAACGTGAAAGTGCACATCTATGAAAATCCGACGAAAACATTTCCTCCGTGGTCCACTAAAGAGGCAGAAGGTGTCCTTCAATGTGAGAAGAAGAAGAATAAGGAGGAGGAGGAGGAGAAGAAGAAGGAAAAAGTAGGCTTACAAAACCAAAACACCGTCCGGAGATGGGAAGGTAACTGATGGATCTGTGACGGGAGGAAAGCGCAGTTTTAACACTTCGACGAGACAACGGGCGACTCGGTCAGCCGCCGAGATGCTTAAAAATACATCCTCCGAGTTGGTCGGATGAGTTGAGACGAAAGTAAAAGTCATGAAACAATCAAATAACGGAAGATAGAGTGGTGGTGGGGAAAAAAACACACAGAGGACCGACTTCCCACTGCTCCCAGCAGCGCTTCCACAGCGTAATGTAACCAGCGTGTGTATGTGTGTGTTGGTAATGTAGCTGCGCTCCCTCCTCCTTCCCCTCCCTTTTCTCCCCCCTTCAGACATTGGAAGGAAGGAGAGATGAAAGCAAAGCCGAGGCTCTGATTGACACCGCACCGATTGACACTCCTCCTGAGAGAGAGGTCTGTACACAGCTCACAACAAATGGGCAGACAGGGGGAGAAGAAGAAGAAGAGGATGAAGAAGAAGAAGAAGAAGAAGTGAGGCTTAAAGGCAGTCTGCGCGTGAGATGGCTTGAAAACAATTAGGAGAAATCATTTGAATCGAAATAGAGAAAGAGTAAGAGAAGCCTCGGTTTTCTTTAGCAGGCAAAAGAGGTGGAATTCAGAAGTTTCATGGTAATAGCTGAATTTTTAAGAGGAAATGCTCCAAAGCTGAGGCCACTTTAGAGGATTTTTAGTTATTTCATTTTTTTTAAAAAAGGGGGGGGGGGTATTTTCAGCTCCTTACATAAAATCAGGTGTATGTCCGACTACAAATGTGTCCACAGAACGAACTCGTACACTGAACATTTATTTGCGTTCAGGCTAATAATTCTAGTTACATTTAATAAAAGTAAGATCTTCTCGTTTTTTTAATATATATATATATATTTATTTTTTTAAACGTTTGGTTCTTGGGTTTTTCATTATGCTGAAATTGTTTCGTATTGTCATTGTCGCGTGTATTTCCCTCACACTGGCGTGAACGCGAATGTGTTGGGAGGCCCAATCTGTCCCGCAGCTGTGGAGTTAACGAAGTAGCTACGTTTCAAAAATTGCCAACATAATAACCGAATGACGTGAAATCACAGGACAGGCCCAACATACGGTGTCTGCCACACTTCCCCAATTAATAAGTTGCAACTACACGTACAAAAACTGAAATAAACGACAATAACAACGAGTTAAGCCAGTGGCCCTCCAAAACTGTTTTTCTGCCTTTTTTTTTTTTTTTAAATCAGACATAAAAAAAAAATCAAGTGACAAAAGTGCGAAAAATAGGGCGCATCGAAGGGTCTTTATTAAGAGGAGGGGGGGAGTATTTTTACTTTCATATATTATAAAATGCAGGGCAAAGAAAGAAAAAAACACTGCAAATAAAAAGCAGTGGAAGAGGCTGCTTTCTGTGTCTGTCTGGGCATTGAGAGATTGCGTGAGAATCGAAGTTGGGATAGGGAGGCAGATCTTTATAAAGCGCGGAGGTGGGGTTAGCGGGGCGGAGTCGCGGCTCCCTTTGATCTTGCGGCGGCTGGCTCTTTCATCCCCAACTCCCCCCTCCCTCCCCCCCTCCCGGTTCCCTCACCACCGCCACCTCCTTCCCTTCCTCCCGCTTCCACCCTCCTCCCTCCTCGCTCTCCCTTGCCTTTGTATGACTAAATTTGGTCCGAGTGTGGAGCCGAGCCAACATTTCCACGTGTGCGTTCATCCCAGCTGAGAGAGAGAGAGGGGAGAAAAAGAGAGGGTGAGAGAAGGGGTTCTCTTCCGGGTAAGGAGACGGCGAGGAAAAAAAAAAAAAAAAAAAAGAAGAAGAAGAAAAAGATCAAAGGCTTTTGGGTTTTGGAAGCCGAGTGTGGATTCAAAAGCGCCGAGACTGGCTGCATTCCAGAGTGTAGCGGAAAGCGCGTGCTACACGCGCCCACTCACACGCGCGTGAATGAGGCACAAAAGACTGCGCACGCGGGAAACACACGCGCGTAAATACAGCACCGGGGAAGAGAGAGAGAGCTAATTAGATAGATTTCACATAGGAAGACAAGAACAACCAAACCTTTTATTAAAAAAAACCTTCAACATTATACTTCATGTTCCCAGCCAGAAACTGCGATAAAAGGTTAAGAAAAAAAACAAAAAACAAAGTCTGGCTGTTTTTTTTCTTCCCACCCCATCAAAAGTGTCTTTTTTTTATTTTATTTTTTTTTAGCTCATTACAGTTAATTTAATCATCCGGCACTTTTTTTTCTGGCACAGTCTGAAATGATGCTACCTACATCCACCAACACCCTAAAACTATGCTAACAGGAGTAACCCCCCCCCCTAATGTTCTGAAGCATTTACTTTGGATATGGTCTTAAATCATAAAAATTGGAAGAGAGAAGAAAATCTGAGGCCTATTAAGATATTAAAAAAGAGATGCTACAGGCCTGCAGGCCCGAGGAAAGAGACGATATCCAAACAAGCAGATTATAGATCACAGGCCTAAATAATTCCCCTTTTTTTCCTTCTTGTTTTTTTTTGGTTTATTGACATTCAGATATATAATTAAATACACTGTTATGGATGCCAACCTTGTTGTGTACAGGATCACTGAGACACACCGCCCCAAATTAACTGTACAAAGACATATTTTGTGAAGTCATTCCTAATGTTTCCTGTTTTTTGACAGTTCATTACACACCTTTTTTGAACGACTGCGTCCTAAACAAATTAATCAAAATGAGATTGTAGAAGTCAAGCTCGAATAAAGACCATATTAATGTGCCATTTGTGATTGGTTATGTCAGTGCTCAACCTACTGTACAAGATAACGGAGGGGGAAAAAAAAGTTCAATATCAACAAGTCAGCGGATTGATTAGAAAATCTGTCCCATCCCTTCAGGACGATGACTGAATGACGGGCTTAAAGGAACACATATGAGATCACGAAGAAGCAAAACAGAATAATAATCATTATTGCTTTTAACGTGGTACTATTGCCTCCACTGTGACATAATTCATCCGACTACACACAACATTAATCTCTAAAGGAACAATAAAAAAAATTAAAAAGCAGTTTGGAACAACTTGGAAGAATTTCCAACTTTGTCTCCATTGGTTTATTGTGTTTCAAGAGTGGAAGCCATGAGGGAAAGAGATTCATTGTTTTAATGTCCTCTGAGACACTGAGAGACCACTGCAGAGTCCATCTTTGGGATTAGAAGGCCGAAGAAATCATTTGTTTGCAGGATACTAGGCGTACACGTATGTCAGAGCAGTATAGATTTTCTTCTCTGTTCATTTAATGGATGCTGTTTGTGGCCGAACAGCAAGCCCACCTGTAGCATCCCATCATAGATAAAGATAAGGCGTTTGTCTGCGGCGATGACAAGTCAGCACAGGACTCTAATGAAGCTGCTGACAGAACCGCCGTGCCACGCTTATACTTGACATCAAACTACGTTATATTCTCCAGCGAGGCTCTGTGCATCACAGCTCTGGTTGTTAAAATTACCAGGAAAGTTGAAGTAGGGAGCAAAGAGAGAAGGGGAGGGAGGAGAAAAAAAAGCACAGCTACATTAGCATTTCTCTCCTAATGAGTTCATAAGAGTGACCCCTCTGGATCTCACATGAAAAGGAAGATTTCCTGCTGTGCTGTGACCTGAATTCAGTTGTCTCTCACTTTAGATACTCCATTTTGCATGTTATATAAAAGAAGAAATATATCTATATACACGGCATAATTTATCAGCAGTGGATTTTGATGCCTTATCTCCCTCCTTTAAGACCACTAACTGATCTCAAGGATGAAATAACATATTAATGGTCAGCACAAGTGTTGTTGAACATAATAATGCACATTTTGTTTAGTGTTCTCCTCCTTTTCTAAGTTTGGAGCAGGATAGGAGTTTGTCATACAGTAGGAGTTGTGTCAAACAAAATGCTTTTTGTTGAACAGCGCTCAGTCAAGGTCCTCTTTAGATCTATTATTGTCTCATCTTTTATCTGCTCTATTTTAATTGCAATGCACAATACTTCAAACAGAAATTAGCCTAATTATCTACCATTCGCTCATTGTGCTGTGCATGTGTGCTTCCGTGTTTGCAAGTGTGATACGAGACTGTTTAATGGGATGGTTTGTCAACATCAGCTCCCGAAAATTGCTTTCCAGAAGACTCCAGTGGTAAAATCGTTACACTGCCGTTTGTTCCACCTGCTAGTCATTCATAAAAACTTCCTTGATGTAAAGATTATAGCCCTTGCACTCACAGTCATCCGCAACAAAACGACAGGAAACAAACACTAAAATATGATGAAAAGAGGGTTTAATTAAAGCTGAAAGGAGACACATTTATCACAAGTGCAAATCAAAACTGGGGGAGGTCCAAGGTGAGTGATTATTGGTGCCTCGCTTTGACTGGTGGAAGATGAGTCACCTTGTTGAAGGCGAGGAAAGTGTCTTGGGGGTGAGTTGAAGGAAGATGGGGCAGACCTGTGATCTGCTGATTTATGGCAGTGCTCGAAGGAGGGTGTCTCAGACAAACTGTTATTAAAATGAAATTAACTACTTGATGGGAGGGGAGGGGAATTTGTCAGACTATGTATGTCATTGGTGCCGTGCATGTTGGAAAATGGACACTTAAGACATTCAGCTTAAGAGAGATATTCCACATAAAAGCTCTGTGATGTTGCTCATCAGCGCACTAGCTGCAGAACCAACTCTGGTTTAAGACTAAACGTGTAGACAGAGACTGTGGACAGAGAGGTGCAGGTGAATGAGAGGGGATTATGCATGTTGACAACAGATGGTGTAATCCTGGACATGTCGCTGACAGGGAGCGTCTCTGCACAAAGAGATGTTGAATTGTTGTTGACTTCCTGTCCATGTTGCCTACTGAGAGAGTTCACCTGTGTTACCTGCCAACTGAGTGTGTATGTGGGTGTGTGCGTGTGTGTGTGTGTATGTGTGTGACATCATCAGCTAAATTGTTGCCAAGCTACAAAAGCAAACTCCAGTCCATTCATGGTGTGTCTGAAGTCTGAAGATTTCTACCACACCTCTCTCTGCTGCACTTCATTTCAACTCAGTTCAGTTCAGTTCGGCTTCTACTTTAGCCAATGAATTCTGCATCTTTTTCCTGTCCTCGTTATGTTTACTTGCAATTTTTCCAAAAGTGATGCCTATCTGTATTAGAGTGCTAACGCTCCACCTCTACTCTGGGTTTCATTATAAATGAGCACAAGAATGAAAAGTCTGGTGATGACAGATACCCTTATGCTCACCTCATCTCCATCTTCTAACCATCAACTTATCTGTTGGTGGAACAGATAATGGCAGTAATTGGCAGGGGTATGTTATCAGTGTGTCTGTTTGCAGGATAACACAGACACTACCAGGGTAAATTTGATGAAGCTTGATATAAAAGTGGAGCGCGGGCAAAGGAAGAACCTACTGAATTTAGTTTAAGTCCTGCAGAATTACCTTTAAAACTGTGAAATGCAGTTTTGGCCCTGATTGAGGGCTGTCCTCTCCTGGTGACTTCTGATTAAAAGTCATTTGGGTTCATCAGTCGCTGGACAAGAGAACTAACTAGTAGATGATGCCATAGGAAAAGTTTGAAATCAGACAGAAATCAGCATACATGCTCTGAGAACTACACAACATCTGTACAAAGTTTCACTGGATTAGTCATAGAGATATTTAAGTCTGCACGAAATCAGTGCACTAGACCATCTTCTCCTTTAAGCTCCTCTGTGATGGTGGATAAAAATGATACAGTGCAGCATTTCTGCATTTGAAACTGTTCTAAAACAACAACAAAAAAGTTTACCCTGGAAGATCCTCTCCTGACTCCTGAACCTGACTCCAGTTCTCCATCTTCACAATTCAGTAATGCTGACAGAACGAGAGAAGCCCTGAGCTGGAGATCACTATTCCCCTGAGACTTGGCTCACTCTTGCACGAGACAGGGTTAAACTTGAAAAAACAGAGTGCTGGCATGCCACCACCATCACAAGACAACATTTGACAAACATGCACAGGCGAAATCTTTATCTCTCTGGTTCTCCTCTCCATCTCAACACACGGCACATGTCCACACAACGCAATGAAGCTCAAAGGTGCTAACTCATCGCAGCCAAAATAAAAATCCTTTGGGGTATTTAATATCATAACAGGTAGCCTGTCTTTTCTCTGCATGTACACGCAGCCCCCGTCCGGCTGCCACTCCAGAAGACTAATGAGCAGATTAACACTTGGCTGACCCAGGTGCCTTTAGGGAAACTGTCTGTGAGGGTGTTTACCTACAAACTTCACCCAGATGGGACGGCCACCTTCTCTGCAGAGGACCCATTGCAGCAGTTTGTAGAAATCTGCTGAGTTTTCCTACCGGCACCGTGGCCGATTAACGCTCTGTGTGCTGAACAACAAAATGAAACCACCGATACTTACAATGAAACAATGAATATGGACATTCGTAAAAATCTGAGGAAAGCAACTTGTAGTTTTCTATCTTCTGAATGAAAATTTCCAGGGATTTCCTTCAATTACAATGTGGGAAAGGGCAAAGTCTCAAGTGGTGTGATTGATCAGGCTGGAGAGGCATGACAAGGCTTCTTTCTATCGCACGGGTCCTACATATGTCCAGAGGCTGGCCAGACTTCACCACCAGCTGTCCTCCACTGTGCGCTGCTGTGTTGTGCTACATTCTTTGGGTCCAAAGGGGAAGTGGTCCAGTGCTCAGTGCGCGCAGCCACTCCTTTCATCCCACTGTGTTATTGGAGAAAGCACTGAGCAGTGCGTCAAGGCCTGCTGTGTAGGAGTCAAGGGTCAGAGCTGACCTGCTAAGAGGTTGTGGGGCCCCCATCCAATCTGTAATCAAGCACACAGCACACCTCACTGACCCCACTCCTCTGTCTGAGCTCATCGCCCAGCCTCAGGCCCGCCTGAGCTGCCTGAGATCAAACACGGTGCGGCAGTACCTCTGGCCCTGTGTTATCAGCTTGGATGTCTCATCACATCAGCACGCAGGGCTAAACAGTAAACACAGCCAGCCTGCTTTGGCTCACTGTGTGTTTGTGTGTGTGACTGTGTGCAAGCTTGTGTACATAACTCAGTAATTTCTGGCTTTTATAGAGAATCGGTTAGGATTTTTGCCATTTTATTAAATCAAGTAACCAAAATATGATGAAGAAAAATTTCTTTCATTATTCGAAAGAAACAATAATTGGTTTTGGCTACTTGGGGCAGTGTGGCAAGTTGTAATTTTCCAAAAGCCCGATTCCAATATCCATCTTCATCCAAGGATTCCACCGGGCACATGTGTATAGCCTCTTGGCTATGGTGTGTTTTTGTTCCATCTATTTCTAACCAAACTGGAAGCCTTTGAGAAGCTGAGAATTTTGTCTGGCTGGCTCTCCAAGTTGCATCAAGTCAGGTAAAATCATCTCCACAGTAGTTTAGCATTATGTCACCCACCTTCCATTCCCAAACCTACAAATAATTTTTCTGTTTTTTTTAAACAAACCTCTTATCTATAGTGAAAATCCTCTGATCAGTTGAATTTTGCATCTGGCCTATTGCTACCATATATGTTGATATCAACCATTGGGAGTCTTCCAGGCCTTTGCTGGTAAACCTGCATTTAACATCACATGCTATGAACTATAGGTATTTCCCCAAGGCAAAGTGTGCAGACACGTTGACTTAGGATAGAGTACATAACGGGCTCAAAATGTCTCATTGGACAGTCCTAAGCTGTCATGGACTTAGTGAGTCTGGACACTGGGATTGGACCAAAGTAGCATCATCCCATTATGAGGTTTACGGTGAATTAAATGGCTTTTATGCCTATAACACAAAATGAGTTTAGCAGCTGAAATCATGTTTCAGGCAATTTGACAACAACAAATCCAAGAGTCATTCCTCTTTATTTTCAATCTCCACCAAAGCTTGAGTGAAATAACTTTTCATAACTCCACTGTTGTGCTGAGCAGGCGACCCAGGCTTTCACTGCCACTTGCAGTGACTGGAGATGGCACAGAAGACTGTGATATGACTGAATCAAAGCAAAAGTAATGGGCTTTAAACCACATTGAGCTCAAAAGAAGCTAAAAAGCACCTTAGAACTGGGTGGTAATGCTCAGTAGGTTGCGACCCTGTCTAAACACCCACTCAATTTTTCTGTTGGTTAAGAGGCGACTAGAGAAAGAGTGTTGTGCACATGTTTTATCCTCGCTGTTGTGTTGACACCATTTACTTTTTGAAGAAACCCACAAGCAATAAGTAAGTATTTTTTGTTGAACATGGAGGTGACAAAAGACAACAACACCTTGCATACTGTTTATCTCGTGTGTCATACTTTTGGGACAATGAAACAGCAGGTCACACCACGTGTTAGCATATAGTAAATGAGAACAAATATAAAAAAAATATACATTTATATATATATATATATACACATACTACAATTAACATTTTCTGTTGGCCTAGGTAGTGTGATAGTAGCCTGTGGTGGTTCCAAGGGCCCACAGCTAATGAGGGCGATGTGTAAAGAGCCCAAACAGACTATATTTAACCTGGCTCATAGCTGATTTCCTCTGTGCAGCATCAGGATATTAACTGTTAAAACCACTGGAGTGTGGTACTTACTCATACAGATTGATTTCTTCTAGTCTCAGGGAATAAAAGTCCATAATTCCCAGGAGTTGTTACTAGATAGGGAGGCATTTCCAGGCACAGACACATGCTGCCAATTTGACAGGTTTAGTTGGGCACCTTGGCTCTGCTCCCTTGTTGTATTCAAGAACCATTAAATGAGATTTTTTTTTCTCTCTCTTAGGCAAGCAGTGTTTCACTCTTATAAACGAGGAAAGCAACCCCCCCCCCTTTGTCTGAGGACTTTCCCCTAACATCTCCCAACATGAAGGGATAGTTGCAAATGAGTCATTTCTTCTTGGCAGGCCTCAGGCAAAGGAGAAATAAGAAAAGTCATAATCTTTAGCAGGATAACCCAAATTACTTAGCTTCTCGCTACTTTTAATTACCTCTGAGAAAAGCAGTGATAGCTGCTTTAATTTTACCTGTTTCATCAAATCTATTTGCAGGAAAATAGAACATTTTGAAAATCTCTGACATGCTGCTTGTCTTGTTTCACACATATACAAGTCTAAAAGTTTTGTCTGTGTGAGTTTGTCTGTGTGGAAAAGGGTTTTGTTGAGGTTTATGTTTGTGTGCATGTATGACTTCACGCAGTAGTAAATGAGTGTGTTATTGCTCTTGTCGGTCTAGCAGGGAGGATCAAAGGCAGGCCTCGTCTCTCAGTAACTGGGCTTAATTTCTGGGCTGACTCTGAGCTGGACATGTCATATTTTCCCCTTCCAGTTTGTTTGAGCTCCAACATGTGGTTGCAGGTAAAATATCTGAAATTAAATATATACATTGCGTGGGGCCTGACAAGAACAGTCAACTGAATCTCCACTTCATTTGTTGTTGCTAACTGTATTGGAGATGACATATGACCAGTTGAATTTTGGCTCAGACTGGGTCAAACCCATGTTGTTGTCCAAACTGAGCCAAATTTGAAACTCTGACAGTGCCAAGCAATTTCCTGCCCAGTCACGAAAAGACTGCAAGAGTGGATTTGGCAAAGTAAAGCATAACCAACTGATGTGTAAACATTCATATCGCCTGATTTTCTTCCATAAAGTTGAAATGTATGAGGATGATTTTCTTTTTTTCCATTGTGGCAAACTATCGTACTTTCATTGCTCTTCTTCAGAGCTTAGAGCTTCACATTACGTGACATGCTCGGAGTTGAAGTGATGCTCATAAGCAAGCTTATCGTCCATTATCCATTTCCAGTTGCATCTTTTTCTGACTCTACCCCTGCCAAAATGTTTAGTTTTTCTGGCTTCACCTTTTTTCAAGGCACAAAATTGTCAGATGCAAAGACAAAGACAAAAATGGACGTCAGGGAGAAAGTGCGGATGATGATTTAGGAGATGCCAATCCTATGGAGACGACAGTCAAAATGTTCACACGTTTCCGTAGGCAGAACTCCTTCCCACTTCAAATAAAACATGTGAATGTTTCCTCCCTTTGTAGAATGCGACTGGTTGATACTTAAAAGACATTCCCAACCTTTACACGAGCCCTTGAGCCTCGTTTTTATATCATCCTTTGCTTTAATCCAACACAGTCAAAGCGTGTTCTCATGTCATGAGAATTCCCCAGGTCAACAATAAATGTGCATTTAATGTCAGTTATAGCAGTGACTGTCGGTGCAGACAAGTGCTTACTACACAGCTACTTGAAGACTAAATGTATTTGTCCTGGTGATTAAAGGAACACAACCTTTTGAGAGCATTTATTTTGCTGTTAGTGGAGAGTTACAATGGAAAATCAATACCTGTACTTGAAATATAAGGCGGCAGCTGTTCTTTTACCAAAGAAAAACAAGATCAACAACAGAAAAACTGCAGCATACAGCTCCCATTTTTCCAGCCAGTGAGATAAGGTGAGCAAACCGATTGCTGCATGTAGCACGATATTTAGCTGACAGTAAAAGTTTCTCATTTACCGTTCCACCAGAGAGCTAAAGCACGTATTGCCCAACATGTCACAGTATTCATTTAAGTCTCAGTTGACTAAGAGTAACTTTAACATCCAGTCAGGAAGATATTTTGGGGGGGGGTTGTGACTGCATTGACTGTACATGACGCAGGAGCACTTTGTGTATGAACTGGGGAGAAAAAAAGGTTACAGTTACAGTATGTGGTATGATCTAAGGAGAAACTGTTTGAAGGATGCTTGAATGCAGAAACCATGAATTGGTCCTAACAAATTCCAAAAGCGGAGAAACGGGGAAACATTATGTTCCTTTGAATGTGATAAAGCAGAACACTCAGTCCAAATTCACTGGACTGAATGGACACATTCTTAAAGTCTTCATTCAGCTATTGGCAGCTTGGCAGTTTGGGTTGAACAGCAGGAATGTCGCCACAGAGAATATGCATTTTAGCCACCCTGAGCTCTATTTGACTTAGATGAAGCAGCAGATCTAGCCAGATGCTCAGTGTGATCTGTCACAGGGGATCAGGGTGGATCACAGTGGGTGAAAATGAAATTCCGTTTGCTCCAAAACAACATTGCTCAACTGTTTCTTCTCAATGATACAATAAATAATTAAATAAGAAGAACAAACAAAAGGAAACTATGTGCATTGCGATTGTTTTATAGTGTGAGAGTAATGGGATGGGAGTTCTTTGTTCTTGGAAAATCTAATGATTTCTCAGACAAAAACATTTTTGTGTAGTTGCTGTCATCAAGACCAGCAGAGAAATTCTCCTGGAAAGTCCAATTAAAACTCACCTTTTGATGCATAATTGAAATCACTTAATATTCAACATAACCTTGCATTTGAGCATTATAGTTTTATGAGACCTACGTTTATTCTGCTAACAAAAACTATGACATTTTCTTAAAGTATAGGAAACACAGAAATGTGTTACTTGAACTGATGCGTAAGAGGTACGACTGCCCTGCATATAAAGCAACTAAAAGTCACCAAATCTTTACCGCTGCAACATGCAAAAACTTTGAGACAGGAGACAAGCAGTGAGAGTTCGCACAATTCTGAAAATATAAGCTAATTTTAGTAAAAAATGCCCGTCAGAAACAAAGTCCCTCTACAGTACCTACCATTCCACTTTTAAGCAGATGACACTGCTTTTGCATACATTACCCATGCATATCATCTTCACTAATCAGGCTATTTGTGGGCCGTATTGCGGTTGCTTAAGACGGAGTGAGGAGGAGGCTCCTTTGTGTCGCAGCTAATGATGTCCCTTTGTGAAAGGGCTGGGCGTGAGGGTTGAGGACACTGGTGTAGACTCTGAAGAGTTGTTGTATGGGTCTTAGTATGACTGGCAGCTGCAGTAATCCGCTCTTTGTGTCTTCAACCGGGCCCCACTGAGCTCCCCTGACAGGGACCGATGTTCCAAACTCCACCAGACAGCCCAGATGGGCTGAGTGACACAGTGGGAGAAGGAGGGAGGACTACTGAGAGCATCATGATCAGGAGGGAATGAGAAAGTTAATAAAAGAAAAGAAAAGGGAAAGACAGAAAGGAAAAGCAAAAAGGATAGAATAAGGGTTAAAGGAAAATCCTGGGCAGAAAATCTTAAGGAGCATGGAGGAATAGGGGTCTGCTCCTAAAAGCCCTGTGACAGCTCTGTTGCAGCTGAAACGGGGCAGGCTTAGTTGCCTCGCATCACGGCTGGTTTGTTTGCCCAGATTTTGTTTTTTGTTCCTTTGCGGTCACCCTGAAGTGTGCCAGAGTAATCCCTCTGATTGGTGGAAGAGCTCTGGGTGCAGCACAATTAAAATCTACGGTCGCACAGGATTATACCAATATACACACTCTCTTCCCCTTTTCCTGTCAAATGTAAGGGTTTATTTACAATAAGTGGCCTTGTCATGACACCTCACATGCTCCCCAAGCTATGAGTGACTTGTGTTTGTCTCATTTCATTACTTTCAGTAATATGATCTGTGGTGTTTCTTTGCAGAGTTTACATTTGTAATTAAAGCAAAGGTATTCTTAGTAAGGCCATGAAACACGTGCAATGGGTTTCACTGCATCATGAGAGGTCATGGACAGAACTTTCTTGTTGTTCTCATTGTTCCAGCCACCTGATAATGAATAGATAAAAAAAATACAGCGGGGGAAAATAATTTTGAGAGTATGTTAAATTATTTGGTTTGAAACTTCTGACTATATGGTGGCAACTGCAGCAAAATGAGCCCAAACCTCAAAGCTTTGTAGGAATTGCTAGAAGCAGAGGAAGACAAAAGCGTTCTGACAGTGCACCCATTGTCCAACCCATCTTAACTGGTCTTGAGCAACAAAGAGCATTTACATAAAACGCTGAAAAAAAAAAGTTTTGTGTTAGTCTGACCCAAATCAGACTTTTCAAATGAATGTAAACAGGGGTTTTGGTTCCAGGGGGACAGTAAAATCTGATAATCTTGGTCACGCTTTCATTGCTAAAACTACAAAACATAGTTGCACCTTTCTAAAGGTAAAGACAGCCAATAAAAAGCAAGTGCCTAAGATTTTTTTGAAGACTGGTTGTATTAAGTATTGAGTGCAGCCAGTCAATCTGTTTCATCATATTGGTTGAGACTCATCAGCAAAAAAAAGACCTTGTTAATTAGTCAGTGTTCCTCTTTGGTAATTCACACTTGCTAGGCGGTTAAGGCCCACGCTGTTGTGTGCTTACACATATCAAGCTGGTGTCGTGGAATCAGCAGCGTGCCAGCACTGGTAAGTTCCACAATGCTGCTTGCCCTTACGTACAAATGTTTATACACCTGTTTCCCTTTAATTACCACCTTTCTTATTAGTTCAGAGGAGCATCGGTGGCGGATCACTTTCCAGCCCCCATACCGCTTCTCTACTTTTACACACGACACCGCTGCATAATGAGGGCAACTGTCCCAGCTTGAGAGGCATAAATGAAAAGGCCTAGTGCCTCAGCAGCAGTAGAGAGCAGTCAGATTGCTCTCAGTTTGGAGAATAAGACGCAAATCCTGATGGACGAGCCAAGCTAAAAGCTACTCAGCCACGAGGAGCGCAAATTTTCAGCATCTAAAATAACTTATCCCTTAAAAATTATATATTCGCGTCGCTATATTGTCACTATATTTTCTCAACATCAGAACATTGTTGTTGTTATCTTTGCTAAATGGTTCGTGTTGCAGCACTGTGTGGCGACATGGACCTCGTTAGACAGACCAAATTCATGTGTTGGACTGATTATGCTCACTGCATTTCTCATAGTGCGAGTGAACAACATCAGCACAGCACAGCACCATTACCATCTTAACCACAGCCATCGCATGGTCTGCGCGAAGTGTGCCATCGCACAGGGCGCCATGCTTCATGGGGCCTCGCAGTTGGCAGCTCTACGCAACATATGTCTTTCATAAGTCAACAATACATAAAGACCTTAGTCCTAGGGGAGCAATGACTACTTCAGGCACTTTGTTTACCCAAAAGAGCTGAGGGAACGTTCCCCAATAGTGAGATTGCACTGAAGTTCTGTACCATTGGTATCAATTGTACCATGAAGCTTCTCAAAGCTAAAACATATTGAAATATCTTCATGTAATGGAGGTGCACAGATATTAATTTGACAGAGGGGTGATCCCTCTTTTCTGTCAAATTAAAAGGGACAAAAGTAGTATCCAAATAGAAATAAGGGAACTTGTTTTTTGCTGAAGAGTTAAAGTTCAACCACAACGTAAAAGTTCCTGTGGAATAACAATGTGAGCATCCACACTGCTAAGTGATAATATTCTTTAAACAGTGATGCCAAGCGTGCTTTGTGGGATCCAGCTCTACCCACGTTCCAGTAGGAATTTTGACAGGAGGAAACTTTACCACTGTTTTGAGAACAATCTGCTTTTTTATTTAGGGTAAATTTATTGAACACCTTTGTAAGCTTTAACATCTGTTTGATGATATCCTGCTACCCTTGAGAGGGCTTCTATAAAGAGTAAACTTCATACACCCCTTCATACAGCACAGAAGACGACATGACAGAAGGCTGTATCACATAATATGACTCTTGCTTATGTATCATTTTTGGCCTGATATGTAAAACCAACACAGGATGAGTGATAGCTAAGACTGGGAGATTTCACAGGAGTCAATTAGCTTACATAACAATAGAAGCCGCAAATACAATCTTAATAAAACAATTCATAATTCACAATCAGCTTTTGTTTAACTTATTATAGAAAATTTATGACTTCAGTCTGTTTTGTGCTAGAAGAGCAAATTCTACATAGATAGAGTCCATGGGCTCAAAGATGAAAGTGTTCTGGCATTTCCTCATGACAGAAATACACTGCCTCTGCGTTTTTGTTTAGGTTTTGTCAGATAACTACACAGGGTTATATGTTATGTGTTATTCCTCATTTGAGGTTTTGTTTACCCAATTCCCGAACCTGTGAATGAGTATATGATTTTATTTTGTCCTGAGAGGGAATATTTCCTTTTTCACATGATTGTGACCTCTCTTTCTAAAAGGCAAATGCATGTATGTTATTCCTTGTAGGTGAATTTAGAAAAAAACCTCTTTACTCTTAGTCAAGATTTCAATGTCTGCTTTTAATCATATAATGCATGTTTTTACAAGAAAATGTATTAAAGTCTCATGATTTAAGAATAGAAATTAACCGAATTCCACCTTACTGTATACTAATTTCAAACATGCAACTCATGTTTGGTTTAAATTACCATGAGGATGTTCACTGGTCCCCAGAGACAATTAGGAAGGGGTGCGAATGTGCTGGTCAGTAAGCAGCAAGGAATAAAGTAAAAAACAATCCCAAGTAAACCTCCCGGTGGAACCAACAATTTCCTTAAGGCTTAAAAACAAACCCGTACACCCAAAGTCCCGCATCATGATATTATCTGCTCTTACTGCAACCAAGATGACAGGTCTTTGATTTTAGTGTGAATGAGCTCTTCACATGAGACATCAAACAGATCATAAAGCAATAGGGATTTAAGAGTGATAAAAAGCCCATTGATCTTCCGCTTTCTTCTTAATTTATATTTAACCATTGGCTTGGAACCAAATAAAGACTGTGTTTATGGCCTTCTAAAATCCATCATTAATTTCTTACTGCTAAACCCAGGCCAAACAATGTCATAAATAATGGTAATCACAGATGAAACTGCATGATTTCACCATCAACATTTCCTCAAACAGCACTGCACTTACCAACAATCCCACTGCAGGCGGTTGATCCTCAAAATCTTGGTACGACACAGCAAGAAAAAGTAATTGTCGACACAGAATTGAAGTACAAATGGGAACTTATACAGATGTGTTGAAAACTAACTGCAAGACATTAAGACACAAGACACAGCAAACAGCTTTGGGTCAAAGTAAATTGTAATGCAAAATGTATGTACGTGTGTATGTGTGTATCATGGGAACATGCCAACTTAATGTTAGGTTAAATTCACAATAAAAGGTTGAGGCCCAGGCCCAGGCCTTCTGTTCCTATAGCTATGATTTGCTTATTGTCAGTTTTTTCTGCTGTGAAACAAAACAACAACACAATACTTTAATACTTTAAAACAGTTAAACAGAATGCACAACAACTTACTAATAAAGATGTCTTTGGTCAAATGTCCTATTTTGTGAACTGTCCTTTTTAATATAACTCTGACCTTTTTTTTTTGTTATTTTGTGTTGAGGTTAATTGGTACGGCAATTCAGATAAACCAGATAACTGGTTTCAAAAAATATTCCTTCTTGGCATTGCATATAAATGTTTCTTCTCAATATCCCTTTTTCTCTATTTCTTCTGCTCTTCGTCTTTCCTTGTCTGTCAGAATTGAATTTTTTGTCCATTTTTAAACCAAACAAAATAAAAAGGTAACCAGGTGATTATGGTGGCAGGAACAGCTGCATCCATCCACAGCCTCTATCCCAACATGCAACAAGGCATCTCACAGTTTCACATCCTTTATGAACCAAAAGTGACATGAGCATTCACCATACTGCTGATATATATATACACACCAATCAACCATAACATTAAAATTATTAAAACAGGTAAACTGGAAGAAGATTGCTCCAATGCAATGTTCTGCTGGGAGAATTTGCATCATGGCGTTCCTATATATATTACTTTGACATTTGCCATCTACCCAAATAGTCTGACTGGTCAGATTTCTTTTGGTGGCAAGAGGAGGAGTTACTTGATGTTCGGTGGGTTGCCGTAACGTTTTGGCTGATCAGAGGAAATAGCACATCCTGGGCTGCTTCTAACGGTTTCTACAATCCACATATGACAGTTTGACATTCTACAATCCTGCACACAGTGAATGACTGCGTATGTGGAGATGAGGATGTGTGAGTGATCTCAACTTTCTCATTCTCTTCTTATTTTACACGATCATATGTGTTACTTTTACAGCCTTTTCATCCCACTATTCAAAACAAACAATTTGGTCTTTAAATGCTGACAGATGACTTAACAGTGTGTTACGTATGTGTGCATGTGTCCATCCTGGAGCATTTGTGCTTGTGTGGGATGACAGAGATATGAGCTGAAGGGTGGTGAGCGAGGCAAATTTATCTGTGGATTTCCACGTTGGGAACTCATTAGAAAAGTGGAGAACTGCACATTTATCCTTTCGATCTCTGTCTAACTGGCATGTCATAAAAAATAAAAAAAACTTTGCAAAGTCTGGACAGTGAACATCTAGAAGTAGGTGTCTTTGCAGTTCAAAACTCTGAAGCTCTGGTGGAGACTTTTCATGTTTGTGGTGTGCAGTTTGATGCCTGAAAGCATTACATAGTTCATTTTTCCTTTTCCTTGAACCCTAGTTCAAGAACTAACATGAAGCTCTGAAGAAAACTGACTCCAGGACTACAAACAGCCACCATTAGTGGATCTCCACAGCCCAGAAAGTGGCGTATAACTGTAAAGGATGCATCAAAACTTTCCAGAGAGTTTATGCTAGTTTCACATAAGTCATATTTGAGCTTGGTCTCAAGTGCTGCTCCATGAACATGATGAAATGGCCTTTTAAAGTATTCTCAGAGGACCCAATACTTCAAGGGCTTCTTAGAACCCGCACCACTGCCTTGTATCACCCCGGGAGAGGGAAAGAAAAGAGGGCCAAAGAGAACGTTAGAGACAGCAAGAAAAAGGGAGAAGACTCTAAAACCAAAATGCAAAAGAGTTATATGGGCTGGGATGAGCAGAGAAACCCTCACAGAGAAAAAGAAAGAAGAAATGAAAGCGAGCCCACTATCAAAAAAAAAACAACAAAAAAACAAAAAACGAAAGAAACTTTTACTGTGAACTGATTCTCAGATCAGATGAGATAAGAGCACAGTAAGTTCACTCAGTGCTTGCAGCTGAGTTCAGGCATTTCTTTTCCAACTTACTGAATGTAGGACTAAAAGGAGGACCAGAGGAAGAAGGCAAGAGCAGCATGAGCATGCCCACTAGCTTTTAGTCAGGAAGCCTAATGAGCTCCTGTGGGATGAGGGCTGGCTGTCAATCAGCCTCATTCTTCAACACTGTACTGTGTCGTCCTGAACATGCAGAACCAAGGGGCATGAAATAATTAGAAATGGCCAGCCAGTCGCAGTGTGACTTGATTGTTTCGCAGAGGAAGGAAGTCACAGTGAGTGTCGCTCATGTTAGGGGACATCTTAATTTGTTGGATCTTGGGGTTTGGAAGATAGTGTACCCACCTTCACCACAATGCTAAAATGTGACAATGAGGTAATAGCGTTTCAGCATGTTGCGTAATGTCGCCAGGATCCCTTACTTATTGTTAGGGTGATGAAAGAAAAAAATGGTGAGCAATGGATTCAGCATGATGAAAGGGAGCCCCTGCTGATAGGGCAGCTGTGAGTCTTTTATTAAAGATGTGATAGCAGAAAAAGGAGAGGGAGGGGGAAATTGTGAAAAATATCAGGCCTACTGTTGCTTTTTTCTAGAGCACAGTAGGGATGGCACAGGACACAGAAGATATATAAATCAACCTTCATGCCCACAATTAAATGTCTGTCATCATCTGTACATTGAAGTGTGCGTGGGTTATCGAATAGATCGTGTAGCTGACTAACATTTCTGTGCCAGCCACATTTGGGTTTAACCTCCTTTTCTTGGCTAAAGAGTAACACATAAACAGGAGGAGACAGAGTTGTGGGAGTGGGAAGCCACGGCAAAATGAGCCATCCCCAAAACAAAAAAGAAAAGGGTTTAACAGAATCTGCATGTGAATGGATCGAGCCTAACATCGGCCACAGCTTTAAGTAACTGCTATGAGAGATGTCACAGAAATGACAGATATATATATATATATATATATATATATACACACACATATATAAAATACATTTTCTTGTGGGCCACATTTACATAGTAGAAAAAAAACAACTAATAATTCTGTTGGCCCAACCAAAACTTGCCTTTAATAAATACGCACAAACACAATCACACACAAAGTTATTAATTACACACTTTGAACAGTAATGTTTTAAGTCTCGTTTTTAATGTATTTTTTTAGTTCCCCCACGGGGGATAAATGAAGCATTTTCTGTTCTATTCTACATAGACACAGCTGTAATGGACCTCAGATTAGCAGGTAGAGGGTTACAGAGATCTGGACCACAGTAACTGAAAGGCCTGGTATAGGGTTATATGCATTGAGCAGGTCGGAATAACCTCTGAAGGGCCAAAATGTTAAGTGCTTTATGGACTAGCATGAGGATTTTAAAGGGCTCTTCAAAGTAAGTAACTCCATAGCATGTGTGGTTACTTTGGGGTTGGATGGCAGAACTCATTAATGACCAGGGCCAGACTGAATTTGAATTGGGGATTATTGTGAAAATCTCTGACATTTGATCTTGCAAACAGAAATAGTACACACGTTTTTTTGTGTGTAGGGAGATAAGAGGTTAGATCTGATCACTGTAAACATATGTGGAGTTACATTCTTATGCCAGCTGTAAAATGACATATTTAGAGCTGTCCACTTGTGATCAGTTTCCCCAAGGCTTAAAGAGTAAAGTGAGGAGACAGCCAAAAACTTCAAGGCGTTGACTTGGCCTCCAAAATTTTTCAGATGTCAATCCAATTGAGCACCTGTGGGATGACACTTATAGGACTGGAAGTATCTGTCACAAACATCTTGGTTGCCTTATATTACACAACGCCTTCAAAGGTAGTAGTGGTCTGTGTCCCATGAGTCAATGAGTCAGAGTTGTTTTATAGTACAAAGGGGACCCGCCCATTGCTAGGGAGGTGCTTTTTATATTGTTAGTGATTGACCTACAAGTGCAAGGTATAAGTTTTTGGTTTGTTTTTTTATTATTTCTTTTGACACTGCTGAGTGTCATCTGGGAATCAAACAGATGCTGTATACACTTGCAGTGTTTTTTCGGCGAGTTCTCCATCCATCACAGCCTCTTATCTCAACAACACAACACTGCTTCCTTTTTTTTGCTTTTGAAGAATCCCTGTCACCACTCAAGGGGTTACAAGATCAGTGTAAGCAAATGTCCTTATGGGGTATTTCCTAAAATAAATGATGCTCTTGATTTTCCTTGAGAGCAGGTTACTTTTTCTTCTTTCGTCCAAACAACAGTGTAAAACCATCGTATATTAAAGAGTAATCGAGCAAGTCTCACAATTCCCAAGTTGGAACAAAAGGCCATATTTGCCACTTTGGACCTGAAAATAACTTGAAGTATTGATCAAAATATTCCCCAAATAATTTTCAATAAATGGCTCAGTTACTGCTGCTCAAAGTATAAACGCACAAAGCTGTAATTCTGCTGTTTGCTGTTAATATTTGTGATCCATCCAGAAACCTTGGCTGAGTTAGCAGTCTGTGGGCCTCAAAGGTTAATTGATGACTTTCCCATAAGTCAGCTTCCCTTAGATGCCACTAACATTCCTGATTGCTTGCAAACCTGCTTTCCATACTTCTCCAGGCACCTTGACACAGAGTGAAAACAGCCACAATCCAAGGTTAATTATATGTGCATCTCCCAACAAAAACACTGCATTGCATCCTCTTTGGTGTTTGAAAAAAGCTGGCTGGGAAAGACAGGAGTTCTCTGTGCCAGGGGTGATGGGATGGGCACGAGCTCCTGGGAGGCAGTGTGAGGTTGTAGAGAACAGCCAAGGTTGACCTTTGAGGCAGGGCAGGAGAATTGGCCCGGGATCTGAGGCAATAGTGCAGGGACACTGGGGAGCAGCTCTATCTGTGGGCATCAAGCCAGCTGTGATCTACTGTATTTCCCTGTCAGACAGACCAGTGATGCTCCGATGCCAAGAGGAGAGGAAAGAATTTCAACCCTACAGACACAGGAAAAGGAAGGAGGTGATCATCATGCACACAGGCAAAGAACAAGCATGACAAAATAAAATGTACAGTGGACATGTAATTAGTTGATGTGTCCCGTTTCTTTTTCCATTACAGTGAAAAAAAACCTGCATTTTCTTCAGCTTTTCCCACTTTCATTAGTTTTGAATGTGGAAGCTTTTCACAATAATTTTTTTTAAATATCAAAGAAAGAGGGTAGTTGCATTCAAAAAATGCACATTATACTTTAGAACCACAGATGGGCGAAATCAACAGTTAGTGCACCAATCCCTAAAAAAAGAAAGTGCTCAAGAACAGCTTCAGGGACCCAACCATGAGTCAGAGGTATCAACGCAGCCTCCAAACCCTCCATATCTCAATATGATCAAATATCTGGAGGATGCATCGGAACAAGTTCCTCATGAAGAGCTATCGATACCTGTGTGTTGGTTGACAGTGAGAAAGACAAATTGGTTTGTGCAAAAGCCTAACTTATCGTTGGACATTGGTAGAGTAAGCTATTTTCTTTTATCAAATATTTTGGCCATGACCTGCAGTCTGTTATTATCTGAATCTGCCAGATTCTGTGCAAATTATTTTGTTCCTGGTGAGGTCACCTGGGCTCATATGTATGAAATCTGTTTTATATATTCCTCCTACTTTCATTTTTGAAAACTGGCAATGAAAACTAGATCTTAAACTGGACAAGACACAAGTTGGGTTTCCATTCACTATTAAGGCAAATCTGAAGTGATCTTTTTATAAGTCGTAAAAAAGAAATGTGAACGAGACATGTTTCTATGATTGGTTTGGTAGCAAATGAACTAAGTGGTATCTGAGGGTGGTGATATAGGATACATTGTCTGTGTCCTCTATCAACAATGCTACAGTAGAAGTAATTGTTTTATCCGGAAACAAACTTATGGGAAGAAAATACAACAACTGCAGTGGACAATTGCTTTTCCTGAGGAATTACTCTCTGATGTCAGGGAATATATGAGATATTTTATCATACAGACATCAGTAAGTTTATTAATTTATTAGTTTATTCAGTTTATTATTTGCCAGCTAACATCAAGTCTTCTTGGAAAGCAATCTCAAATTGTCCATACTTTTTCTTTTAGTGGAAGTTTTTCCATTTTTTTGCTTTTTCATTCAACCTTTTCTTAGTCACATCTGAAAAACACAAATCAGAAACAGGAATGGAAAACATCAGATTTGAAATGAAGTCACATAAATATTTCATAAATTATTGATTGTGTTTCTTTGCAATAGAAGCAGCATTCAGTAGCCTTTACTCAAAATTGTTCTCTTCTGAAAAGGTTAAGCAAACAAGTGGAGAAATATCCCATGTGCATTGATTGTATCCTTGTCTCAGTCATCCAAAGCGGTAGCTCTTAAATGTAGTTGAACTTAATGCAGTTCACTTTATCTCTTTCCCTACAACCACCATCTCACTTTTACTTCTCTCCCTTTTTCAATTTCCCCTCTCGGGTCTTTTGCCTCTGCTTCTCCCGTCATATTCCCCATTTCTCCATTTCTCTCCTCTTTCTCCTCGGCCTCTGCTGTCCCCAGGGGGTATGAGACAGGCAGGGAGATTCGCTGTATGTGCCGCTGTCATGGCCTGAGCTCCCTAGTTGAGGAGCCTTTGATGGTGTTGGGGATTATTCATCCTGTTCGTTGGCCCGTGTTCCACTGTCACACAGCAGCAGCAGCATCACATGCATGTACAGACATACACATAAAAGCACACTCACTTAATATAACTGCACCAATATTTCATACGCAGGAAGTTTGACTTTTTCCAATGCACCACTTTGATGTCGAAACTGCTGTTATCAAGATTTTGTTCAATTATTATGTACTGCTGGCTCTTAGTTCGTCAAATGGTGCAATCATCATTAAATTGATATTATACTTATATGATGCAAGCAAATGGATTTATGCTCTCATGAGTATTTATGTCCTTTTTGTGTGCTTCACAGCAAACGTCTTAGAGCATTGGGAACCACTGCCAATAATTTGTGTTATGATGGAAGAAAAAAAAGCCATATGTATACGTTAGACCTGATCTTTTTAAATTGAGTTTGCTTTATTCTTATTCATGTAGTAAAAATTAGAAATGGTTCAAATTTCTACTGGGACCTCTCTGTGTGGAGTTTGCTTATTCTCCCTTAGCATGCATGGGTTCTGTCTGGGTATTCTGGCTTCCTCTCACAGTCCAAAAACCTGATGCTAGTGATTCTTAAATTGTGAATTGTGTGTGGTTGATTGTCTTTGTGATGGACTGGTGACCTGTCCAGAGTGTACCTTGCTTCTCGGCTCCAAGAATTGGATAAAGCAGGTTTGGAAAGTTGATGGGTGGATGTTTCACTGCAGATGGAAACTTGTGGCCATTGGATTCAAGGACCGTTGTAGAATATGAACATTTAAAAAAAAAACAAAAAAAACATCTGTTTTGATGATGAGGCAACCATTTGATTTTTGATTAAACCGATTAATCTTTCAAAATCATCCATTTCCAGCTGTCTGAACTATTACAGGTTGCTGCAGTGCCATGATGCAATGAGAAATAAGATGAGTGTCATCCAAATACATTTGTTCCCAGACTTCCCCCCTTCGCTGCTTTCACTTTGTTGTCCATGAGGAAATCATTTGGACAAGCTAATACTCAGCAACATTTTAAGTAATAAAAAAAAGAAGAAAAAAGGCACAATGAATGTCATGCATGGTGCAACATTAAGTGCAGATGTACACTTGATTTGCTTAGATAAAGCAGGCCCAGTGCCCTACTCAGTCTTCATTCCAAGTACGAAATCTCTACTCATTGTTGCATGTTGGTCAAAGACTTGTCTGCTGCCTGTAAATGTGTGTGCGGGTTGAAGGATGTGGCTGCTGGCATTTGGAGCATGGTTCTTACCTCACTCAAACTCTTGCCAGCCAATCTGGAAGACTGTTATCCCCCCCCTTTCTTTGAGAGTCCCTAGAGGAATTTGGGTGCATCTCCTTAATGATCCTGAATGGTGCAGTAGTGGCAGTATGTGGGCTGTTGGTGTGTAGGCGATAGGAGATGGAACAGAAGAGCTCCACAGCACCTCATTAGAGCCCAAGTCTCCCAAGCTGGAGCCACATTAAAGAGCAGCCATGCCTTTCAACATGTGCCGGCTGGTCCCCCTAACAATTTTCCCCATTGCTGCAGCACCCCCTCATATTTAAGATGCACCCATACGAAGACGAAACGTAAAGGGTGGGTGGGGATGGTGGGGGGTGATCTGGCGCAGGTTGGGGAACAAGAAGGAAGATATCAAGGCATCAGAAGGAGGCAGACTGCAGTGTTTGCTTTTGTATCTTTTTTTTTTTTTTTTTAACTATGCAAAAACATTTTCAGCATATTGAAACCAGTGAAGCCAACGTGTAAGTTCAAATTCAATAAAAAGTGACAAGAGGAAAACAATGTCGGTGATAGATTCTCCTTAGACGCAGACTTCCATTGCAAATACTTCCCTTTCTTGTGCCAGCCAGGCAGGGATCATCATAATCCACTAAAGCCCTGCACCTCTTCACACTCTCGACAGAAGTGGAGGGAGCTCCTCTTCCCACTGTGAAGTTTAGCTTTGGAGGCTTCATAAGGTCAGACCCATTGTTATCGTTGTCATATTGATGAAGCACCCAGTGTGCAACTGGTCTGCAGCCCTGCCCAGACTTCATCTGACAACCCAGAGTGCCTCTAAGAAGAGAAAGATTAAGTTGCTGCGCCTGCAAGTGCATAAAGGGACTAAAAAGGAGGATTTGCAGAGGATGATATTTAAATTGCTGTGGGACTTTTTGCACCCATATGTTTGCTATCCATGTTTACGATTTAGAAGGGTTGAGTTGTAAACAAGCCACCAAGTGAGAGATGTTTGGAAGATATGGTAAAATGCGCATCTTTTTCAAGTGCTGAAATCAATATCCTCGTATAATCACAAACATGAGGGCATTAGAGAGTGATGTTCTTCTTTTCTTGTAAGGACATACAGTATGTCATATATTAATGCAGTTTATTTCAATTAGCGCCTTGCTGGGCGGGCCATGGAAGCCCAGAGGGATATTTTGTTGATGGTGTGCAGCGAGCAGAAAGTGAGCCGAGAGAGGATTGCCAGTTAATTTGATGGTATGATGAGACCGTTTGGTGCCATAACAAGCAACAAACTGCAAAGTTTTAATTAGAGGCAAAACAAGCCTGCGATCTTTCACACACAAACTTGGCAACTGTGGAGCCGTAAGAGACTCAAAGGTTTCATAATGGACTGAAAAACAGTTTTTGATGGAAATAATAATTAAAATCTGTAGTTCCTCTGTGTCTTTTTTCTCTGACTTTCAAAAACAACTCATTCTTAAAATAAAAACCCTGTGCTGGCACATTTAAGAAAAGAACAAGGATTGTCACCGTGCTGAACAATATTATAAAGTAAAAGGCAACACAAAGGAGAGCCTGGAGGTTCTTCCTCTCCTGCGAGTCCCTGTCACTGGAGACGTAAGCCGTTATTTTTCTATTTTCACTCTGGTTCATTTAAATTTCCATTCTGTGTCTTAGAAATGAATATTTGATCTTTCCCCTCTGAACCTGTCACTGATGGGCCTTTGAAGCTGTGAGACACTGCATTGTGTTTGTGACACTGCGGGATATACAGGAGGAAAAGATCAAACTCTTCTGCACAGAGAGAACATAAAAAGGTAAACACTATGTCCTGGCGGTTTACCTGTTTAGAGGCACTCTTTGTTTGAAATGTTCTGACCACAAAAGTTTGGGGGCAACAGTCTTGTCCGATGTTTGCTTTTTTTGGAAATGACTGTCAGCTTTAATGTTTTTCTTTCTTTGTTTTTCTCTCTTTTTGGTCCAACTTGAATTGTGTTTGCTCAAATGAGTGCTTTGCAGAAAAACTTTCTGAGATCTGTGCTGTTCTCTTGTATTCAGCTCACTTTCCCAAGTGTGACTTTTGTGTTGTTGATTGCACACACACGCTTGCATATTTGTGTGATTTTATGTGTGTCTGGGGGCAGGAAGAGCTGCACTGGAGGTCTGTGCAGTAGCTACTTGTGGAATTCCCCTACCTGAGATCAAATGAAAAAAAAAAGAAAAAAGAAAGATGTATGGACTCTTAACTGCTTTCCATTTTATACATAACCTACACGTGTGATCAGATGAAAAGAGATGGGGCCAGCTGGAGGTTAACAGAAAGTGTGAAACAAAGATAGAGAGAGATTTATGTTATTTGGAAATCTTGTATTTGCTGTCATGCTGATCAGCAACACTCCAACATGACAAGTGTGGAGAAAAATATACTTAAAATGTGTAATGAAAATACAGATTCTATGCTCCTAATTATAAGCCGATGTAAAAAATAGAGAAAAACATGATAAACACGCTCTAATAAAAAGTGGAAATTGAGCACCCTAGTTAGTCATAATTGGCTAATTTTGTTTGTAAGGTCACGATAGCACTTAAAGCCTCTCTGGATCTCTTCCCGCAGAAATGCAACATGCAACGCAGGCAGCCCTTTTGTGTGCCAGCGAGCACTGATGTGCTTTCTGTTTCCATGCCAACTCACTTTCATCTTTCATCTTTCTTACCAGCTCATCCTACGCTTCAGATGAATTAGGTTTGTTACAAATTCTTTTGAAGTGCACACACATCCCCCCTTATACCACCCCACTTCAGCGAAACAAAACAAAAACACTGAGGAGCTACAAATGTAAGCCAGTAATCTTGCTCGTTTCGGCTCCTTGGCTAACCAATGGCACCACGGACAGGATATTTCCACTTCATTTCAATTTGGAATACGTCCCTTGCTCCTTCTACCTCTTGGCTTCCATTTTCTGCTGTTGTGTGCTGCTCTGCACCGCACAATTCATTTCCATTATGGAGACGGTCACTGAGAGGGTTGCATTGTGGGTTTGTAATGATCTTCAATTACACTGATGCCAGTACCTAAAGGGTAAAAGAAAGGTGGGGGTCTCTTAAGGATCAAAGGTTTAGACCTGAAGAGGACTTCTGAGTCTTTTGCAGATGCATTTTCTCAAAATGCTCATGTGAATTCTGCCTTTTGGACACAGAAAGGCAATTTCCAGGCCCTGGGATGTGTGTGTGTCTGTAACAGTGATGGGATATCTGATATAGGCTAGAACCATTGCTTTTCAGATATCAATAATAAACTTATTGACTTTCCTTTCTTCCTCCTCTTCATTTGACTTTAGAGTTGATTGTATAAAATCTGAGTTGTTCTTTTCTTTTTTTTTTAAGTGAAATGCATTTGACCTCACAGATTCTGAAAATTTTCTATGATTGATAACTAAGCTAAAATGAAAAGAATTTTAACCTTTTAAGGAATAAGTGTAAGAATGTGAAAACATTTCTGATAATCGCACTTGCTGCCATTTTACTAAATGAAAAAAACGAGCACTGTAGTACATTTCAAATATTTAATAAAAAATGTTAAACCCCATGTTTGCCAAATTGCATGTTTGCTTCCAAATTCCAAAGGACAAAGACTGGACAAAAAGAGGGGGTGGGGTTTGGTAACAGTCAACTGGGATTTTGGTTTCTTTGAGGAGACTTCTTAATACCTAAACCTAACCAGATAATTTGGATCTTAATTCGTTGAATGAGATTCCTGACAGAGGCAGAAATGCGCATACGTAGTCTGTTACCAGGTTTTTAAAGCCGTGTTTACATATAGTTCCTTTTTAGAAATATCAATCACAATTCAAAGATACGCATATGCACGAATCAGATTTCCACTCCCATTTTTTGCCATGAATGTAAGTAAACACTAACCGAATATGTCATTTGCATATAGAAAAATAACTTGCACCATAACTAAACATAAAAATGAAAGCAGCAGCAAATTTGATTGCAGTCATCAGTGATGTAGAGAAAATTAAGTCTGTTTTATTTGAAGGTGTAAAGTCCTGCATACAGAAGGAAAACAAACCCATCAAAAAAACTCACCTTTCTTCTGTTACAAGCTAAGGAATCTGCAGATGTAAAAAAAAAAAAAACAAGAGAAAATGTATATCACCTCACACAGGAAATTATAAGCGCAACCAGCAGATGACCAGCAACTTATGGTTAGTCTGCAACTGAGAGACACAGCCTGTACGATTTAAAGCCTTGCATGGAGATAATCAGGAGTCACAGATGTACTGATGGATCATGGTATATTGGCTGTTTTCTTAAACAGTCAATGGAAAGCAGCGGATAGCCATTCTTAAGAGGAATTTGTGTGGGTTTTTTGAAGTGGGGTTGTGTGAAGTAGTTGTGAGTATTTACTATATTACTTGCAGCCGGCAGTGGTCAGAGCACTCTCTGTTTGGAGGAATTCTCCTGGGGGAGCAAAAGCTAACAGCTACCAAGAGCAGAAACAAAAGACGATTAAAGTTTTGCAATCTGAAACAACTCAAACCTCAAAAATGTTATAGCGGTTCAGCAAACACTACACTAAAGACTTTCGTATAACCCCACATGATTCCGACTCACTCCCAACACTGCAACAGACAGCTGATTTCAGTGATGAAGCTCTTAAAATCTGTTAAAATGTGCTTCCTGTTTGGCACCAAACAATGGACCATCTAATCGATGTTGTATTTACAGCCCTGAAACAACCGCAAAAATAGATGAAATACTTTGTTAGCGCATAAAAGTTACCTTAAAAGATTTAACAGTAAACTGCGTGCCTGGTAGTCACTTAACTGTCTAAGACCTTTTGGGGGTAATTGGAAGACTCATGATTGATTTTTTTATGTCTTTTTAACAATGACAGAACTACAATACAGGAGCAAAGTCTGTCTAAGAGTCACAATATGATACTCCAGTGCTTTAAACTGATCAACACTTCCTTTAAAACCTGCAGAGAAAAGTCATGGTAGAAAATGACATCAACAAGGAAAAGCTACGTAGTAAACAATTCGCATTTTACAGTATGATTTTTCAAACAAAGACAATCCCACAGTCATCACTTTGATGCAAGTCCTTACTGCAAATATTCATCTCATATCAAACTGTAGCAGTTTACACCGTGATATCTTGAAAAAAAGTAACTCTTACTTGAGGATCAATTAAGAGAAAGGATTCCAAACGCAGGGCTTTTCGGTTTGCTTCCCACATATAGTAAGCATTTTTGTTTCTTTCTCCTTCACGTTGAGTTTTCCCACTTCTCCATGTACAAAATCTATATCATGTATATATCATCATGTATATATTTGCCCCTGGTAACATCAAAAGTATTTGTGTGTTGTTTTGAAGTTCCTCCGACTCAAGAAAAATACTTGTGTGATTAATACAACACAAAACCAAACACACAGACCAAGCTCCCAATTAGCTAATCCTCTCATTATTAGAATTTGTTTCATTGTGGTAATTTCACAAGCATTGTCCAGAAAACTGGTTGAAAAAACAACAACAACTGTACATTGTTTTAAAACCAGCCTTTCTGCAATTGCTGCAGTAAAGTTTCCCTCCATCTGCTAAATTTAAGAGATGCATTTCCTCCTAGATGAACAATGGGGTGGGGACCTTGTCCGTGTATCACATGGAATTACAGACTGAACACAATTATGTGGAAAAGTCATGATGTTTAAGGAGCTGTACGAGAAACACAAATGTCAGACCAAACGTTGCTAGGATTGCAGCTCTGTGTAGTGTCTGATCCAACCCACATGTGAGTGCAGCAGGTAATTAACCAGAGATATCATGAGAGCTAGAATCGGATGCTGATGATGTTTCCTGCTTCAAAGTCTTTTTTACTTTTTTGTCAAAACTGCGGATACATCCAAATACATGCACTGTTGATATTATCATAAACAAGCTTGAAAGCTGCTCCTTCAAACTCGATATTTTTCACTGAGTCCTGCCTCCTGTGCTCTCTACCCAGATACCACATGGAAGTATCTCCAGAGGTGAGAATGCAACTATCATTCAGACAATCTTTTGTTGCTTAGTGTATGTGTAGGGGAGACTATGGAGAATGTATGCACCCATTCTCTGGAAATTGCCTGAAGTTCATGTGTAAATACAAACCTGTACACCACAGTAATACATTTTCACATTGTGTTTTCAGAAAGAACAAACAATTACAATTTCAGAAATTTCTCAGCAAAAGGTACAGGAAAACTTCTGGTGGAAACAGTGAGAAAGAAAAGTCTTCGCATTTGTTTAGCCTCAATGAAGACTCGCTGAATGAGACAACGAACACTCAAGAACACGTCGTAAAAACTGTCATTGTCACATAGCAAGAGAAACTCCATTAATGTTTACGCCTACATCGACTGAAATTTTTATCTTGGTTGCAGTTATTTGACCTGCATACATTACTGTGACTTATTTTACCCAAATGTTCAGCATCTAAGCCACTATTAAGTTTCCTATTTGCTTTAGAGCACTGGAAACAAATGGACACAAGGATTAACCATAAACACAAGAAAGGATAGATAACAAAAAGCTACATTGTCGCCACCACCAAATTACATAAAAACACACACAAAGGAGATTTGTGTAAACCACGCAAAATGCATGCGGACCACAAGCAAGATCAGCTCATTTAATGCCTCATTATGCTTGGTAGTTTGTGAGGAGAATTACAGACACTGAAATTCTTTGGTCAGCTTTTCAAACTGGGATGTTGTGGTAATTCATTTGATTGGAATACAATTTTGTGGTTCAATTAAATCCAAGCTGATTTGGAATACATTACAGGAAGACTGATTTATTTAGGTTAAGCTGCCATTGGTGCCTTGCAAAAAAAAGTAACAAAGCTTTAACTGAATGATATTTCATAGCACTGAAGTGAAAAATATTCAAGCCTCTTGAAAAGGCATTTAAGCAGCATGAAAGGAGCCAAGGGTGATACTATACCCCTACAACATTTGGTTAATTGGAGATTGGTCACGGGCTGTAATATTTGACTGTAATCTGAAAGGCCTGTGAAAGCAGGAGTGTGCAGTGAGAGCGGGAGATCAGCGCAAGCTGTGAGGAGCAGTCAGTGATAAGATTAAACCCATACACATCATATAATGAAAAATGGGCAAACCTAGTTCCTTTTTATCTGACTCATTTCTTATGTCGTCTCTTCCCAATGGCTGCTCTCATGTAAATAACTATATAAGAGACTGTACGACAGATCTGTAACACCTCTGTGTAACTTTGTATAACATACGTCAACATCCATGCCGAAAGGTGCTGGATACTAGGAGGAATCAGAGGTGGAAAAATAAGAACATAAATATCAGCTCTGGCCTTATTTTTGCCCTTATTCCTCTGCACAACCAAACTGACTCATTACAAACTTCAAAGACACCGATAGGAGTTTTAATTAAGAGAAATGCTTGGGAGCAGTGGAGATAAGTAACATTCCCCTTCCACCACCCTCCATCCCCTCCTCCTCTGTGCACCCCACATATCCCCACCTCTCAGTGCTCAGACAACATCATTAGGACAGTACAGAGGCTGTCAGTGCGCAGCAGCCAGCCATCGTCCCGCCACATGAAACCAAAAGCACCGTGTGGCTTCTGTGTGGTAATCCTCACATCACAGGTCCTTTGTACTGATGTGGAGTGACACTGTGCGTGTTTCGGTACACACATGCAAACATAAACACGGGATTATCTGGCACCAGCAGAAGCAGCGGCACCACTGCTTCTGCTGGTGTTAAAGAACCAGTCAGCTGTACTGTATACTGAACTGAGAGGCTTGCAGAGAAGGAAGGTACAGTGTTTCCAGGAGCACAACACTTTGTTCATATGATGTAACACAAAAAAAGTTCTCCACTTATTTGGAAGATCAGCACGATGCCTTCAACCGTAAAGGAGCAATAATGTTAGATCACTTCAAGTCAGTGTAAATGTGCTGAAACTATCGGCCATTTGATCGGTGGCTGTACACACGGCATTCATAACGTTTTCAAGTCCCTCCAAGTTTTCCAGGGTTTTTTTTAGATTTTATTACCCAAATTTTTCCACATCAGCTACCAATCAACAAATCTCCAAGATGCTGCAGCGAAAACAACTTTTTAAATCGTAATTTCAAATATTACTGGAAAATCCCATTGCTCACATTGAGCTCAAGTGCATTCTGCTTTCACTGGCATTTCTTCTACTGTTTTTCATAAATGCTCTCATGCATGCTGAATCAAATTTATTAAACTTAAATATGACAGACATTCATTTCGTAATAAGGGTATCCAGAGTGACAACCCAGCTGTTGGGTAGACATAATTGTCTGTGGCCAACATTCTCTAATGAAACAAGTTTGGATCAACCGATAAGACTTCCTTTATCTGGCTGCCCAACCAAAATGGGCAATCAGGGATGAAGGGTGAGACAAGCTAAGCATGAAAACGTTTCTTTGAGGAGATGTAGAAACTCTACAGAGGGACAACCTTCAGCACTGCACCAACAAGGGCTTTGTGCTAGTGTCCAGACAGAGTCTATTTTACACTCCTGGCCCCTCTGCATTAAAAGTGTTGGTTTTTTTCCATTATAGGTAGTACAGACTATCCAATACATTTTCTGTGAATATGTCAGTTGAGGTACAAGTAGAGGGTGACATGAAAGCGCAAGAGAGTATGGACTTGTCAGAGAGAATCCTCACTTGTGAGCGTAACAACATAATCTCTTAAATCCTGCACACACTGAAGTCAAGATTATTATAACTTTATTTCACATCCCCGTACATATATGATGGCCCATATAAATCTTGGCTACCTCACTAATGCCAAGTTTATTACGAGCCTCGTCTGTGTGCGTCTTCGGGAGTTAACTCTACACATATGCAAGATACAAGTGAACAGTAAAAGCAGAGTATGGTAAAATGTCAGCAGACATCCAACGTCCTTGATTACAGGTCTCAGTATATTTACAATTATACTGACAACAGATTCAGTTGCCGAAGTGAGCGCAAGGTTAGAAAATCAAGTATATTCTCAGGCTTGAACAGACAGTGTGTAAACAACTTCCATATCCATGAGTATTAATTAGAAATTCATGAGCACGGTCATGAACCGACAGTAAAGACCTACAGATGGTTCGTGTTTCTTTCCTTCCCCTATTTTGCTCCCTCTGAAAAGATATCAAGTACTTTTCTATTTTTTAGACAATCACACACTTGCACTCTGTGAATACTACTCAACACATAGTTTTGTGGGAAGTTCTGTGTCCTGTCTCTGTGTCACTGAGATTCTATCTGCAGGGGAAAGCTTTACAAAGAAAAGTGAAGTGGAGTAGAGATTAATTGAGATTTGATTGTTAATTTAAAGAAAAAGAACCCTAAATGTTGTGTTGTTTGTAGAACTAAATGCATGCATTCAAAACTAATGCATTTCAGACCTTTTCGCGGATTAAATTTTGATGATTGCCGTGATGTAAGATTACTTAAAGAAAAAGGCTTAGAGTTAGGACACCATCAAATATTGAAGGGGCTTATAAAAGCCATTTTATAAACCAGTGGATAATGTCATCAAAGTAAAATCCAGGTGGTCTGAATGATATAAACCTTAAATAAATTTCATTTTCAAGAAACATATTCCAAACACTGGGATTTTCACCTAACCAAGAAGGTCACTTAAAAAGACAGTTTGCGTGCAGAAAAGAGCACTAAGAGGAGAAGTCAGGAGTTAGGAAATCAGACTTGTCGTAACATTACTTAGAGTACTGATTACACTTAATTAGCAGATAATCAAAACTAATCTTACATCACACTTTCTACTCTGCCAAGCCAGGTGAGTTGTGGCTCTGCACATGTCTCTCCCTAGTATTCAGGTGAATCCCCTCCTGTTTGAGTAGACTGGGTGAGCTCTCAGACCGCCCACACATCCCTCAGGCCTGCTATGTGGTGGAGATCAGTAGCAGCAGAGAGAAATCTGCCCCCCCCTGGGGGAAGGCCTGATGTCGGAGAGATTAATTACAGACTACGGAGCTGCTGCACGCTGGAAGCACACATTGCTTGCGGGCTCAGAAATATTCATCTGCGTACACACAAATACACACAAGCCCAGTCTCCCTCTGCTCCTCGCAGGCAGGATCCATCAGCATGTTGAATCCCAGATGAACATCAACAACCCCCCGCTCTCCCAGAGGTGCTGCTCCTTTGTCTCCAGGTAGCGCAGCCTGGCACTCAGCCCACTGCCTCCCGCTTTCATGTGGCCAAGGGAATTATCCTCCCTGTTGTGTGTGTTGGTGTGTATGGCTTGCGCTGGAGTGTGACGCCTTCACAGGTACTAGCTTTCATATCTGTTTTCTGCTCGGGCAATAGGCCAGGCAGCCACCTGTGAGGTTTTTTTTCCCGGAGGCTTCTGAGCAAGGCAGCGCTGCGGCTGAGGCAGCAGTCGGCAGACGATTATGAGAAGAGCAGTCAGAGAAGGAACATAACTCTCAGACTGCTACACTCCACTTAGTGGTAACGGCTTAGGAAGTGGTTTGCCGTGTGTGAGTGTATTGTGTGCATATGTGTGCAAGTGCCGTAAATCAATGAGGTTTTTTCGTGTATACAACCCGCCCCTGAATCTAAAAGAGTTTCCCTGTGTGCTCATGGATGGCTGTGTGTTTGCGTTTCCCCCCATGTTTAGTTTTATTTGTACAAGGAGAAAAATTGAAGGTACAAACCCACAGTGTGCCGCGCTGCTTATTTTGGGGAAATATAACAACTGGTATTTCCCACTCTTCAAAGAAAGCTGTATAATACTTGGTTTTGCTGTCCTCTGAGTGTGCTTTGTGGAGATCCCCACTGTGAATCCAGTTTAAATACTTTTCCATCCCACAAGCTCTTCACTGAGCACAGTGGCTGAGTGAACCTTGAAGATGGCTCTGGAATCTTGGCAAACTTTTGACAACAGAGATCATCAGATACTTTGGTTGCACCATTAGACGTGTGTGCTCATGTTCGTGTGTGTATGCTCATAAGGTCTCGTCATCAACTGGCTTAAGTGCGGTCCTAGACAAGTCTAGCTCTGTGTCTCATCTATCTATCTATCTATCTATCTATCTATCTATCTATCTATCTATCTATCTATCTATCTATCTATCTATCTATCTATCTATCTATCTATCTATCTATCTATCTATCTATCTATCTATCTATCTATCTATCTATCTATCTATCTATCTATCTATCTATCTATCTATCTATCAGTCTGTCTATCTATCTATCTGTCTAGCTATCTAGCTATGCCTTTCCTAGGATCCACCAACACTAATCAGTGTTCTGACCAAAGCTATCAGTAAAATCAGCACCTGCCGACTTCAGGAAATGGTTCTTTACCGTGTGTCTGTGCATGTACAGCTTTTCCCTGATATACAAGTCCTCAAGCAGTGCAGGTATGTTTTTACTGCAATAGAATAGGCCTGCAGGATATGTAACAGGTGGCCTCCATGTCTGAGAAGTACAGTGAGGTACTTTGTTATAGCAGGATTGCTAAAGGAGGAGGTGTGTCTGCAGTATTCCTCCACTCTCTTGCCAAGTTTCCATCCCATAATTCACTCATCATTGTCACACCGCAATGACCATAACGTTGGTCATTGTTTAATTCAGTAGAAAAAGTAGTATCCTAACTGGAAACAAACCTCAAATAAAGAAAAAAAGAGAATGAATTGCGGTGGACATCCACAAGACAAGAATGGGTAGAGTTTTTCTGTTATTAATAATGACTTTATTCTCTTGGAATATAGGGACTAATCAGTTCCACTCCCAGTATCTGGTGAGTTACTAAGTTTGTTTGCCACTTCATACTGGAAACAGTTGGTGAGTTATGATATTATTTTTACGTTATTTTTGTGATTTGTAAAGTTTCCATTTCCTTTAATCCACTTTGTTTTCTTCAAAACAGAAAAAAACATCTCAAGATACACCTCTTTTTTTTTGGCTGTTTTTAAAAGAATCTTGCTGCTCCTGCAGCTTAGGAGATCCCAAATGGAGACTTTTTCAAATTCCTGACTAAACCCCATTTTAGTTTAAAACTCTGGAAATGCATTTTAGTCTTCACAGATTTTCTTACTGTGATTGCCGTGCAGGGGTTCCCAGTCTGTCTTTCGTTGCCATATCTGCCCCATTTTTATTACTCTGACTAAAAGTTACACCTCTTCATCAGACCACACAAAAAAATCTGTGGTCTGACGTTATAGTTTTAATGATCTTCCTCTGTCGCATTTTCTCTAACTATGCAAACTAAACTAATACTGAAACTGCCCAAACGCTCTTATGGAAGGAGATCAGTAGCATTTTTGTAGAATTGGCCCCCGATTACAAATGTTTCATGGGTTTCATCTAAGCTTTTCAAATAAAGACGACTACATTTCTTGCCAGATGTAGTGCAGTGGTTAAATACATCCATGGTAAGATGACTGAGACAACTCCAATATCTCTGTTTTCATGTATTTACATGAAGTTCAGTCTACAAAATGAGTTCAACATGAGTGTGCAGGTGAGTCCAAACTTTTGAGTGACACTGTAGAATTGTAATAGTTGTGCACTCCAGCTCCATAAACACTCCACCTTGTTTTATAAAGGCTTCTCCAGATCAGAACTGAGGAAGTCTTTTGATTACCATGACCTGGATGACTGAGAATCTGTATCAGCACTTTCTTCAGTAGTCACCGTCTTCGGACACTTTCTGCAGAAATGTTCCAAACGCACCTGATGAAAGATCAATAGACCAAAACATGCAAGACATTGTTAGGGAGTCTTTTTTGTCATTTTGTTTCTTGAAACCACAGATATGAATGATGTCACAGTAAATGCTCCAATATGAATCTGTGTGTGCCGTAACAGCCAACAAGTATGCATTTGGCAGTGGGAGGGATTATGGTAGAATTTGTCAGTTCTAAGCTCAGAGACGGTGGGCTCTAAAAAAATGTGTACATTATATTCCTCATTGGTTTCTAGAATCATTAAATGCCAACATTTTACTGTGGTGAATGGACTGATATTTGTTTCTCCAGTTTCAGATACTGGATTTGCCCAATGATAGTTCATAACATCTTCCTGCATCTTAAACATCTAACTTCCCACAGCACAGTTAAGACAGTATACAAACTCAGACAGAGGACAAATTATGTTTATTATTGTGAATTTTGGATAAAAGTATAGAAATCAAACAGCAAGGTTACTGTAAGGGAAATTAGAGGGAGAAGGGGTATGAAAAAAGTTTCACTTCTTCATACCCCCTTTCAGACAATTTGCATTAATTAATGTCATATCAGAAGGTATTTATACTTACAAGTTTATTCAGTTGGAAATTTTGTTTACATTATTAGTTTCTATTTATGTTCAAATTTATATATGAATATATAATGCAATGTTGAGCTAATACTGGTGAATATGTATATGTTGTTTGGAATTGTTCTTTTTGTAAAAACTGTTTACCAATCATGTTTGTGGTAATTGTCTGAAATAAATTAATTCGTTCATTCATTCATTCATTCATTCATTCATTCATTCATTCATTCATTCGTTCATTCATTCATTCATTCATTCATGCAGTCTCTTAAAGAAAAATGGCATCAATAAGCAAAAAAAAAATCAAAATAGATTCACTTCATGTTTTGGCAAACAAAGATCCTGCACCCTGTTGAAGTTCATTTTTGATAGTTTGATTTAAGGGGTGGGGGGGTGGGGGGGGTGGATCAACTTTTGATTCTGTAATATCACATAAAAAGCTGGATAGTTCATCACTTCAGTGCCTAAAGTCAACATTTCTTCCAAAATAGAAATCCATTCTCCCACCTATCCCTCCACCCCTAGTTTGCTTTGATGTGTCGGTGTCTGGGTCTTACATCAGACATCAGGGTCAAAGCCTGAAAAGGCAAGTCAATTTACAGACAGACATCAGAGAGAGGCTTTTGCACAGGTAGGGCTGAGACAGCCGGAGCAGCAGCCCTGCAACCTCCTCATCTGTCAAATTTGAATGGAACCGACAGCTCGGACAGCTTGGCTAAAACAGGTTCATTGTTACGTTCGTTGCATACATCGATTCGTGAACTAATGCAGACAGTTCAGAACTGAGTCCCGAAGTGCAGGTTGACTAAGGTGGCGTGTCCACTGGCAGCTATGAAGGTTTGTATGTCTGCACATCAAAGCCTCCAGAGAGTGTGGTCCAACAACCAGTAAACTGGTTCATGGTGTTACCAATTTGCCCATGTGCCTTTATTTTCATGGCTCTTAAATACCTCTGAGCCCATTTTGAGAAACATGAGAGATGACAGGAAGTGAGAGCTCACTTTACCAACAGCATTTGATTCAGAGTGGCTGATTTCAGATTTGATGTACCATAAGGTATACTACACCAACACATGCCCTGTTTACATGCCTGCAGGGGTATTGGGGTTTGAATTACAATAAAGTTAAGATTGCACTTTTTGGTTTTGATCTGCATGTATAGTATTTAAACCACTGTGATAATGAAAAAAAAAACAAAAAAACCTTTTTCTTTGAACTGCATTGAAGTCGACTGTGGTAAATGTCTTCATATACAGAGTTGTCAAACATCAGATAAGTGCAGGAGTTGGTTATGATACTATTCCCCCTCATTTCACTTTTAGTGAAATGTTGAAATCTGAATCTTGCCGAGAATTAATTGTTTTTACTATTAAAGATTATTCCATTTTTTGACCAAAGTGCAGACATCTCTGACTTGTGGTGGCAAGATCTAATTACTGTGGAAAGTCAGTTCTGCAGAATCGGTTTATTAAACCATATCCCTTATTGCTGCATTCAATTTGAATTCTAATTTGTGGAAGCATCCAACGTTCTAGAGATTGCGTTCATAAATGTCTCCTATTTTGGGTGCTTGAACCTGTTTTTTTGCCCTGTGTTCACTCCTAGAACATTGAATGGACAAAGGTGCTTTGCAGCTCAAAGTATATAAAACCAATAAGGGTTATTTTCTACAAACAGCTTCTCATACACCCAATTATTTTAGTTAACCGCCACTATTCCTGTAGAACGAACTTATAACTTGACCTCTGTGGGATGCATGTTGCACTGTATGAAGGTAGAGACCAACACATTCTCTACCGAACCTCAAAGCCATAAACAAATCTCCCTGCAGTGCGATGATCAGGCAGACTCACATCAAACACAAACATGGATGAAAGACAAAGCGCCTCCAATACAGCTCCTGTATGTGCCATTACTTGCAGCAGAGTTCATTAAGCTGAGTATGTGGGGAGAGATAAAGGCCCCTGTGTTGGGGGATTTCCCCCTGCTAGCCTACTGTCTGAACATGACTGCTAGTGTCTTTGAGCACCGCACAAATGCATGGCTGAGGGCGTATTCTCATCAGGCTTCAGATCCCATATCCTGCCGTCTCTCCACACACAGATGGAAGTTCCTTCTCTTTTTTGAATTTTTTTTTTTCTTTTAGCAGCATGCTAGTTAAACGGTACATACAACTATGGAAATATTCCTTTGAAAGGGATAAAAAATTGATTTATGGGTGTTCTTCATCGCTCACTCATTGCGTGCTGCCCCAAGCACTTTGTCCAGTGCAGAGGGTTTTTTGGGGAGGAAACCACCTGCTTTAATTTACAGCCCCTATGGATTGAAGGCTGTATGTTGGTGTGAATTCCTTGACTCCTCCTCCAGGTTCAGTTACCTTGGATCTGATGTTCTGAATTATGACATAGACTGCAAAATGGATATGGCTATTTTTTTTTTTGTGTACCATAGTGTAAATAAAGTGACTTCTAAGTGACTTCAAGTCTTTGTGCATTTGTTAGGTCAAAAGTTTGTGTCAACAGTCTACAAATGGGACAAACTCCAGTCAAGCAATAACCCAACCAGGGCTTCCGATACTCTGAGATCTGCATTGGAAATGCAGTTTGTCTCCTAGGGCTATGGGCCCTCCTCCATTGTTTCACGGCTATCTTGACACCCACTCACCAGAATGGAGGCATGCCGCAATGAACCCTGGGATCTGTGATCCTGCCACCGATAGGCACAGCAGTGCCACAGATTCCATTAAGCTCCAAATTAAAGCAGGCACATCAAAGGGCCTGTGAGGAGGCAGCATGGAGATGTGACGGGGAGAGGGGGAGCAGAAATGAGTGAGGGGAGAAAAAAAAAAGAAGCCTCATTTACGCAATCCCTGAACGTGACAGAGTCTAATCCAAATCAATATCTGTGAGTGGTGCAGTGTTGTTACAATGCTAGTGTGGAACACATTAGCAGAAGATGAAAGCAACGAAGTGGTTAGCTAGATGAAATAATGTCTTTTATATCATGAGACATAATTGGAAAAATCTGGGGGAGCCGGCATACATTTTTGCCACAAATGTTCTTATATGAGAACTAGTAGCAGGAGATACATGAGTGTGTTTTCTCACATTTTTCTAAAGGTTGTAAATTTTTCATTTACTTTTTCAAAAAGATCATAATTTTGTAGTGCTATGCCAATGGCTAGAGCCATCCCTCATATATGGCCAAGAAATGTGCTTATTTGCTAAGTTTTCACTGGTTCATTCCTTGAATTAGATGCCGATCATTTTATCCTGAATAGAATTGTAGTTAAGAGGCTTAAAGAAACAAAAAAAAAGGTAATTTGATCCACGGACTGGACTGAAAACTAATGAAAAAGCTGCCTGTGTCGTTGAAAAACGCTGAAATACATTCAGAAAGTCTCGGGAACCATTGCTCAAGACCACTTTAAAAGTGTCCAATACAATATTTGTACTCTTTTTTTAGGTCCATCCCCATTTACATTTACCAGCCATGTAACCGTTTAGAGTGTTCTAAAACAATCCTGTCTGTGGAACTATGTAATGAGAACACCTTTAATAGTGAGAATTTTTTGTTTGCATTAGCTCTTAAGCTATGTTTTGAAGGATCTGAAGCAGTAAGTATTTTATACAGTACCAAAGAACTTAATGGATATATCAATGAGATATAGATATGATGGAACTCTGTTACAACTCCTCAAAAATTGAAAATTTGGTTGCAAGAAATTGGAAATTGTGGGAGATACACATTTGTGAGTTATCTTTCAACTGTTAGATTGATATTGAACAAAAGGAAATTAAGAAAAACTTGAATAAATTAATCAATTTGAAAAATATGCTTGAAGTAGAGCTTGAGGATTTCTGCGCAAAATCCTTCATGGAATTCCAAGGGGTTGATGTAAACTGAAAGGGTTAGGTGAATCAGCATAGAAAAACCCTCAAATATGTGCTTAAATCACTCAACAAGAAGAAACACATTTGTTACTGTTATTAGCATTTTCCAAAGCATAATCATAACACCCAAAACCATTTACTGTAAATGTCTCCCATCGAAGAAGCCTCTTTTTTTTAATACTGTATCTTAGAGGTCTAATCTGTGTCATGCAGAGGGTGCACAAGAGGGACCACAGGGATCATATTGTCTCCTTAGATAATCTGTATTTATTTTTCTGTCCAGGTTGGAAAATTTGCACATAATCCCTCGGGTCTTGGTAAATGTTTTATCACTTAGAGATTCTTCACAAGATGTCACTGGTGATAAGAAAATTGGAGGAAGTCTACGTGATACCGTCCACATAATTCCGAAGGTCAGTCCAGGAGCCTCTGCTGCTCTAAGCAACACCAAAGGAGCCTCGAGCATCTCTCTCTCTATGGTTTCCAAAAGCAGAAAAAAGGGGTACCGCACAGCAGCGGTGAGGGTGGTGGTTGTGGCCCGACAGCAGTCTGCCTGATTACATCGCCACACAAGCGTGCCTTCAAAGCCTTCCCCTCCCCACCGCCCAGTTTGACCAGATAAGGGCCCCCTTATGCTGTGGTTCAGCTAGGGGACAGGAAGACACACGAAGGGGTCAGTGGTAGTGCCATCTGCTCCTCATGTACAACAAATACCGCACATCTCTATCAACAAACTGCCTTGCTGTCCAAACACATACCCCTTGATTGCTCAGTTGGCTGTATGTTGAGGCCTTTACTGTGTAATATATTTAGGATGTTTATCTGACTGCTTGTACAAGTTTCATGAGGACACTGCTGATTGAGTCCATTTTTTTTTTATGCGCCTCGACACATGAAGGACGACTGCTCTCTTGCAGAGAAAAAGGCTGGCCCGTGTCAGCAGGCTGGCATATACTCTATACTGAAGTGTTTATGACCTGTATTAGGAGTATGGTGATGTGGATCAGCTGGTGACATCACATTCCTCTGTGTCACTGACTACTTCAGCCAGCACAGTGACTGACAGCAGGCACTCTACACAAGACGTCTCACTCTGGGAATGAGGGCCACACAGCAGTGCAATTTAATCTGCAAGTAACAATCCTAAAAATGGTGGATGGTGTATCGTTTGCCCCGTGGCATTTTTGGATGAGCATGCCAACCTCCACAACACAGATGCACACTACCATGACTCCTGACTGGTTCCACAACCTCCGAGTCGACACATGAAGCAGTATCGGCAGCTGCCTCAGAGGCTGTATCGTGTTGCACACAGGCAGCCAGGCCAGTGCCTCCAGGTTTACTGCTCACTAAGGTGACTTTTACAACAGCTTCTCATATTTTCTTTTATGCTTCACTGATATGTTTCTTTTCCTTGCATTATGTCTCTGACTGTGTTTGCTCCTAGTGTCAACACATTATCAAGCCAATCAGGAGATAATGACTATCATCTGGATCTATGTTTAATTAAGCAGTTTCCAGTATGTTTTAAAAACACCCCTCAACTTCCCCTTTCCTCAGTCACCCATCTCTCATGACCTCATTTGAAAAGGTGTTTTCCACTGTTGGGTAGGTAAGACCTGAGGGAGGCTGTCTCCACACAATCAGAAATCGTTCTGAAAAAAAAAACTCAATTACATCTGTGGTTCCAAGCATGTGATGAATGAATGGTTAACTTGCCAAGACAACAAAGGAGCTGGATACAGTCACCATGCTGGATTACAAAACTGGGGAATATCAGAGTCAGTTTAAAGACACATATGAACCTCAGCTTATAGAATGAGCTGTTCTCCAAGCATGTGTGTGAGCAGGGAGTGAAACTGCCATGTGGGGACTTGAAAAGGAGCCAGTGAAAACAGACTTGGCTTTGCATAAAGGAGAAAAGTTACACAACAGAGCCTGTAATACCTGGTCAAACAAACGTGTGAGTGATGCGTTTCAGACAATTGAATAGTCCAAGAGTGAAAAGGATCACGGGACTGTGACCAAATACTCTTTAGATAATTTGACTGGGAGAGGCCAGGAGTCCATCACCCACAGCATATCATGCTGTGTTTGGAAAACCCTGATTTATATTTAAACTAATGGGAAACAAATTGCCTGAGCATGCCATTTTCTCAAACTCAGGGAATCCTTAATCCAAGTGCACAACCAACAAAAAGAGACTGACAGCTCAAGACCTCAGAACTTCTGTTGTTTGGTTTGCCAAGAAGAAATACTAACAAAGAAGCAAGGCTGAGTATACTGAGCCAAACCTCTTGCATGGGCATGGGAAGCTCCAAAAATGAATGAAGTCACATAATATTCTATGACCCCACAAAGAGATGAGATGAAGTAACTCTAAACAAGGGGAAGCATATGGCTGCAAGGGACTCAGAGACCACATATAGACAGGACAGAACAAAGAGGCTTTCTTACTGAGGCTTGATGATGATGGGAAGAGGATGGTTGATGATGAAGTGTCAGCACAGATTCCACTCGCAACACAACTTTAAACATTAACACAAAGAAACAAATACATCTGTGTCAGACATAAGTTCTTACAGGTTGCTTTTTTCACAATCAGGCAAATATTAGGATGCTGTAAACATATAGAACAGCAGCCAAAGATACAAGGCTGTGTGTGTGTGCCTCTATTCATACAGATGCATGAGCCTAAGAGAGAGTGCATGTGTGCGTATGGTGAAAGGGTGGGGCATCGAACAGAGGCCCCTCTCGCCCAGACTTGAAAAGGCATTCTTTCATCATTGCTAATCTCCCAAACATAAACATGAGAGCATCCACACAGTCTCTCTCTCTCAGGGCCAAAGGGGTGACCCTCCCATTACTGGAGATGAGGGACCACACGAGCACAGGGTGTTTGTGTTCAGGAGAATTGCACCGACTGCATCAATCAGCATATCAGTTTTATAACAGTTGTTTGTGGGTGTGTATGAGAAAGTGTCTGCGTACTTGTTTATGATTGCAACGTGTGTGTGTGTTCCTCTGCTGCTGGGTAAATCAGACTTCAAACCAGGGAGCGACAATTTCTTCTGCAACAACCTACAATTAGTTCATTTTCCACAATAACAATGTTAAACATAATTGCATGTGATTTCAGCAGAAAATTAAGTCATTCTCTGATATGATGACAAAGAGAGATCTGATGTACATCTGGTAATAGAGAAACCAGATTCTGAGAAGTGAAGTGGTCACCGAGAACAAACCACAGACAGAACGGAGAACTGGAAACTGTATTTCACAGCCAAAATACCCCAGCTTAACTTGTTGACCACATTTAAACCACCAGTGATATATGAGTTTGAAAAAATATCTTCATATATCAATATTGCGATTGTGTGTTTTGACACAACGGTGTTACAATCGCATTTTCAGTGGCTGAAAAGTGGGTTGAAAAGAAGTTTTTTCAAACCACAAATCAACCAGTTTTCAATCAATGTTAACTTTCAGTTTTGTGTACTCTGGGATTTTAGCATGATGCATCTTACTTACAGTATTTACATTTATAAATAGATGAAGTAATATGAACTGAAACGCTTGTACTAAAAGTGGTCTAAATCTAGCTGCAGTAATTCAACCCAAAATGAGGGTTACAACATGACCCAATGTATTTTATGCCATATCATGAGCCTTACCTAACTGTAACTAAGTTGCAATGTTGCCAAAACTTAACCATGTACTGAGAGCATATGATATAATAGAGATGCTGTAGTTCAGAAGAAAGAACAGTTGTCAACCGGTAGTACAGCCAATGATTTGACCTCTGGCTTCTTCAGTCCACATGGCAAAGACATTGGGAAAGACACTGAAACCCACTTTGCCTCTGATATTTCCATCAGCATGTGCCAAAGACGTTCTTTTTTCGCATGTGTGTGCGAATGGGTCAATATGGCTTGTTGCAAATATTAAGAAGCGTCTTTACATAAAATTCGAATTCAAATTTAAATTTAAATTCAATTTACTTACCAGTACTTAGTTTTAAATACAGTCCAATAACCATTTACATGAGATTCATCTGAGACTAAAACTGCAAAAATTGCATCGCCCTGGAGGAGAACCCTAAACCTAAACATACTCACGCATCAAACATTATATTCTTCATTGTAGCTACATCACAGCGAAACATGCACCTCCTCAAAAATGTAACAAGTATACGATACACAGCACAGATTGAAACAGTGATTAGGCCGCTTGATATGCCCTGTTTACACAGCAGATTGCCATGCCCAGCTATGATGCTTCAATGAAATAAAAGCCTAGAATATAACAGATATTGTATAAAGTTAGCTTAACACTTAACACTAGCACAATAAGTAGTATTCCCCCTGTGTAGCAGTAATCAGCCAGTGTGAATACACTTTTTCCTCTGATATCTTCCCTTTTCTGTGTGTTAGTTTCTGTTGTTTGCCATTTTTCCCCCATTGCTGTCTCAGCTCGCTGCTACTGTGACTCACCATAGCATAAAGCAAAACGAACTCCAACGCCAATTCAAGTTTTGAAGTTGTAATTGAAGCAACAGGGCTCTGCATCAGTCTAACACGGAAGCATAAATCAAACTCAAAATGGATATTTTGAAGTTAGTAGTGTTTAGGTAGTTTTGGTTATTTGACGTATTTGAAGGTTAGCATGTGTGCTGGTTCACATGCAAGGTGGTAGAGGCTATGCTCCTTTCCATAGCAGGGGCCTTATTTTCTCAGGCCTGTACAACTGGCATGAAATAAGCTCAGCTCACATGACTCATGCCTCTGCACACACGCTCTCTCACACACACGCACACACACACACATACATCCAAGCTCAAATACTGCACCATTCCCTGTATACATGCTAAATCTGTTCTTGCAGAGCATTTAAGAGATAAGGCCAGCGAGTTAATGCAGACGTACTGCCATAATCCAGTTTTCCCACATATGACCCCCCACCCCCCGCACTCCTCTAACAGCTTCTTTGCGCTTCAGCTGCATATCTGTGACAGATTAGGGCAGATCACCAAGGATTACCTCCACCAGACACAGCCTCTACACACTGACCATAGACACCCCCACAACTCCCCCAGAAGGAAAGGGCAAGAGGCAGGGGGTCCAGAATGAGCTTTAATATTCAATTGCTTAGTTTACTGATCATGTGCTAGAAGGTATTACTTCTTAGTATTCACAATACACACACATTTCATATACATAAATATATATATTTATACTGTACATATATATATATCAAATTATGATCATATTTGCAAATCTAAACTTTCTTGGCATATTGTTAGAAATGAATACATTGCTAGAAGGGTGCATGATGCCCTGGTACCTGTCGTCCCTTTGGGATTCTGCTGTAAAGTGAATATAGGTCAGACCTTATTTTAGATATTTGCCTTTGATTGCTGGATGAAAAGGTGTCTACAGTTCCTAGTACTAGCTAAGGATCACCCTCTTCTATAAAACAAGAAAGGCGTTTGATACCTAAAGCCAAATATCTATCAGAGAAATCATTACATTTCATTTTCTTTGTTACAGAGTCAACAACTTCATTTTCACTCAATGCACATCTCAGCAGCATCCAGTGGTCTGTTTGTGTATTGCACACTGGGAGGGGAGACTAACACGCAGCGAATTTGATGTGTGAGATTAAATTAAACTGATATCCAAACACTTTTAAATGTGATGCTTGTGGGGATTATGAGGGCAACTTTTCAAAAATGAAATGCATGCCAAATGAGGGAAACTTTCTGCCCAACTTTCCGAAGTTCACTGTTACAGTCCAGAGAGAATATTTAGCGCATTTCCATTAGAAGAAAGTCTCAATAAATTAGAATCACCCTTTATCCTTCCTCATCCAACTGCAGCACTTCAGTGACATCCCTGATCTTGATAGTGATCAATAATATATGATTTGATTAATATGCATATATGATGTGTATAAAATGGAGCTCCATTCTAATATAATCAGGATTTTATTCATGTTCTTTGTTAAAAGACTTCTCATTTTAGCGTCAAAATACCTCCTCATATGTTTCAGAATTAAAGCAAACAGATCAAAAGGAATATTTCAGTGTTATACCACTATGGACGAGTAAATTACTATTTGGCGAGGTATTGGAATTAAAAGCACCCTGGAAGACCGTTATTAAACAGCTAGTTTTAAGAAATGCTTGAAACATGGAATAGCAAATGAAAAAAAAATCATTCAAAAGCAAACAAGCCCTTTTTAACTCAATAGTTTGCATTTTTATGTGTGGAAACAAAAAGATTTGTGTGTGCATGTTTGTGTTGATGGAGCAGGTGTGTGTGAGATAGGCAGATACGGGAGGGGGACAATAGGGGGACTGAGACTCCACCTGGACTCAGAACAAGCAGGAGACCAACTGGGGACGTGGACACCACACAACACACACTACAAAGGGCTGGCGGGGCGAGGTGCACAAACGCCATAACACAGCCAAAGTCCCATTGTTCTACCCCTGTTTCATCTCTCCTCCTTCTCTCCAAATATTTGGAGGAACGCTCTGAATAACATACTGGTACTGAGAATATTGCGCTCTGTATATTGTTGAAAGGAACTCCGGCAGTCTGAGTTTTTCGCTCTTCAAAGACGTTTGCTTTGTTTTGTTTGGGTTTTGTTTGCTCCTGCATTTGAATTGTGTACCGTGATTTCGTGGATATCTCATTGTTCCAGGATTTGAGATTGTTGGACAGAGAAGCACCCACTGGCTCATTTATTTTCATTGCATCATGTGACTCATTGTAATTGCAGCGTACTGGGAGAAGTGGGCTGAAATGATGCAAAAAATAACAACTGGCTCCTGTTTCTCACTGCTACTGCTGCTGAGCTGTTTGTGAGAGAAGTTTCATTCTCCTTCATCATTAGTTTCAACAAGACCGTTACCATATAGACTTCCAGGGTGCTCATTTCCATAGTCGAACCAATGGGAAGTCGGTGATTAAAAATACAAGACCACAGCTTTGCTTCAGAGTTCAAAAACACAAAGCTGAAAGCGCGGCGCTGAACTATTAATCATGTGATCAATGGGGGATGAGCATGAATCTCAATGACGTTGGGTTACAGCATCGACTTGCAGAGTTGTTTGATGGCCCTTTCCTTGGGACCCCAACATTGATTGGGCCCTGAGGGCGCCCTGCGGTGCTGCCCTGTCACTAGGGCCTGACTGACAGCTCTAATGAAGCCTGCCATCGTCGGGCAAGGGACCACTCAAGAGCAGGCGCTGAACTTCAATCGGCCTCTGTGACGCCCAAAGAGTTTGATTTCTCAGCAGTAGTGAGGGGGTGAAAAGAAGACCCCTGTGGGAGGCTGGCAGTACCCGACCTGCCTTTGAATATTCCTCCGTTTACCGCTTGTCAGTTCTTGGTGTTGGAGATGCACGGGAGAGACGTAGGGGGGGTGACTGTGGTAAATTTTTCATAAGCAAAAAAAGAAACCCCATGGGATAAAGTCTGGACGTAGTAATATGAATGCAGACTTTCTGTAAAGATTGTCGCTGTGTCAGTTCAGAATTACATTTGTTCTCAGAGCAAAGTTTAATTGATGTGTTTGTCTTATTAAACAAAAAAAAAAAAAAAAAGCATGTCAGGTAGTTTTCTTCTTAGTTTGCTGAGGATGAAGGGAAAAGTTGCAACTTCTCTCAATCCCTCTCCCTCACACACAAACACATCCCTTCCCTGTGCGATGGAGGGATGTTGAAGAGCAGTTGAACCTCAGAAGACTCATCCTCACTTTGTTCTATTATTCACCATCTCTGGCTTCAGAACTCTCTAGGATCTCCACGGGGTTACACTCTCTATCCTGATGGAAAGACTCCTGTGCCGCTGAGAGCCTGTTTACTCACTGGTCCTGCGTTCCACTGGAGCTTACAACCAGTCCCTTTACTTCCATGCTCGCATCAGAGCCTTCAAATGTAAATCAAAAACAGAGTGTTGCAAGCCATTTGTTAATCTCATGTTTGCTGGCATGTTTTGAAACTTCATTTTAGAGACTGGCAGCTCATTTGGTTATGACACCCTGACAAATGTCACGGAAGCAGTTTGTTCTGTTGTACACTGTCTTCCCTTTGTTGTTTTCAATCAGCACGAATCTTTATATCATCACCCAGTATGATTCAATACCCTCTCAGAATGCTCATTTGTACCCGCATAAGTAGTTATTTGAAAGATAAAAGCAAACATGTTTGTTTTTTGTTTGTGGTTTTTTTTTTTTCTCTCTCTCGTTTCAACTCCCTAACGGCATTTATGAGCACTTTGGTAATAAGGACCGGAGAAGGATTTTGCTGAAAGAGAGGCGCAGAGGATGCTTTGATGTACTCTTAGATTAAGTGAAGTCTGCATCGATGTCTACAAAAATACAGGCAGTGTGTACAGTGAGCGCAGCCAGACAGATTCCTCTCTGTTGGTCCTTCCTCTGCTCCCAAAGCACCACAGCATTGAAAAACAGTCTGTATGTTCCGTGGCACCAGGAGACTTGTACGGACTCTGTCGACAGCTTCAGATGAAGCATTCCCCAAAGAAACACTTTTTTTTTTCTTCACAAACTTATCTTTTTCCCCAACCCAGAAATGTCTCCCTGGAAAAAAAAAAAAAAAGAAAAAGAAAAAAAATAATCTAAACTTTTTAAAGCTTGGGTTCAGAGATGCTTTGATTTTTATTCTAAAAAGAGATTTAGTGACGAGTCAATACTCTGACAATCAGCATTGCACAGACAACTGAACATAGCGTCAATGTCTGAGTCAGACAAAGAAGAAAGAGGAGTGAAAAAAGGAGGGAGAAAAACACAAAGAGAATGATTTTGTAACCTGTTATGAAACAGTCAGCATTTTCAATCTAAGAAATTGTCTTATAATTTAAACATTGGATTCAGTGCGATGAACTAGTCTGCCAGAGGCTACAAACAGTCTAAATTTGGACATTTTAATATTTTATGTACTCTGATCACTTGCAAAGTTGTTTGTAAGCAAAAAGTGTGATTTCCAGTAAAAGCATACAGAACGCCAGTTTAAAAATCAGCAAGCCGACATTTTCCTGAGAAAACATTCCTTGACTCGGTGTGACTGCTACGGTTCCCTCCACACTGTGCTGCGCAGTTTGTATTTGATTAGGCTGGTAATGAAAGGTTGCTTGAATAATTTAACATGAACAAAGCATGTGACTCCAAATTAAATGCAGCTCTGCAAGCACATGAACCTGTGCCGCTGTGGGTGGTGATGCTACGGTGATATAATGCTGACCTCTGCTGGCCAGCTGTGCAACTCACTGGAGAATCGCTAACAAATCTCAGTTTGTCATTAAATTCTTGTCATGTGAGTAATAACTTCATAGCTTATTTTAAAAGGCCACCAGTACTTTTGAAGAGACTGATGAATAAAGAATGAAAGAAAGCCAATTTCCATACTATTGCACATACTATACACACACACACACATATATATATATATATATATATAGGGAACGCATTATGCCAATAATGGAAAACTACTGTGTATATGTCTGTGTGTGAAAGATAGAGAGAAATTCAAGTTGCACATACACACACACACTGAAAACACACATAAACCCCTTACACACACGCTCTTCTCTCTCTCTCTCTGCTACATTTTCTCACCTGATCACATGCACAGATATTTGCACACCTACCACCATTGCCACCTCAATCTAGCTCAATTAACAGTATGGTTCCAAGGGAGTGAATCATTGAGCGATTAATTATTAATAAATAATAACAAAGGGGCCCGGGAGAGACACAGCCCAGTCAATTAGGAGAGAAAGAAAAAGTGAAGGTAAGCAGCGGGAGGGGTTGCAAGCGGGAGATCCGCTGCTGATCTGATCTGTGCCTCATCATTATCGCCGCCCGTCAGACGCAATTACCTCATTTCCATGTTCCCTGGCACTTCAAACAACAGTCCAACCCTCTGACTCTGACAGGCCTCTGCTTTGTCCTGCCTCTGTTTAGCCTACACACTCGCACACACTGTCAAATTACATTTACCAACAGCACCACAAAAGTATGCATTAATCATATATTGTAACATGACCAAAAATATATTACAATAAACTAAACCAATGAGACAAGCGCTATTCTAACTAAGAAATAAGTAACACACACACATGGAGGTGCTAATCTCTGCTTTAAAGGTTTCACGTCTTCATGTCCCTTAACGGCTGCTGCAGAAAAGTAAACTTAAACTACATGATTATAAAAAGTAAGCAGATGAACTATAAATCCTTCCATCCATGTTTTTATACTTGCTTAATTCAATTCAGGGTCACCAGGGGCTGGAAATTATCTGGGCCAAAGGCCAGGACGGGCGTACTTGTGCCTACGTCTACATCTCTACATCGCAGGGCCAACCAAGAGAAACCAAAACAAACAAGCATGCACTCTCATGTTCATCTGTTAGAAATATAAAATCCAAATTATATATGCATCCCTAAGAATACACCGTTTGGTTAGTGTCAAAAAAGCACATTGTTTTGTATAAGATGCTGCCAGAGAATAGCTGAAACACTTTTATATTTACAATACAGAAAACTACACTTTGTTAACTTCCCCTGCTGAAACAACCCTAACCAGGAAGTCAGTTAACTGCACTGTGTATGAAGTGGAGAAAATCTATCCAATACCTTCAAACAGGTCTTGTCGTGTTACAGAATCATCTGATAAGCTAATATTAAACAGAGAGGACACTGAGACATAATGCACAGGAGGATACCACATAGTACATATTGTGAAAATCCTACCCCATTGCCCCAAAAACTGTGACGGTGTCAAAAATGTGAATAAAAAAACAATTTGTTGCTAATTATCTAAAACCTCATTTATAAATAGGAGAAAAAGATAAACTAAGATGTGATTTCTCATGTATTAAAAAATAATGATTTCAGTTCAAATCAGGTGAACTGACAAGAGGGTAACATTATTGCTTATAAAACAAGCAGACCTGAGTCTTTCAGACTCAGATATGACATGGGTTTGCCACATCGTAAAAGATCATGGAGAATAACATTTCTTGATTTAAAATGACAAAGAAATTGGGCATTTTGTCTACTACTGTAGATAAAGTCATACCAATAAAAGATTTAGATTATCTGGAGAAATCTCTGAACAGATGGGGCAAGACGGAAATCATTCGAACGATTCTTTAAAGGAAATCTGACCTTTTTAACAGGCAGGAGTTACCACGGTCTGTGTCACCGATTAGTTCAAATTTGTTTGAGTCTTGGATACTTTTTCTTCTCTTAATAAATGAGAAACCCTTTATGTTTTTTCAAATTTGTATGTGTGGGCATTGGTGACAATAAAGTAAAACTGTATTTGAATTACATGCCCCGAGATTTTAATCTTTGTCTGTTATACACCACAAGATGGTGCTACAACGCACAAAATATGTGTGCCTTTCAAATACTATGAGGCAGGGCTGAGCTTACACCATTTCCAATAGTTCAAACAAGGCCTCAGTCCCAAAACAAGTTCATTAAGGTGAAGCTGGCAATAGCAGACATAATCTCAGGCTCAATGGTTGACAGATAAAGGATTGAGCGTTCAACATTTTAAAAATCCCTGTAAGCATCTCATAAAAGGTAAAAACAGGCACAGACAGAAGTTAAAGATACATGATCCGGTCAGTGAAAAGGATTTCAACAGTGCAAAAAAATGTTATGGCCAAAAAAAGAAGTGGTGCAGTTTTACATTTAGTGATGTGAAACAACATAGATTTTTATTTAAAAAGCTGCCATCAGAGATATAGAGAAACTATTGTATCACCCTGCAATTAAAATCTATGTGCAAGCAGATTTTACAAAAGGACTGCCTTTCCACAATCACCTAAAACACCCTCTCCAACTCATTAGAGAAAGAAACTTGGAACACTTCCCATAAATAACCTCATTCTGCAGCTCAATCCATTCTTTAGCTAGAGGCCAAACCGAGAGGATAAATCACAGGGAAGGCGGTGGAATAATAACATATCAGTAAATGGACAGAAAGTTTGGTCTTGCACTGCCATCTGACGACTTTACTGTGCACACTAATGAGACAATTCCCTTCTGCACATTGTCTGTAACAAACTGAATGCATGTCAATTTAAAAACAAAAGACATGGTTAGCTCCAGCAGGAAAAACAACCTCATTGCCACGAGCATATTGATTGCGTCCAGCCATCTCTGTTCTCTCAGGGTGTATTGATGCCTTTCACCAATCTTGCAGGAATCAGTGCACTGTCTGTGGGGACTGGCATAAGGAGAGAAAGTCTGTCAAGCAAACAGTTGCTTTTATGAATAATTCCTGCTCTTCTTTGTATGCTTCTGTTGGCCTGTCTTTTCTTTTTTTTTTTTTGGTCTGGGTGGCTTAAAGAAAGATGTCTTGTCTTGGTTTGTGTTACATCTGTATACAACGAAAAGCTGCACGGAACATCTGCAACTTCTGTTGTGGGACTTTAAGATCAGTTTGTGAAAAAGGCATTTAGATTGTCACATTACACCGGGCAAATCTCATTTTGTGCTTAAATATTCATGTATACACTCAAATCAATAGCACTGTAAATGAGATTTTCCAGGCTGGTATTTATTTATTTATAGGATAAACCCCTTGAGATGAACCATCTTGTTTTCGAGGGGATCCTTGATGAAAAAATAAAAATAGAAATAAAAATAAAAAGCTAAACAGATGAACAAGACAGGTGCAGCAGTTCATTAAAACAGATAAGTTTGAAAATATATGTATATACACACAGATATATATACAAAACAAGACAAACACACACAAAAAAAGTCAAACAGATGCCCACACACAAAACCAGTCAGACCATTGATCACACAGAGCTCTCTAAAGATAAAACAAATGTTCAATTGTAAATTAACACAATATTGTAGCAAGCATTATAAGGATAATAGAAAGGAGTCAGAAACAATTACATACATTTTGAAGATGACGAGCGAATCGAGGATGGAAGATTGTTCCAGTCAAAAGGTGCTTTAAATTTAAATGAGAATCTTTCCTTGAATATTCGAGGGACAACAAAAAACACTTGTGTTGCATGTCTTAAATTATGAGAAGAACTGAAGGGAATTAAATATTGTTTTAAGTATTCCGGATAACTAAGATTAATACCTTTAAATATAAATGATAACCAATGAAATTGTCGTCTGGAATATGGAGTGAACCAAAAAAAGTGCTACCACCAGACGAAGCACCACATGACACGATAGAACTAGGCGTAGCCTGCCCTGGAGATGAATGTGTGAAGTGCTGACTAAAAGCATTTTGATGTAATGATGCAATGATGGAAGGATCAGAAGTATACCTATTATTGATAAACATATTTACAGACACACAGTCAGATTTACCTGATACATTATTAAGTTTTTTTCCAGAAATGTCTAGGATTCTTGAAATCATTAGATAAACAATCTTTATAGTAGTTTGATTTAGCATTTCTGGTATGTATTGTACAGGTATTTCTAAGCCTTTTATATACTTCCCAGTCAACAGGATCAACCTGGGCAAGGTGATATTTCTTCCATGCATTATCCCCCTGTTTATGGAGATGCAGCAATTCTCCATTCATCCAAGGAATGGTAAATGGTAAATGGACTTGTACTTGTATAGCGCTTTTCTAGTCTAGCTGACCACTCAAAGCGCTTCACTACATGATGAAGATGATGCCCTTTGACTTTAATCACAATAAGAGGTGCATGTATATTAATAACTTTAAGAATCTCATCATAAAAGTAGTTCCAAGCCTCATTGATATAAGGTATTAACTTCAGCCTATTCCAATTAATATTCAACAAGTCATTAATAAAGTTATCACAATTGAATGCCTTGGTTTGGCGAACTTTAATAAATTTGGGAGGCAATCGAGGAATTTAAATTTTCCATCGAGAGTAAATGATGATCACTAAAAACAGTCAGACAGGACAGCGGATTCCAAAAATCTATCAGAATGAGTAACTAAAATCCAATCTAAAAGAGATTTATTCTGATGATTAATTCTTGTAGGTTCATTAATTAGTTGAGTCAAATTTGCAGTATTAAAGAGATTGCACTCATGGGCTGAAGACAGAGCTAACCGGTTAATATTGAAATCACTATTTTGTTCAGTGTATGGTCAAACTGACTTAAAGTCATCAGTAAGTTCATCCAAAAGTCACTCAGATGATCAACTCAACTGTCACTTTTCATTTGAACTGATTTCTTACAATAAGATACTCAAAAAAAGTTGAAATTCTCTCCTAGCCTAGATTTCCATACAAAGTGAAGCCAAGCTCCAGTAATCAGACTGCTGTCCTCGTTCCATAATACTAGGGGGATTGATTAAATTACATAAATATACCCGACTGTGCTACTATAGGTAATCTTCTTTTATGCGGAAACTGGAAAAAGTGTGTATATCTGTGGAAGAGTGTGCAAGATGGGAGCGCACCTAGAAGACTTCCAGAAAAGATTAGAAGCTTTCTTTTGCGCAACATAAACTTAAAGTTGTAATTTGTTCATTCATTTCACACTTTTTTTTGTTTTCACTGACCAACTTAACTGAATCTAAAATATTTAAATCAATTTAGGATTTGGTGCCAGCAACACTCTCAAACTCACTGAGGGGAAAAAGTTGTGTCTGCCTTCTATATACCACATGATGGGAGAGCAGAAACGGCTTCTTTCCGAAAGGGAAAAAGCATGTCAGGTGACAAATTAAGACCCACTGCTACTGTGTGTGCCTAAACTGGTGTTACCAGACCTAATCTAGTAGGATGGATTTTGTGATGTTGAACCATTAACTGTATTTAAGAGATGGATGTAGCCACCACATTCTTAAGCTTTGACTTACCCTCTTGGTCTATTTGGAGTCCGAAATTACTATGTTCCAGGAAGTTGGCACATCAGAAGACGATATCTCTTGCAACAACACACACTGAGCTTCTTAATGCAGTTACTCACTAGATGTTAAACTCTGTTATCACTAACAGTTTCTGGATCTGGTCCTTTTAGCATATCATAATCACGTCATTAACAAACTTGGCACAGTTCAAGCTATCTAATCAGTGCCAGCCACTGTCTCAGTTTTTAGCTGCAATTTGTTTAGTGCATGTGTGCTGGCGTCACATTTAACAGGAACAAAGTCAGCATTCGAAGGTCGACACAACACACGCAACTGCCAAGCTGAAGAGCCAGGTTCAGTCGTGACCCATCAGCTGAAAATGTGCTGAACACACAAATCACAGATCTTGCTGAGGTACATTAGTCTGAAAGCCATGCTGTGGCGCATCAATAAACAAAAATGACAGATTTCATGTTCATTGTAAGTTCAAACTGCCACGAGGCTGAGCTGGATTAGTACATTCCTTATTTACAAATGCTTCAGGCAGACACTCTGCAATTCAGTCTCTTTCTGGATGGTTTGTGTCAGGCTGTTGCTGCACTTTCTGAGTGCATCTTTACATTTCATGAGTCCCTAACTATCTTTCTCAGCAAATGTAAGGCCACATATGAAATAAATGCAATATCTTTACCTTGAAAACTGTGGATGTCATTTTTCTTCCAGTTCTCATCAGGGATTTGAAGCTTAATTGTGTGAATCAAAGTGATCTTTCGTTTTGACAACTTTAACCGAAAGTTCCATAGAGTGACGGGAAAGAATGGACACAAGTGACACTGTAAGGGTGGCAAGACCCCATGTTAGTTGTCCTGCTGTTTCAGTGAATATTTAAAACTAGAACAATTTAATGATGAAAACATTGCAAACACAACAGGGAGACATTTTTAAGTTAGTCTGAAAATGTGGTCACACTGACTCAAAAAGTCAGGACCTCTGTTCACTTAATTTGTCTTCAGTCATCTCGCTCTCTCTTTTATTTACAGATGGTTCTTGCATGTGAACAAGAAGCAAAGTGACCGAATTAGAACCAAAAAATGTGACACAACTGAGCACAAATACGTAAAATTACAAAACAAACAAAAAACAATAATTGGAGGCAATCTTGGGTACAAAAACAAAACAGCCATGCACCATTCCCGAAAGACTGATAAGAGCTTTCTGAAGTCTGAAGTCTGAAGTCTGCACCCAGGGGCACGTATTACATAAACCGTCAGTGGGGACGTCTCTTCGTGGCTCCGTTTTGCTATTGTTATTAACTAGCCATTGGTGGGGTGGGCACGGTGCCATCTTACATTCCTGTGGACGGTGCAGGCTCACAGAGGCTGCTCCATCCAAACAGACCGGCCAGTAACAACAGAGAGGGACAAAGGAAGCAGGAGGGAAGGAGGTTGGCACGAAGGACGGCTGGCGCGGATGTTGTCAGGAAATGGTACGCAGCCCAGGCTGTAGCGTTCCTCTCGCTGTCTAGTAGCTATACTTTCATCTGTTCAGCACACAGACTGAAGCCTTGTTAAAACTGGGACCACCGTGCTCTGAAGGGCACGTTGAGGAGCGATCTTCCACCCACCGGGATGCCCCAGCGACACACCTAAAAGCAGTTCGCGGCTGACGATGGCTTCGGTGCGGATTGTCGGCAAAGTTGGGGCAAGACTTTGGGGAAGTCTTCAGTCTCTCCAATGCGGTTTCAGACCGACTCGCCCGGTGACATTTTCTCATAAGGTAAGCGAACTCGGCAACCGATAAAGTCGTAGGTTTCTACAGCAATTGAAGTCTGCCCCGTTTTCCAAAGTATTTTTGTCGACGCACCCCAACGACTTTTTGTGTTCTGTTTTAAAAGCGAACTTCAGCTCAAAGAGGGATTTTTTTCCCTTTTTTAAACTTTTAATTTGCACCAACCCTCAGCCACGGTATAGTATGAAGTCAGACGTAAGAGCCAATTATCTGCGACTAGTTTATACTGGCAGCCCAAACCCTAAAGGGTGTGTTAGTAAAAACACATTTCCTCCACCCAATATGTGACTGTGGAGGTCCCCCCTCCCTTCTGTACTTTTGTTGTCTTCTTGCGAGATAAAGCCAGGTCGTTTGTGTGCATGTGCTAGCTTCATGGGGTTCACGAAGCCTAAACGCGTTTGCTCGATGTGCTTAAAAATAACCACAAAAAAAACCCCACGTACCCTGAATGTACATTATTTTATAACCAAAACGCCTCTTCTTCTTCAATTAAATCAACGAGAAAGCCGCTCAGATCCCTGTCCAGTCCGCTGAATATCATTGTTTAACTTTGAAACCTGGTTGACATCATTAACATATAGTTTGCAGCCTTCAGCACAAAAAAGAAATAGCCTCTTATCATGTCATCTGTCTTCAAGACGCATGGTTAAGTGCTGACCCGGTCATCCATCACTGGGCATCATTTCCAGTCCCGTGACCGTGATGTTGTGACCGTGGGGCAGAAGAACCGCTGCTGGACGTGAAGCCTTTAATGCATCACTGTTATTGTGATGTGGCCCCATACACAGCGGTGTTTTTGAGCAGCTGAAAATGTTGACCCATAAGCTTGAATATCCATGGCACAAAACCGCGTATGTCAGCAAAGACGCAGGGATGCGTCCCCCCCCACCCCCCACCCCCCCACCCCCTTTAAAACACTGCGGGAAGACCAGCACTGCTTGTTTCATTATAATGAGTCTGCTTTCTGAGTGGATACATGGATACTGTCTTGACTCACCCCTGCAAGCAAGAATGACTAAGTTGAATTCTATTTATAGACGAAATTGTATAGAAACAGGATCTGCTGTCTTCCTCTTTTCAGATGGAATATTTGCTCGCAGCCTGGCATCGCAGATATGAATTTATCAGTCAGTACTGTTGAGTCTGGAAAGGCTGATCCCTTTGACCTGTTCAGCCCAAACAGGAGGGATTTAGTTTGAAAGAGTTTTTAAAGGAGCAGCCAGTTCTTTTTAAACAGCAGGTGCACCATTTGTGGTAAGAAAGCAGATCACGAAACAGAAGAAACAGTGCCACAGAGTCAGTTTGCAGAATTGATGCAGCAAGTGTTTGGCTTTTATGACACTATTGAAAGTGAGTTGTGGCGAGGACCTCATTTCAAATGATGTAGCTGGCAGTGTGTGAAGTAGACAGGATCACTCCAGAGATTGAAGATTATAAAATGGAAATGTATGTTTTGCTGAATTTGCACATTAATGATGTAGTTAATGTTCAAAGCCTCATTGAATCCCCGGTTAATGAACCCTCGAAATGCTACTACACTGCTGTTTGAGAAGACCTGATAAAGTGCTCTAACGTCTTCTTTGAATATCCACTTCCACAGAAGATTGCCAAGACGCACACTTTCAAACGGAGAACTGACAGAAAGTTCAGGTCCCCTTCCGATGAAAATCAAGTTTTTAACATGCCCGTAAGGTGCATTACAAGAAGTCTTTTGTCTTAAGACGGAGGATTTCTGCTTTGAATCTGCAGAGCACCACTGGCAGTCTCAGAAAGGTGAGGTCAGACAGCCCACGAGTCCCCCTGTTTCCAGGCCAGTTTCAAGGCCAGTTTCCATGCCAGTTTCCAGGCCTGTCTTTCCTGAATGTCTGCATGCCGCAGCTTGACGAGCTGAATCCCAGGAACTGGACTATCTCTGGGAGGCCAGCTAGCAGTTCTGAGTTAGCCTGGGCTCCTGGAGCCAGCAGCACCGGAGTTGCTGAGAGCATTCATTCACTTTAATCACACCCAATCCATCCATTTCAGGCTCGCAGGGGCAACTATCCCAGCTGCCATCGGGTTGGAGGCAGAGTAGACCTTGGACAGTTTGCTGTCCATTACAGGGCCAACACAGAGACAAACGAGACAAACAACTATTCATGCTCACTCTTACTCCTGCCTGGGGTCAGTTTAGAATGGTCAGTTGATAATTGGTGACGTAACCGTTGGTGACCTCAGTTTGAACTGTGGGAAGAAGCTGAATACCCAGAGTAAACCCACACATGGAAACTTTACCAAGAAGGCTGAAATTCAAACTGGTCGTCTTCAAAACAGCACTGTGCAACATAAAAATTGAATACAGTACTGTTATGATACTTATGATCTTGTGTAATTCATTTGGCCTTCATGAGAATTGTTCTATGCTTCAAAGATGTATGACTCCATTGGATAAGTCTGGTGTTAGATCATTTTTCAGTCAGTCCAGTGATGTATTACAGCTTAACACAATGTAAACTAGTTTAATTTCTAAGCAATGGTGACAGTGCTGAAACATAGCCACTGACCCGCATCCAAACAATGCTTAATCTGTACTGCTGGAGCAGCTCGTCATTGACTGTAATAACGCTAACGAGGAATAGTGTGCTTGGCTTTTTTTTTTTTTTTTAGAAATACATGTGTTTGCAATTTCACCCACAGTCAGATGAATGAGGCTTTTCAATAGGATGAAGATGGACAAAACATTAGTCTCGTATTCCAACTTTAAACAAACAAGATGTCGCTCTTTTGTAAACCGTTTGACGTTTGTGCTGCTCCTACAGCCTTTTGGTGTTATAAGTGCTCACAGGATGACGTGATTACCTGCGACTGTGCAAATCATTCAACATCTATACCTACGTCTCCACTACAGTTTAACATTTAGTATTTGATCAAACGTCACCACTCTAAATATTTGATAATAGATGCCTAACATGCAAAAGGATGGAGCTTTTAACTTTATGAAAAAATTTTTTTAATGTTGTGAACCTTTTACATTGCTATAGAGAAACAGTCTGGAACATGATTTATCATTGCCTCAGTTTATGGGGATGTAGTAATATGCCAAATACGAGTCCCCCTAATGTCTATGCTTTGCTTGCCAAGGATGAAACAGTTTGTGTGATGTGTCTTTTAACTGCTCATTGAGGTCAGCTAATATTCATACTTCAGATGCTTGCAGTCTGCTCCGACCAAGCTTATTGCAGCTGTATTTTATGACCCGTGGAATGTGCAGAAATGATAAGATCATTTTATGACTTTTTTTTTTTTTTTTGAGTTTTGTGAGCTAAATCGGTCCTTGTCCTACCAGCTGTAGACATCAGTCAGATCCCTCTCAGTTCGGAGAATCGGAGAGAAATGCTGAAGGAAAGAATTACTCAGAATGCGGCCACAGAAGAGCACATTATTGCCATCTAAAAATCTCATAGTCCTTTTAGCGAACAATATATAGGGAACCTCATCACTTTTGCATTAATTTAGTTGAATTTGTCACTGTTTTCCGACTGCTGGTGCATCATTGCATGCACAGTGGTTGCTCAACATATCCTGCCTGCGATAAGCTGGATCCGTCAGGGTTTGTGTCACGCTTGTTGCATAATTAACCGCTGGGCTTTACCTTTTCAGAGGTTTTAGAAATGGCAAATGTGTTTTTCCACTCATTTCATTCATTTCTAGACTTTTTTTTTTTTAAATCACAGTTTAGATGCTATTTTTGGGGACTAGACCGGAGGATTTGTCTGTCATAGCAGAGGATAGCACTACTACTTCAATGTAGATATCTGCACTAACAATTCAGAGGTGTTCATTTGCTAGTTATATAGACAATCTGTCCCAAAGAACATGGGCCTCGTTTGTAAACTGTGCACACGTAGAAAAAGGCAGTTTTCAAGACAAATTTTGGTACGCATAAGAATGAGTGTGCGGACAAAGCTGCAAAGTCTTGAGCAATTATGAAAATGTCTGGCTCCTGTCAGCTGCCAGCAGCTAATTGCAAACCATTGTTCCTTCACAGAAGATTTTTCACCTCAGTCACTGTGCCGTGTCCAGTGAAAAATCATAATGTCAGCAGACACACAATTATTTTGATAATCTTTAATAGTTTAGGTTCACAGCAGAAAGTCAGAAAGGCGTATTTTTGTCCATATTGGTTACACTTGTATATTTTCGCCACGACATCCACATCTGAAAACCTGCTAAATGTAACTCCCCGCAGCTGACATGCCTCCACACTTTGCCGCACCCACAACCACCGTCGCCACTAAACTGGACCGCTTTCTACTCTTGGACATACAGCGTTATGTCAGGGGTCTCGCATGCCAAAGCCGCAGAGGCATGAATGACAGGATGTGAGGTGCACAGCTCCATCAGTGCAGAGGGGGAAAGCCCCACCCTGCAAACTCATACAAATGCAGCGGCTGTACAATGTTGGTGGAAGGACGGGGTAAAGAAAATAAGAAAAATAAATACATTTTAAAAAAGTCAATACACTGGCATGTATACTTCCCCATATACTTCAACCTATATCCCACAAGTCCACCATTCCTCAGCAGCCTAAATCCTTGCAAATGTTGTTCTTTGGCTCGTATCGATGTTTTTGTTGTAATTGTAAGGACCGGACCATATAGCCAACCATCTGCTGTGCGGTCTGGGAGAGCCGTGGGCTTCCTGTGGAATAAAACCAGCCAGCTGTTATCACAGGCCCCTCTCCTCTTTTCTCTGTCTGATCGACTGGAAGGGACTCGTAGTTGGGTCTCCCTGGCACCGGACTCCCTAGGTCCCGTTTTGTAATCTGTTACAATAATTATAATTGCATTTTATTATTTTTTTTTCTACTATTTACAGCGTGCTGACTGGGTGTAAATAGTGCTGCGGTATCTGTGACGGTCAGTGGGTTTACATGATGAGATTAACTCGATTATAGCTATAGTTTGGTTATGCTCCTTATCTGAGCAAGGGTAATCATCCTTGGATATATGGCGGTGAATCAATTGAATCACAGGCGCAAAGCATGTCATACCCTATTACGATAGGTGGTGCTGTACCCATCTTAACTATCGCTAATAGAGCCACTTCCGGTTGACTCTTCACCACCACCAACAACAACAAACTCAAGTATTTGAGAAAGATGGCGAACGAAGAGCAAGATGAAGCTACGTCCCTTTACATTTCGTTTGAGAGCAGCATATTTATGGCACAAATGCGATGCACAACGGCGCATTCTCCATCGCGTTGTTTATTTCTTTCTTACGGCGGCAACAACAACAGTAATATCGTCTCCTTCGACTTCCGGGTGACGATCCTGGGGAAAAAATCTCGAGCATGCGCAGAACGCTCAATCCGATCCACAACGTGATTCTGCCGTCTGCATGCACGTTTAGATGGACTTATCTGTGACAATCTCCCTCTGTAGTATTTTTTTTATGTTTGTTACTGACTCAAACGGTATGCAACCAACTTATACATAGGTATATTTTGCTTCCTCCTTTGTGATCGGCACTTTGGTCTCACACTCTGAACTTTCTCTTCTTTGCAGCAGGATTTGCTGTTGATTGTACAGCAGGCAACAGGAGAGACGTGTTACAATAAACTGCGTAGTCATTTTTGGGAGGAATCAAGGTGGGGTTACTGCCTCCTGCATATGCGCTCGGCTTCATGTTCGTGGAGATTTAAATAGAAAGGTGCTGGGGATCGGGTGTGCACATGGTTTTTATATTTGTACTTTTCAGATTTTATGACTTCACCCTCTTTCATTAAGGAAGCCGCACAGCCTTTTATGCACAAGGCCTCAGATCTGAGAAACAAAGTGGTTCTGCCTTCAGTCTGAACACGGCCTAAGTTCTCAAGTGATCTCAATACCTTGAAATTGCTGTAAGAATACATTCCCATTTGAACAAAGCATATTATTAAACTTGCGTTTGGTTTTAAAGCTCTACGATTCTCTCCAGTAAAGTGATTACTAATTTGTTTGTGTCTGGGCACGATAGTATACTTGACTTTATTAGATCAGCTGTAATGTGCTCTGTGTCCTGCCTCGATTTCTTGTTGTAAACTTTGATGATAGTTTGGTGTTAGAGAGTGAAAATTTAGAGGTATATGGCTAACGTAATATAAAGAATCTCTGAAGATCAGTAAGGTCTTTGATAGAAGGTTAAGAGTGGATATGGAAATCATGACCTCTATTCAATTAAGGTCAAGATATGACACCACCTGTGCAACTCATCACCTATGAAAGCAACTTTGGATAAGTAGTGGAAGCCCTGTGGGGTGGCTCGAAAAAGCGATTCAGTTCAATTTTACATTGCAAATTTAGCCGAGCTCAACACAGCTTCTGATGATGGAACACGTTATGATGTGCGCTCCTTGTCAGGGTGTAACCGTGTGATGAGGCATACCAAGACTATGTGTGATTCACCGGAGCAGTGTTTTGGGTTGTAGTCGTTTCTTTGCTGCGGAGGGACTGTTTAGTCCCTTTTAAATCGTCTTTCTGTGGCCCCTCTGAACCTTTGCAGTTACCACATGAATTCTGAAATAATTATCCTCCTTTGTATCCCTCATTTCAGTATTTGGCTCTCTCGCTCTGGCGCTGTGCCGGAACGAGGGCCAAAACTGTCTTTGCTGAGTTCAACATTGGGGAATCTTTGCTCTCTGAGAAGTTGACTAATGTGGGATGATTAGCTGTAAGCACAAACATCCTGAACATGAGTCTTGATATCCTGCCCCACCCACTTTAGCAGTTTAGACACAGATGAAAATTTCTCTCGGTTTTCTTCTCTGAGAACTATGAGAAGGCTGTCAGGAACGCCATTTTCACTTTCCTAACATCCCTTAAATAAGCTAGATTAGTCTATTTTTTTTCTGTTTCTTTGCTTTCATAATTTTCTTCTTATGTGAAGCAGCATCCTGCACTCTTCCCACTGCTGTACGTTTCCCAGGTTTTCCTGCAACTGTAAAGGATCATTAACTGGGTAAGACCAGATGAATGGTTCAATGCAAATCATTTCCAGGGTAGAGCTGGCCTATTCTCAATCCCACTGGCGACAGCAAGTGATTGAATTTCTCCTCCTGGCAGCAGCCTTTGTTTTCCACCCCAGCCTTTAGTTTGTACAGTATGCAAATCTCAACCTGGTTCTTTTTCTGTTTCAGCCGTGATAGTAACAGGCTGCAAGTCAGCCTCGTATGAACACGCGTGTTCGTGGAAAAAGTCTCCCTCCCTTTGAGTAATGCTACAAAGCCCGTGGTGAGAGTGGGAGGGGATTTTTCTTTAGGTCTAGGAGCCATAGATCTCTTGTGACAGGATTCATAATGGGGTGACCCTCTGAAAGCCTGCAGGGAAAATGAGGCTGCATGTCACCAGGATCATTGATCAAACAGGAAGCCATGGACTGCCTGTGGATCAAGATTGCAGTTTGTCATTATGTTACTAAGCGTTCGCCTCTATTTCTTCGCTTTCTCCTCTGTTTCACATTGGCACAGCATAAATAAGAGACATCTAGCTCACGGGGTAAATGTATTCTTAGCTGATTGTTGTGTACAAGAGCAGTTGGAAGGAAATAATTCGATAATACGGGGCAGATGTGCAGCAGTGATCTGCAGAAATACGTGAGGGACAGTTCATAGACATTCAGTGAGGCACTCTGGCTGCTGGTCAGTTTTGTAAGTGAAAGTATGCTTGGTTTTGAATTGCAGATATAATTCCAGCGGACGAGGAAATGATCAAATCAGTCGCTTGTGTGTTTGTCAATGTTGGGCTTTGTTCAGGCACCGACCCACAGCCAGTGGGCGCCTCTTTTCTTTTGCAAGGGAATAGTCCCAGTGATATTTTAGGTTATGAATAATGGTGAAACTATGAGTTTCCTATTTTGGTCGTACCACGTGTGAAATGGATAGCATGTAGCCTTTATGTTGGCATACAGCGGGGTCAGTATCACTAACATCAGCCACTTTCTAAAGAACCTGCCACATTGTACACCACAATTGATTTATTTGATCTCCACGCCTCTCGATCTCTGTCGTCACTGGTTTAATCGTTGGTAATATATTATTGGAAAGTATATTTTACCTTACTGTTGCAACTACCAGCTCATTTCATTCCTGGCTACATTAGCAGCTGGAGCTTTCGTTAGTCCGCTAAGTTTGGTTCAAGTTAATCATTCATTTGACATGAACAAACACAAAACTGTTAATTCGTTCATTGTCCTCAGAAGAGGAGGCTTCGGATGTTTGTGATTCCTTCTCTTTTTCCCCTCTTATTATGACGTTTTTTTTTTTTTGTTTTGAGTGAAATATCTCACCAGCTACTGCATGAGCGTCTGTAATCGCACGTTATACTTTGGTACAGATGTTCGTGTTTCTTCGAAGAGGTGTTCAAAATAACTGGTGGTGTCCCCAATTTATTTATTTTTCAATAGCAGGACTAGGTTTGGTTTATGGCTGGGGTTAAGCCTAACCCACATCTACAAAACGAGTGAAGTCTGTCTAAGCTGTCATTTTGTCAAGTGAAAATTGCTACAGGATCTCTTATAGTTAACATTCTGACACTCTACAGTAGTTAGAACTATGGAAATAATGTAATCTGTTTGTAGTCCAACTGGTTTTGACCAGACATGTATTAGTGGGCTTTGGACGCACCAGTCAGTATGCTGTGGAGGGGGGAAAAAAAGGCAGAAATAGTTTGTCACAACACTCCTCGCCTTGAATTGTTGCCAACATTTATCTTTGTTTTTGCAGAACTCTGTTGAGGACATTGGTAGCTGCGTGTGAGACAGCTAAAATGGTCAGTATTTGTAATACAGCGTGTTCGGGGCAGCAATAGCGAAGGACCACAGGCATAGACTTGGAAATTGACAATTAATCATGACACAGCCCTCAGGTTGGTGTACAGGAACTGTCGCAGTAGGCACGTTCTGTTGATTTACAGAGGGATCGGTAATGTGTGTATACAGGCTGTATTCTGGAGGCAGTCGGCTGTTCAATCGGCTCAGGTCAGTGATACGTGCACAGAATACCTCTCACTATGTAGACTCGCATTCTGAATTTACCACTGATGCTTAGATTTAGATCTGCTGTTTTCACATCAAAAAGGACACCAGTGCATAGTGTATACAAATTGCTCTCCTTACCCTCCTGTTAACTATATCTGACATGAATTGTTTTGTCAGTAAGAGCAGTGGGTCTATGCAGTTTTGTTTTTCTTTTTCCAAGCACCTGCTGTACTGCACCACCCAGTAACACGAAACCATATGGCTGCCGCAGTCGGGGTGAGATATAAAAAATGCTCTTGGTCTCTTTAACAACTCGATCATGTATTTGCTGTCTGATGTTATCTCAGAGCTGTCACAAGGTTAAAAGATTCTGTCAGCTCTCCGTGTCAGCGTGGTTGTGTATTGCTGCACCAGCGATTGTGACATGACAATATCTATAGTAGCAAAGTCGTCTTTTTGTCAAATGGCTGGTTTTTTACAACATTTATAGCACTACTTTCCCCATTTTTTTTTTTAAATTTTTTTATTTTGCTTGTAACATGATCTTAGTGTGGAGATGAGTTGTGATTAAAAGAAGGATTTTCCTTATCACTTTGGGTTATTTAGGAGAACCTGCCTTGGTCCCATTTGATCTAATATTGATTGAACCTGGAAGACAAAGAGACGGGAGAGTTTCAGCCACATCCCTGGTTGTCAGTTGGACTAAGATGGAGATGGATCTCCATTTAGATGGAGATTTTCTACAATTAAATCAAATCAGTTTCAACACGAAGATGTAAACGATGTTTCATTAATGCTTTGGAATTTGAAAGAAGTCCTGAGCCATAGGTTTATAACATAATTTTCCATTGATAGTATTTTACTATCACATCAGTGATCGTGACCATTTGTAGCAGAACTCATTCGTAGAAATTAGCTCTCGTCTTTCCTAGCGAAGGGCCTTCTCTCCCTTTTTCATTTGAAATTCAAAAAATAGAAAAACACACAAAAAAAAAAGATAAATGATGTAGCAAATGATATGCAACAGGCCCTCTTTACTCTTTCAGTGAGCTCAAGGTATAAAAGTGCAAGGAACACAAACAGCAAGGTAGCTTTAGGTAGGTCCGGTGCAATCACTCACACATCAGTGGCAAGTTTTTGTTCAAAAGCTTTTCTGCCTTGTCACCATAAAGTCTGTTTGTATTTACCACATTTCCAGACGAGCTAAATGCCCCATTTTCCCCTTACAGATCTCGCAAAGTGCAGCTTCTTTACTCGCAGTAGGAAAAACTTCCAGACTACAAGTACTCCTGCAGACCACGGTCTGTTCCTTATTGATCCTGATCAATGCTCTACCTGTCAGGGATGTAGGAGAGATGTTAGGCCTTGCACGGTCTCTTCCTCTAGATCTACATGCATATTTCATGAAGCACTGAATTGAAACTAGTAGAAAGAAGGAGGCAGTTAAATAATCAAAAGAATCTTTACGACCCGCTGGATAGATTTATACAGTTGATGAAAGGAATGGATGAAGTCTGAAGGAAGATAAATAAAACCCCAAAGCTTGTGAATAATAGAAGTTAATAGTGTAACCACACATTCAGAGAGAAGTCAAAGCCCGGGAAACTGTTTACTCTCCAATGTCTGCTGATAAGATAGTTTACAAAGGGAGGGGTGTGTGTGTGTGTGTGTGTGTGTGAACACCATAAACAAACTCTGTAACACTAATTTCTCTCCTTCTTTCTGTCCGTCTGTGTGCACAGGCTCATCACAGACAGCCTCCATTTGGACACTGCCAAGCTCTTTTCTACAGTACACTTCCTCCCTCTAGTGGTAAGATAATGTCACTGCATTCAGACGATCCCGCCATATGTCTGGTGTCACATAATTTCAGCAGATGTTGTACATGCAGAGTTCTCAGAGTAGGTCCCTCCTCACTGTGTTGCAGATGTGTCTTTGAAGTCCAAATATGGCCGTTTGGTCCTGGAGGTGCCACTGCCGTCCAGGAATGAGAAGTGTCTGTTTTTTCTTAGGCCCATGCTGATGAGCGTTGGAGACCTGATTGATGATCTGCAAAGAGAGGACTCCGGAGCTGCCGCTTCTGTACTCTCCAAAGGTATGACGCTGCAAGCGTTGGACATGCATCACCAGGCTGATGACGCGCTCGAGGTGTTGTCAGTCTGGTTTCCCGGGTTGTGTGTGGCTGAGGAGTTTGGCAAGATGCCTTCAGATGATCAACACTTTGACTACAGCAACTAAACTGTTTTGACATGTTGGAGTTTTTTTTAAGCACCTAGACATTTTAAAATTATTCTTGGCTTCTCAAACGGAGTGCTGGAAATTGACCTTGCATTGTTTTTTTTTGTCTTATGTACAAACAAGTATAATTCCAACTTTATGACCTCTCCTCAGAGGTTATGGCCTCAAGGTGGAATTCCAGTTTAACTGGTGGTCTATAGTTTTAAAAGCAATTGCTCAAGTAGATTTGAAGTGATGACTTAGTTTCCTCAGGTTTGGATTACCAACATTTTACCTCCAGTGCTTTATGTTCTTTATGAAGGCATTTCATTATATGTCCATGTTTTATCTGTATTTTGTTTATTCGGGCCCATCTGTGAGAAAAATTAAATTGCTATTAAAGTGCTGAACTGGACATTTTGTCTGCCAGATGGAGAACGGATCGCCAACACCACACTCATAGACGCCCTGCTGGACAAGGGCTTCCAGCTCATCATCAACGATGCCGTTTACAACGTCTGCTCTCCCGAAAAGAGTAAAACACATTTTTTTCTGCTTCATGATTTCACCTCATCTGGCTGATCAATGGTGGTTATTATCTCTCCAAGTACGACCGCTCTCATTTTTTTTTACTTGAACCTTTTTGTGCCTTCTTGTTGCCAGTGAGTGCATCCAGTGAGCATGTCAGGGACCTGGAGGACATGAAGCATGTTGTGCACCTGCTGCACACAGCACTCCACCTGCCTGAACACCACTTGCTGAAAGAGCGGCTGCTGCTGGAGAAAATGGACAACCTCAAACAAGAGCTATCGCCTCTGGAGAAGGTAGCAGAACAGCATGAACACGTGCATGCCAACAAACATCCTCTTCTCTTTCTTTGCACCTGCCTGACAATCTGAACAATGGATGTGGCAGTCCTGGGATATCTTTTTAACTGGTTTTAAGGGGTGTAACCTCGGGGTGCAGCGGTAACCACGATGCTGCCCGTACCTCGGTTTTAGGGCCACAGTTTCGGTTCAGTTTTGTCCAGTATCACTGGTGTACTGAATAATATCACACTTTTCTGAAGTTAACAGTTACTAAACACAACATTCAAATGGTAAAATTAAAATTCGGACTCGGAGCTCAGAAATTCCGACATCCGTGTACAACTTGAACGCACCATGAGTCGGAGCACACAAAATGCCGTAAATTAGTCTAACTAACCAAACATTACTCCGCTGTTAGACCAGCCGTCCGGACCAGACACCGGTCCCCATTCGACGGCCCATCGGCAATCGCAGAGCGGGCCAGTTTGGCGGCCAGGCCACCGGGAAATGTCCTGGTGTTCCACCACAGCTCTCAACTCCTCTGCTAGTTCTGGCCATGCCTCTTCGTTTTCTTTTTTCCCACTTTCGTGTGCGAGCTGCACTTTGAACCCACCTCCAGTTGCAACAGTGTGACTGATAGGGGATGCGTGGGTGGAGGCACAACACTGATTGGACTCGCTTGGAGGGCTTTTTTCACCTGCCTGGACATGCACACAGTGGCCTGAAAAGCATCAGCGCAAAATAAATTGCAAATCCGAAAACCTGTGGTCCATAAGGGTGTATTGTCCCGTGCAGGGCGGCTCAATATTTTACCGAGTACCGCTGCATCCCTCGTGTAACCCATCTCCTCCTGTTATTCTGCCTTTCAGATGAAGGCTCAGCTGTCCCAGACAGCAGAGTTCCATACCTCCAGGGTTCTCTGGGCCGGCATGGCGCTGCTGTCTGTGCAGGGTGGCGCCCTGGCCTGGCTCACCTGGTGGGTGTATTCATGGGATGTTATCGAGCCCGTCACTTACTTCATCACCTACGCAACCAGCATGGGAGCCTTCGCCTATTATGTCCTCACCAAACAGGCAAGACTCAAAATCATGTGACTTACTTCAGATTTACTCTCCACATTCTCGATGGTATATAAAGCTCCTTGAATTTAAAGAACTGGTTCAACATAGTGCACTGTTTTTATATATATATATATGTATATGTATGTATGTATATGTATATATATATATATTGTATATGTATGTATATATATATATATTGTATATGTATGTATATATATATATATATTATATGTATGTATATGTATGTATGTATGTATGTATGTGTATATATATATATATATATGTATGTATATATATATACATACATAAGCTTGGTTTTTCCTATTTTTTCCTATTATACAAACTGTTTCTTTTATATAAATGTACACTGGTTCCAAAGTTGTAAGTGTTCATGTTGGTCAGCACAATCCCTAAAGAGTTAACCACAGGTCTTTTTTTTTTACCTTTGTAGACAGGCTCATTATTTTCTCACACTTGTGGTCTGCCGAGTTACCCGTCAACTGTTTTCTATCCAACGGACAACTCTGACAGTTGCATTAGTCTTCTCGTCTTAAGTGTTTTTCCAGAAGGCAAATAAGGACATATCCCAGATAGCCTGAGGGTTACCAGAGTTTGTTACACCTGGAGCTCAGCTGTAACAGAACCATCACAGACATGACGATGACCCTTTTCTATTCTTTTCCCACAGGATTATATATATCCAGATGCTAAAGACAGACAGTTCCTGCGTTACTTTTATAAGGGCGCCAGCAAGAAGAAATTCAGTGTGGAGAAATACAATGAAATCAAGGATGAACTGGCTCAGGTTGGCTGATTGATTTATTCTGCCATGAGTGACTCCTCTGCTCAAAATGTTTAATCACAGAATGTTAATGTGATCCACTTTCTTGGAATTCCACGTAATTAACCAGTGATTTATTTATTTATTTATTTATTTATTTTTGTCAGGTGGAGGACGACCTGAGACGGTTGAGATATCCAACTCAGCTCCAACTCCCACTCGAGCAGATCCAGCCAAAGCCATAAATGATGCTGAGTCAGGACGAGCGATCACTTTTACTCAAACAGGGGAAAAAAAACATTTTTTCTGCTTCATTTTGATAATCGATTATTTTTATCCTGGAGCCAACGTTGTTTACTATCTTGATGATGATGTCAAACTGTATCCTTGACAAATATATCAACACTGAAGATGTTAGGATGGAAATCTTTGCTTTGGCTGTACCCGCTGCAAGCAGACAAATAAAGAGTCAATTAAGAAGACGGAGATTTGTAAACGAGTTTGGAACAAATAAAGGAGATGCGGTTTCTCTGCTATGAAAAGAATGCTTTATTCTTTCTTTTTTTTTCATGATAACATTTTAAAGTAGCTAAAATATGACAGTTGTACAAAAATCACTTTTTTTTTTCTTGATAAAGATCATGTGACACAGATGGAAGAGATTTAGATCCACAGCTCTGATTTAATAAAAAAAAAAAAAGAAAAACTCCTCCCTGAGATACTTTTTCCTTTGTGATTTTTTTTTTTTTTTTGTCATTTTGGGTGCAAATAGACATGATTAAATGTACCATAAACCGCAGTGACACAAAGAACAGCACAAACATGAATTCCCTTTTTCTTTTAAATGGGCAAGTTTGAAGGCCCAGCATGTGTATTAATTGGTGCTTATAGTGAGATATTTGACTAAACCCTGATGTGACCAGAATCATTCAAAGCACTGTGGTCGCCATGCTGTTACATCAACTGCCCCTCAAGATCTGCTGGAAAAATAATTATCTGGCTCAAAGACGGAGCTAACTAAGTCAGCAACTGACTTAAAACAGCCAAAAGTAACTCCCTGAAAGTTGCAGCTCAGTCGGAGACGGTGTGTCCTCAGTGGAAGGCTTCCCTGTACGAGACCAGTGCAAATGTTAAGCTCTGTGGTTAACCTCTGTTACACATTAAGGAATGATTTATGTGCTATCACAGTATTATAAAATTGGTTATAAAGTAGAAGAAAGACGTGGCCCATAAGTGCATAATGTATTAATATGTGCAGGGACTGGACAAAAAAACAGGAACGCCTAACGACAGAAGGTAAGATTGCAATAATGTTGATTTACATCTTGTGGACAATGACAGACGCACTATGGGGAAAAGTACTGGTGTGAATGTGAAAAGAGTGGAATATCTGATAAAAAACATCGGCGTGTTGAGCGGTCAGCCCCTCGTAAGGTTAGTGTTGTCAACTGAAACAGCTGCAGCTGCGGTTGGTAACATTTGCTGTGAGGGATGGCAAACGTTGAGCCAGTCCCAACGTGTTTTTAATCTGAATTGCTGCAGGGGCTTTAGTCTCGGGTCGCATTAGAATTAAAAGTGTATGCTCACGCTTCACAGCCTACTGTGAATGTGTGTAAATCGGATAAATTTGATCCTGTGATTGATCAGTCGACTCAATCCTTTCACTTTAGCTGTGTTGATTCCCTTCTGTACAAATTCACAGAAGTGAAACTTGACAGGCTTCCCCAGAGTTCCTGTGGATTTCCCATTTCCAGTTGTTCTCTGCTTCCAGACTAAATGAATTGCCAATGTTCAGGAAGTGAATCCAGGTTGCTCCTGTAATTTCATAACCCCTTCTGTCAACTGAAACTATCAGGGCAGTTGGTTTAAGTTGATTATTCAATGCATACGCGTAAATCACGGCGCTCATTAGTTAAACAAATAAGGGCTTGAAAGAAAGAGCAATTTTCTCAAGCTCAGAAGGCGCTTTTTCATAAAGAGTTAATAAAGAACTAACTCGTGTAACCATCGGGGCATCGACAATTACTGTTTTGGTCGAAAGAAGAGTTTCTTTGTGAGCATTGATGCAAAGCATGGCACCTGCTTTTTCCCAATAGCAGTCCTGTCATTGCAGTTCCCAACACTCCTCATTGATACTTTTCTGTTGACCAGTGTGAGTAACTCTGTGAATTCGAGGGAATCTCCATACTTCCTGAGCATCTCACACAGGTCCTGGATGTACCAGGAGCCGTTGACGGTCTCTCGGTGGGAATAGTAACCTTGAAAAATGACACAGATGACAAATATCGATGTAAGCGAGCAGCAAAATGGATGATTACAGAGGTTTATTAAGATTTATAAGTTAAGATTATCATTATGTTAGATACTTTAAAAATCATCATAGTGTTTGGTCCAGTTTATGTTTCCTGACTTAAAAACAAGCAAAGAGAGCTAAACAGGTTTACAAGTCATGCACTTATAAACCCAGTTTATAACAGTGACTTTTGGATCCTGCATTATCGGAGTATCACTGGGACCCAAGTGGACGAGTTAAAGTACATCCATCAGCTTTTGAAACTGTCATGCACTAATAAACACAGTTTATGAACACACCAACAGCTTGTAAACACACCAACAACGACCCAAGCAAAGCAAACTGTGCACTTCTTAAATAACCTGGGCAACTCACCCTCAGCCACAGAGTAGCACATGATGAAATCGGCCCCAGCAGGGAGGGTGTGTACAGCGCTGGCATCCACCACCACCTCATTGGTCTTTGAGTCGTTGTCCACTGCATCACAGGGGGTCACTGGCTCGTCATGTTTGTCTCCACGGCATGCCTAAGGACACCACAACGCTCATTTTTCAGGAACTCTGTATTTCCAAAACAAGGAACACTACATGTGGACATATTCTAATGGATTCTCTTCTCTTTTTTCTCTCTACATGTACCTGCACTATAAAGATCTTCGGCTTTCCCACAAGACTCTGGCACTTGTCTCCTTTGAACATGGATGCGATACCTTGGAGACTGATCTTGCCGTCGTAGGTGTAAACATGATCATTTTCACCATGGCTCAGGAAGATGAGTAGAAAGCAGTCAGCATCTGAATGATCATCCTCGGCAGCTGGTGGAACATCAGGTATTTCTTAATCTGGCTACTGTGCAAGTCAAAGCCTGCGTAACAGGTTGGATCTGCCATAGCTATGCTTTTTACATGCAGAAGAGAAAGGAACTAACTAAAATGTCATTTAAACAACAGAAAATGAGCCATTTGAGTCCTAAAAAAAGATCATGTCTTTGAGTACCTTCATAGATTTTATCCAGGACTTCCTCTTGTTTGCAGTTATTAAAAGCCCTGACTTCAAAGTTTAGCGCCTGCAGTCTAAAGGAACAGAAAGAATTGGTTCAGATGGAGGAAAATACGAGTGACAGAAGAGCAAAGAACTGGAGACTCGCAAAATGTTGCCACAGAAAAGACTTGCAGCCTTTGAACAAGTGCAGTCATGTTCTTGAGCACACAATCACGCAGTGAGTGAAACCTTTTCTCCAAATTGTAGCAGTCTGCATTGGTTCCGGCTCTGCTGTTCAATCCCAGGCGCCAGAAGAAGCGCTCCTGGTTAAAAATCAGAGCAAGGCCTCGTCGTTTGTTGCCCATCTTGTACTCCTCTGCTGGATCCAAAGCTAAGGAGCTGTATCAAAACAAACCAACAAAAGAAAGAAAAGGCACACAATTATAGACAACAGATGTGATCTGGACCACAAATAAGTGATAAATTCAAGCTGATGGCTACACAAATAAGAAGAAGCGGTTTACCTGTGGATAAAAGCATCGGTCTCCGTTAAGTTGTCGGTGCATGCTGTTGAAAACGACGTATGCATCAATAACAAATTAAGTAATGGGAAAAAAAAGAAAGAGGAATGCACTGCATCCCTGCTTTACCAAGTTACTTAATTATTGTTTTAACCCAAAAGAAAAAAATTTAAGTTTAAACTTTGCAGGCTTTTCAGGTGTATGGTTTGAGAGTCAAAGCAGTCGTTTTGTCATCAGCTTAAGAGTCCTGATGACCTTTAATGGCTGAGTGACAGGTGGTAAAAAGGTGGCAAAGGCTCTGTTCTCTACCTGACAGACGTGACACGTTGTCTGTGAAGAGCGGTTTCACTAAGACGCTACTACATGACTTTTGACGAGAAGTGTGAACACGTCTCTTTGCTTGTGTGGGTTTTTCAGAGTCGGCACTATTTTGAGTCATGCAACAGTCCTGCAGGAAAGCCAACGCTCACGACAGTTTTATAGTCCAGTTTTTTGTCTCCATTTCTTAAGAATCGTTCACAAGCGGCTGATTGGTGAGCAAATATAACATTTACCCTGCTGCCATACTTGGATGGACAGTTTTTTTGGGTTTTTTTACAGGTCTGCAACAGGACAGCCATATCAATCCCCATGAAAGCAATTTTTTTGTTTTTGTGCTCATAAAATGTATCAGTATTTTCTCTTATCATTCCGCGTGACAAAATATTTGCATATATTCAAGCTGTCAGTTTCTAAATGACACAGAGGAAAAGGTAACCTGGAGAGTTATTAATTTATTGCCACAATACACTACAATAATCAGGGCACTTTAAGTTGATTAATAATCGCTTTGACTGCGTTGACTGCAAGTCAGTTCTTTTTACGACTTTATTTAGTTTCCCTTTTGTTTTGACAGAAAATGCACACTGTACTTCTTCTATTTCAAATAAGTCCAGGAACCTTTATAAGTGTATGTATTTTACTTACCCGCCCTGTCTGTTGCTAGTCTGCTGTCCACAGCAACACTTCCTGAGAAGGTGACAGAAACTGTGAGAAGTCCCCACCTCAAAAGTGTTTATGACATTATTAAGCCTTCCTCAGAAAGTGCAGAAACTTGGTGACTGATTGAAGAGAACAATATCCTTCTATTAAAGAGGCGACAGCACATATGCAAGAACGAAGTAAGTTTTAAGCCTGACTAACATCGTACTTTAAGACTAGGTGGGTTTTACTGATTTTAAACGCTGCCAACTAGACCACGTTTTAAGTCCTAAATTTCAAACATATATGTTCGTGTATTTTCTTTTACCTCCACCGCTCTTCTCAACCTTGTCTGACATGTCCAGGTTCGTCTTTGTTCCGAGTGACACAATGAAAAAGAATACGCTTCATAAAGAAAAAAAAAACTACAAATTATCCAAGTTGTAGCTCCGCCCTGTAAGAACATTGGCTCGATTGATAGCCAGAGAACGCGATTGGTTCTCACAGCTACGTGTCAAAAACAGCAATAGTTGTTGCTGGATTGGACCTGATGCGCTGACCGCCTCAACCTACCTAACACTATCAACCAATCGCCTGCAACACAGCAACTCTATCAACCAATCACATCAGAGTATCTTTCCGGTTGCTCAGTCCTGCATCGGCAAAGTTGAACTTCCGTGTTTGCTGCAATTGAGCAGGTAGAGAGTTTGACAAACAGGCTGGTACAGTTCGGAAGTTTGAGAACTTAAAGAGCTAACCGCAACTGCCCAGTTGTTAAATAGAGACATAATCATGAGACCAAAATATTTTGTATATCTTGAGTGATTAGCAAGTGCTTGTTTTAATGTTATCATATCTGCATCCATTATGCTTACTGATGCTTGCTTTTCTATGTGGTATTTTATATATTTCATAAAGGGCTAACAAAACTGATCCAAATGCTGCCAATATGGTGTTAACTAAAAGTTACAAAGAGTGTCATTGCAGGAAAGGTTTCACAGTAATGTTTTATTTAACAGTCAATTATTTTATTTTCTTAAAGTTTAAGCTTAAGTTTTCAAATGGAAACAAAGTTAAAAAACAAAATTAACAACAACTCTTAATTCAGTTTGTAGTGACAACTTCAGCTCCAAAAACTTTATTTTTGAATGGTGTGCTGAGGTGTTGCTCATTTGTCATGGTAAACGGACCTGCTGTGCAGAAAAAAAATAGGTTTGACTATGAAATCTAGATTTGTATACATCATCTGACAATGTGACAGCTGAACAAAGTCAGTGTTTTACAACTAGATGCTTCATCCCTCCCCCATTCTTTTTAGTGTCCTCTAAAAGTTCTATTACAAATACTGAATCCTGCTGAAACATTTACGAAGTCTGAAAGTCTAAACATCCTGTTTCCAGACCATCAAAGAAAACTAGCATTAAACAGCATTCACTGCGATTTATAAATAATCAATTACATCGGAGAAATATAAATTATTCACTTTAGAAACGGAGGTTATTTAACTCTGCATACACATCTCTAATATTCAACAGACAGAGGGAAATAATACAGATTAGTGCCAGCCAAACAAGCTGTGTCCCTGAGAAAATCTACAAGTTTAAATGAAAACTTTATTGCTGGCGTTATTGCCCCTCCACCCCCCTCCTCCCAACAGAGTTATATTTCTAAATGTGTCTTGTTTCAACAGTAGCGTCACAGTTCCCTCTTCACTTCATAATGACAGACACAGGACTCCCGCTGACTGTCCAGGTATGGCTTACATCCCAAGTGCATGACGGCGTCAAAAAGGAGAGTCACTGCTGACTCGCATGCTGTTGAGACAGAGAGAAAAAACACAAAGGAAAGAACGTGAGCAAACACACAGCTAAGGGGTCGTTGTCTTTTTAGTGTTGTCAAATTCCAAATCCTGCCGTGCCTGAGATAGAGCACATCAGTGAGCTGTACGGTGCATGTGGCCGAGAACAAAAGCCTCTCACTTTAGATGGACATTGGCACACTCTGCCATGCCAAGATGTCGTGAATGGATAATATTGTCTTTTGATTTTCAACCATTAATGAGCAACGTTACAACAAAATAATCCAGTGCCAGTGATTTATTGTATAATGGCCGTTTTCTTATATTATATGCAAGACAGGGAGGTTCTCTTAAATTTACTGCCAAAAAGTGCTTGACAGTATTTACATCAACCTTCAATCGTCTCATCCAACCAGGGCTGTTTGGGCGTAGTAAAAAATCATTTCTCAGGTTTGGGGGTTATAAACCATGCCATGTATCCAGATAATTGACTTTTTCCAACATGTACATAGTAGAATTCTTAACTTATAAGAAGATTAGTCTGTGTTCAAATGTTGCTCTGCCAGTGTCAGTGCTGTTGATGTTAAAGGAAAGCTGTGACCTACCAAGAACAACCAAAATAACTCATTACAATTAAAGTCGGTGCATAATGAAGAACTATCTCGATTACCATTTCTTCTTTCATAGGCCAACATTCAGAGCTTTGAAGCATTTGCGTCAGCTCAACATCCTGCATGTGGTCTGTACAGACCTGGTCAGTCTCTCACCTTGGACAGTCTGGGCCAAGCCCAAAGTTTTTTGCACATTTCTGCAGATAGTCTCAAGACAGTCCTGGAACTGGTCGTCACAGTCACGCTTCTCTTGGCCGCAGGTGTCATAGCAGCGGTCATGTTGGTTGCAACATTTGGTCATGGATGGGATGCCTATATCAAACTGGAAATAATAACATAGTTACTATCTGGCTGTGTGTAAAGCGTGTGTTTGACGGACAGAAGGCAAAAAGTCTGTCATATGCTTTGACGTTTTAGCCTCAAAGGTTTCTTTTTCTACCCTTGCTATGACCAAAAACACCACTTTACATCTTCAGAAAGCATTCAGTCTGCCACATCGTACACATTTGTATGTACCAGACACAAAAGTGGCTCCCAAAGAGGGTCAGACTACCTGAAATCCAAAGAGTGGGGAGCCGCATCCGTTGGGTGGTGGCTGCTTGTACCCAGGACGAGGCATTGGCTTGTACCCTGAAAGACAAAGCAAAGGTTTCCTGTCCTTTCACTATCCATTACCTTGTTATTAGACCAAACCACGTCCGTGCAGTTACAGAGTCATTCACTGGGCTGCAAGTTCTCTTAATGACATTGGCAATCATTAAATGGTCTCTTAACTATAGGTAATTCGTTCAGTATGACTTTGCATAACAATGGTTGGATCAAATATATGTTTCAGTAAATTGGCACGTGTATTGTTCACTAGTAGAACGGCATTGATGACAGCAAACTCACCGTCACTGCACTTGTAATGACACAGTCCGTCATCGCCACCAAACAAGTCCAGTGCTGCATTCAAGTACGTGTCAATTTTGTGTATTCCATTACGAATAGTTTTCAGAGTCATTCTCCAGTCTGGAGTCTCTGGTTCTTGTTTGCAGGCAAAGACATGCGGGAAATATCCACAGCAGAGCAAACCCTGTACAACAACCAAAACAAATCTGTGATACAGCATCATTCACTTAACGCCACTGTTATAAAAACAGCGTTTCCTGGCACGTTAGTTTAATTTATCCGAGTTGTTCATCAGCCCGTTGTCTTGGCAGCATATCAATCTTCTATTCTACTTGTTTTCATTTCACTTCCAAATCATCAGCGAGGTTACTTGTCACAGCTGTGATGTCGCTTCCGGGTTTGGCGCCGTCACGTGATCCAACTCACGAAGACGTTATGTTGTCATATTTTGTAATACAGGAAAAGAATTGTAGAATGTGACACTTCAGATGTAGACTACACATAAAAACAAGATTTATTGTCTTTTAGGGCTTAGAAAAAGTAAATCAAGTCGCCAGTCACCGCTTAAACACTGCTCCATATCTCAACTGTGGCCTACATGACCCATAGTTCAAAGGGCACAGCGTCTCCATAGTTTCACTATCACAATCCTCTTAGCCTTTATCTTCGTAAATGACTCAGTTATCATATTTTATGCATCCCATTCAGTGGAAAACTGCTGGGGCTATTGACCCGTAAAAGGAGCATGTGCCTATTCAGCCAATTGTAACATCTATTTTTTTTGTGCCGACAACATATCAGGAAAATCCACTCACCTTTCATTCAAGAGCCGCAAAAGAATATGTTGATTTTCATTACAAAAAAAAATCAATGTGTAGAGCAAAAGTTTGGAAAACAAAAATCTAAAATTCCACAACGACGTGTCAGTTTGTGCTCATGTGAGCATTTGTAATTTGAGAAATTACAGAAATGATCCTTTTCTTTTCAGATCAACATTTTTTTCTATTCAGTTTGAAAGTATTTTTTTAAGCTCACATTCAGAGACAATAACATCCAGTCCATGGTGACAATTTGACTTTATTTAAATGATTAGGCGAGCATTGAAGAAAAACCCGGTTTCTTCTATAGTTTCTTAAATAACTGTTAACTTTAAACATTCAAAAATGAAAATTTACAACCATTTATGAACGACAGCTTCGCTGTTCGTTCATCTTTAGTCCCAACCAGCTTCACAGTTTGCAGTTGAAATTGTAACGTTTATGAAGTAGCAAAGCCACTCTCGATGATCCACAGATCTTCATCCACAAGTTGTGGTGAGCAGGAAGCTAAAACAGGCAGTCTGTATCGTTGTTGTTTTTTTTCACCCCTTCGTGATACAGCTTTGACTCGAGGACAGCACCTCCAGATGATCCTATCATGTCTCAGATTTTTCAGTTATGACGAGCAGATGATGCAAAAGTAGCTGTTGTCTGTTTTGTTCCTCAGACCGCATTTCGCTTATGCAGAATGCCTCTCCAGTTCCCGCTACTCAAAGCACATGCCTTTACAATCAAGTATCCTTGTCCTTACTCCGAAGAAAAAATAAGAAAAGCATTGAAAGGACAGAAAACAAAGGACTTGCTACAGTGTGTAGACTGGTTCATTATGATGTAACAAGGCGGTTCCCAGGATCAGGCTGGAGTGATGTAAAGTATTTGGCAGGAGGGGACATGAGGAGAGGGACAGTTTCAGACTTCAATTATAGAGCTACACTATTCAATTAAGTTTTTGCTCCTAGTGCATTTACTCTTCCTTTAAAAAAAAAAAAAAAAAAGGATCATATATGTTTATTCATACACTTTTAAATGTTCTAAAAGCAGTCAACTCATCCGCCTCTAAACAAGTTATTAAGTCTGTCCAGCTCCTTGCAGTTATCCATGGTCATAAGATCTGCCTTCTTGCGCATTCGGTCATCCCTGTATACCTTAGCAGCGTAAAGCAGGTCTGTTTCTGGGTGAGACAAGCAGAGATCATGTTAGAAATGAAAGAAGAAAGGAAAGAAAGAAAGAAAACTGTGCAATCATTTAGCCATAGTTACTTACTCGTCTGTCTCTCCTTCCAACAGTTATTTCTAACATTAGTTACATAGTCCTCTTCTACATTTTTTTCAATTTGCTGCAGAGCTGAGCCCTTAAATTCAGACTTGAAATCCCTGGTGACGTAGTAGTCAACACGCAGGTTTTCTGTCTGTCTTTTTACAGTCTGACCCGTGGATCTAGAAGAGATGGAGGAAGGTACAAAAGTGAATGAAAAACGCTGCCTACTGTTGTCCTTTCCAACATGCCGAAACTGGGAAAGTACCTTCAAGTCCCGTTATGCAAAATAAATATATATAAAAAAAAAATACTACATTGTGTTAAGTTTACACAGGGCGGAGTGAACACAGATGTTGAAAAGTGTACTGAAAGACTAAATCAGGAGGTCAGTGACATGCAGCTTTACGGATATGAAAGATGAAGGAAAAAAGAAGCGTGCATGCCTGCTGCATGCTTACACAGGCTACTGACAGAGTGAGTGTACGTACGGTCTAGAATAGAGGCTGTAGGGTGGAGGGGACACCATCATCTGGCTCAGAATTGACACTAAAATCAGGACCACGATGGGCATCAGTTGGATGAACATTGAAAAGCCACCCTGGAAACAAACACAGTATGTGAGATCATGTTCTGATATTAGACATTTAAATACATGAATGTCTGGAGAATAAATGCAAAAACTTTTGAGATACAAAGCTGAATGCATCGACATACATCTCCTCTTTCCTCTGTTCTCTCTTGCCGGGAATCCGTCTGATGGCTGTAGCTTGTCCTGCCGTTGGTGAAGGTGTGTGTGTTTGCTGTAGACAAAACATAATGGTTCAGGTCTGCGCATACGTATGTCACCAAACTTGTTACACCTGCTCACAAGGTCAGCATTTAAAACACCACAAGCCTACTGCTACACATCATCTGGAATATCTGAACCTAAGAAAAAGCTGCAGTCATCCCAACAATGACAGCTCCATGTATGTATTTATCAGCTTTATGTGGGTAACCGTGAAAATGAGCCGTAAGCATCTTACAGGAGGGGAAGCCGCCTCCAAAGAACATGTTGAAGAGGTCCTCGGGAGTGATGTCCGCCTCGAAGCCCCTGTGGAAGTCAAAGCCTCCCGCTCGTGAGTGGCTTGGACTGCTCGGCTCCTCTCCTCCCGTCAGATCATACTGCCTTCTTTTCTCCGGGTTGCTAAGCACTGCATAAGCATTGCCAATCTCTGGAGGACAAAGAATCAAGTCAGGAGAAAAACTGAGATTTAAACCCATTTTTTCCAGATGTTACAATACAGAGCTTTTAAACTGCACCACAGGCACAGTTACAAAATGCTACATTTCTTAAGTGTGGCATCGTTAGCATCTCGTTTATCTTGCCCCTCATGCTCTCTGTCATCAGAAAGGACTCTCTACAGGCCTCCTGTTTACAACACAGCAAACAAAACTGTTGTGAAACAGAGGTCAGGAGTACATCTACTTAAGACACATGATATAGGGACATGACCTTGATATAATTTAGTCACGAGTACAGGCATAAGGAAAAAATAAAGATTCCATCAATTAGAGAGAAAGAGAAACAAAAAAAGGAGTCACATTTCGCTTTCGTCTCTGGTTGTGCTCTTTTTCCCCTCTCGTAACATAACTGTATAACTGAAGCAGGTCGCATTGGCAGAATAGGCCTATAGGCTTTGTATGGGATCATTTAGGGTTTAAGTTGAATGGGAGTGGATGGAGACCCCCTTTAATACAAAGGGGGGTGTCATGGTATACTGACACTACCAATCGTGACATTAAAACCATTATGTTTTTATTATTTTAGCGTCTGCTAAATGCATAAACATAAAAGAGCCTTGGAAGGTCCTACAAAACCACCGAATTGTGACATAAGCCTTTGCTTATGTTAGGGATTAGTGATATTGGTGATTTTGTTATATTTGACTCTGTGTTGATAGCAGCCATAACATCTTGTGGATCTTTATCAAAATCCATCGTCTATAACAGTGAATTTCATACAGTGCTGTCAGGTTATGGTACAGATCTTCACCTCCCATCGCTCTTGTCGAGAGTGCAGTTAATCTGAGACAAAAGTCAAAATAAACAAAGGTGGGAAACTGTTCAAATTGTTAGAGTTTGTTTCCTTTACAATATTGTTATAGTGAATCTTTTTGGCCCTGAAGATCCTACATCGTGGCTGCTTGAACTGATATGAAGGGTGTTGCTGAATAACTGTCACTGCACTGTGCCTCTGTCTGCGCTACTTTTGTAAAGTTTGTTTTGAATTATTTCGTGCTCTATGCAAAGCACCGTGACTCACCTTGTTGCTGAAACATGCTATATGCCTCGCCTTGTAATGCAGTCTGATATTTTACAGGCTTTTTCTTAAACAAGGCCATAGGCAGGCTTTTCATGAACGTGGCAACGAGAAATGGCTTCACCAATGAGAAACTGGACTGGTAAACATTAGTGACTCTAAACCCCGTGCAAATTGTTGTTTTTTTTTTAATTTATAGGGCTAATTAAATTCAGGGACGTTACTTTTAAAGGCTTCTGTTGCTCCGGGTGCGTGGTTTTTGTCTGGATGGAACTTGAGAGCAAGTTTCCTGTAGGCTCTCTTGAGCTCGTCATCATTGGCCTCTTTGTTGACACCAAGCACTTCGTAATAGTCCTTACACCGTTTTATTCTGAAAGACAAAAGCATGGAGTTGACAAGACTACTCCGATTCATCATTTACTGCGTTTAGATCACTGAAGCGTGATCTAATTGAAGGTAAAAATGACGCCGCACTGGAGACAATACAAAGTCCACAAGCAGTCTTACTTTTTCCATCAGACATGATGCAATTTTGAACCTACCGAAGCGTCTCCATGGGGAGAAAAGCACCAGGGGAAAGGGTGGCTGTCTAATTCAACTACAACACAGTGAGCAACATGTTTAGCCTCCAAACTGAGATGCAGATTTCTAAGACCTGATTGGAGTTTTAGCTAATGTGTGGTAGCTAATTTTGTGCATTCCTTCCTGTCTCTACTCTTTTGGTATCAAGTTAAAGTATGTCATGGTTACCTGGTATCTAGTCCACACAGCTAAATATCTCTCAAAGCCCCCTCACAGGAGAACACAAACATGCAGAGGTTCCTATAGCAATAGCTGCTCACAAACACTGCTGTGACTCTGGTGTCCTCCTTTGGTCACAGATGAAAAGGTCTAATCAAATTTGATAGTGCCACAGAGCCAGTTGCAGGGATGTATAAAAATAGCCCGCTTAAGTGGGACAGATGATAAAAGCAGCCAGTTGAATACAGCAAGTCCGAGCAAATCCTAAATTCTCACCTCTGTACACCTTCAACCTGCTCTTTGGTGAACCCTTTAGAATCAGCACCTCCAGATTCTTGTCTTTCTTCTTCTGGCCGGGCACCAGTAGTTTCCGAGTTTTCTGCAGGTCTCCTGCGATATGCGCCACTACCCGCCGAGCTCCCATTCTTTGTTAATGCATCCAACAAAGCTGGAAAGGCGAAGAAGAAAAAAAAAAAACATAAGCTCAAGACAATTTAGATGACTCATCAACTGGGAGAGGATAACGAGCAGAGTTTCAAAGAATAATAACAAAAAAAAAAGACTTCCATAAGAGGAAATATACATACATATACATTGTATACACAATATACAAGTTCTGTTAGATTTTTCTATTCTCACTGCCTAGTTATGCTTGTAAAGATGAGGCAGTGCAGAAAATCATGACAGACAGCTAATTAGGTGAAATCTGTTTAAGAAGTCTGAATTAATCGGCAATGATCAATTAAACTGCTCCTACATACAACAGAAACTGGAATAATCTTTACTTCTGGAGCATTTCACAACCACAGCCCGGGACACCGTATGTAAAGTGATGCATAAAATAACAATAGTGTGAAAAGTAAAATGTATGCCCCAAAGCCAGGTCAGGATCCCTCTTTGAGTTGATAAAAATAACCAAATTCATACAGATTTATCCATTAACGTGTTGGATCATTTTTCCTCACGTGACCCAAGTCAAATGTTTAAAACAGTTTCAGTGGCACAAGCACGCACGTAAAGTTCTTACAGCGACAAGAAAAAAATGTTTAAAAAGCTGCTATAGATGTGTGGGCACTGCACTCTGCTTCTGAGCCCATTCCTGCGCGTGCTGAGCGATGTCAGTGCAGATCTGTGAGCATGCCGTGCTCTGAAGGTAAAACAAGTTCAGCTCTGAAGCAGTGGGACATCGATGCGTCCAATCAGAGGGATTTTGGCAGAGCTCAACGAATCATCCACCTCAGACAGTCTGCCAGGTGTTTTAGACAGCGATCAGCTGCCTGAAGCGGATTCCCATTGCAGTGTCACAAAACGGTTTCCTATTCCTCCTGAAAGTGAACCTGGAAGCGGTCGCTAAACAGATGCACCTCCCGAATTAGCCTAAATTCTCTGAACTCCCGTTGTCTTCTAAGCAGTAACAATTCCATTTGCACACAGCGGTCTTATAAAAGACATCACCCTCAATGCTAAGATGCTCGTTATGCACGAAGCGTGGCAATGAGAAATTCAAAATCTGCACAGAAGTTATGGTTTTTCACAGGATATTCATTTAAATCAGTAAAGATTTCTATCATACTGTAGTCATACCAGCCTGGATTGTTGTCTTTAAGTCAGACCTATGCCCCAAAGCCAGGTCAGGATCCCTTCTTTGAGTTGATAAAAAATAACCAAATTCATACAGATTTATCCATTAACGTGTTGGATCATTTTTCCTCATGTGACCCAAGTCAAATGTTTAAAACAGCACAGCTTAAAACCTTTCTTTATGTTCACTGCATGCTCTCATGAAATGTAGGTCACGCATGTGCACGTTGCCCAAACTTCAGTGAACTGATAAAACTGTTGCTATTATTTACTCCGTTAATGGACGTTTCACTCTTCAAAAAGTCCAAAATTGTGTAGAGCGTCGATTCGGATTTCCCCAAGCCCTGTGCGATCTGTTGTCAACCATCCAGAAGTAGCCTCAACTGTCCACCGTCGCATATGAAGATGAAAACTGTGTAATCCTCCTTCTCAAGTGTCAGAATCAGTGAATATTCAAAGTTGTTTGAAAAGATGATTGGAATGGTCCACTTTTTGGACGACTGATCAGACCATTTATTTCAGCAGCTACAGGGTGGGTAATATAAATATCCAAAGCTTCACCACCAAAATGTGCTGAACTTGCTCGTCTGAACTGCAAATCAGAGACAATGCTTGTGCCTCTCCCTGTTGTCATGGCAAGGAGTTGGTAAATCCACTAATTTCCTGCTGGCAGCTTAATAAGTGCTTTAGCAAAGGTCAAGGGATGCAGGTATAAGTAGAAATAATCATGCAGACTTGGGGTACTCTAAGACGTTACAACAAATGTCATTTCAACCGACATGTTACAGATTAACAACTGAGTAGTTACTAATCATCGCTGTGTGAATTCATCTATCCTATTATGCAATCACTCGCTGAACCAATGAACTACAGTCCATCCCTTAACACCGGTTTACCGTCATCTCAAAGACTCGAAGGTCTCACGGATTAGCCATTACCTCAAGACTCTCTCCAGGCTAATCATACAATTAAAGGATTGGTAGGTGGTTGTATGACCCGGACATATTGCCCTAAATCCCTTCTCTGGACCCAGTTCCTTGGTCTAACCACAGCAAGGATTGCCGCACATGCACTCAGACCTCATATTAGCCTTTAATTGAAAGTGAAATCACGGCTAATGCAGGCTAACAAGGTGGACTCCATCATAACAGACAGCTAGCATTGCGCTGAGCCACATGACAGCTTTGACATTCACCACCAAGCAGACACTTGGAGTTGTTCTAAAAGGATAACGGTCATCCCGTTGGCTTCATTTAACAACATCCTCATTTGATGCACTCAGAAACCCTTTACAGGGAAGCGCAGGCTAGGTTAGCTGTCAGGCCAGCAGTTTAGCTAAAAGCGACGTGTGTTGTTGTACTTACAGTCATTAAGTCACGATTCAGTTCTGCCGATCAGTAATCACACAGCCGTTTGTGGCCGTTACACAGCAGATTGACTGCCGTGAACCAACACGGTGACTGATACGACCAAACGCCAGTTACATGCTAACACCTGTAGATAAGAAGCAGCTTGCTCTTGTGCTAACTTTGCCTGCTCCGGCAGGCGAAACAAACGATTCATTCACCAACGGCCTTACCTTTAGCTTTAACAGTCGGGTATAGCTTCTCTGCTTTGTTGAGAAACTTCAGCGCTTTATCTTTGTCGCCGGCTTCGAGAGCTTTGATCGCTATATTTATACACTTTTCTGCCTCGTCTCTGTTGCCTTCCATCTTCTCTCCTCTTCCTCGTTCCTCTCCCAGCAGTCAGCTGAGCAGCTCACACACCACGTGGTCAACAGCGCTGACAGAGGACGCACGGCAGGTACTACACACGGGCACAAATATGCCCCGAGAGACGGTGGATGTGAGGTTTCGGAGCTTCTAATTCCATCCCCTGGGTTTTTGTCATTCGCCACAGCTGAGATGTACAAAGGTTTGTATGTCTGACAGCTGAATATGCTCTGTAACGACGAAGCATCGCGGGAAGTGGGTAGCCCACGAATCAATGCGAGTAAACACAGAACGCAAATACTCTGAACTCTGTGTTTGATTGAAAATAGAGAAAAAGGAATCATATCGAACTTCTACAATCACCTGCGATGTTGTTCTTTTTTTTTCAGACCTAAGCTCAAAAAGGTGTGACAGGACATACAGTATTAACAAGTAATTATCTGGGAAGCTTCAGTTGCTCAAGACTTCAGTTTTTTAAGTATTATCAAAAAAATGATTAATAATGTGATTTGAATGGGAGAAAGGACTGGACTGCAGGGCATTTCAAAACCTGGAGTCATTTTCTGAGGCGCCATGTTATTATGTGCACAGAATGGGATTAAACTGTCCTGCTGAAAACACCAAGACTGGCCTTGAAAAAGCTATACTTTTGATGGCAGCTTGTGATGCTTCAAAATCTGTATGAAGTATAATGTTCGGGACTAATGCTACTATCTATAAATGCAGGCTTTGGACTGTTTGTTAATAACGAGCCAGATGGTTATTCCACATTTTTATTTACCCGAACAGTTTTACTCTTACCCTCAGTTCATCTCAAAGGATATCGGGCCCAGAGAAGGTGGCAGTGTTTCATATCTTCACTACATATGGTTTGTCTTTGCATACTGGAGTATTAACTTGTGTTTGTGGATGTAAGCAACAAACGGTAAATAGACTGCATTCATGTTTAATGCTTTTCTAGTCTTGTGACCACACAAAGTGCTTTAAGTGTCATTTAAACACATTCACACAACATTGATTTGTAGAAAAACACATCTTTTAAATACACAGTAGATGTGCTTTATTGTCATAGGTAAAAAAGCAAGACAGATGGAACCATCTTCAACTGGACATAGAGATTTAAAAAAAAAAAAAAAGATTTATTCATATGAACCTAAATCAAAGGGTTAGCGAGGAGTGTTGAGAATAAAGCCAAAGATGAACGTACATTTTTTTACTGCAGGTGTCCATCAATAGTTTTAGACTCCCTTAGTTTGATGCTGAAATAGATATTAAATATAATCATACCCTCTGGCATCAAGACCTTTGGGCAGCCAGAAACGGACGGTCAAACTAGAGATGACCTTTGATGTCATATCTTCTTTCAACTGCCTCCATGGGCTGAGGTTCCCTCCTGAGCTGGTAAGCCATATAAAGATGTGTGTGGCTCCAAAACATTGCAATAACAATTTTATGATGACAAAATTGTGGATGGCACCAAATATCTAAAGCCAGGTGGAGGCGATCTCAGTTCTCTGGGAAGTTGTAAAACACCCTGACTCTGTACATTACAGTAGAGAACCTTAACCTCTTCCCTTCTGTAGACTCCAAAAAAGTACATCATGCCTTTATCTCATACATATCTTTATTTAGGTTTGTTTTAGGTTTATTTAATTTCTCAAACACGTTAGCACCTTCTTACCTCTCCCAAGAGATCATTGAGGTCAGGTGATCAGATGCTCTTGGCTGTACAGGGGAGCAGATTAAAGCACAGAAGAGATTGGACTTTTGCTGTAGTTGCATCTAAATGTTTGATAGTATGCCAGACCTGATTGATGCTGTATGACCATGGAAAGGTCAGTCTGGTGATTGATATATAAATATATATATATATTTATATTTATTACCGGTGGGTTCAGAGGAAACATAGGACATTTCAACATGGCACCAGCATGTCTGGACTTTCCTTATGGAAACCATATCAAGAAAATAACACCTGAAGACTGACATACTGTTTTGCACATACCTTAGGGTATAAATAGGACATGGTTTCTTTGTTTGAGGTCTTACCTCTGATGTATGTGTGCTGTATGACCCTGTGTACACAGTATTAAAGAATATTCTCCACTCCAGCCTCATCTACTTTGACTCTTGGTCCTGATGACAACAGAACGGCTGCTCAGGAAACCCTCCTTACAATGTTGGAACAGCCCGTCCATTCACCTCAGGACCTCACCAACACGGTCTCAAAAGCCATGTGAAAATGTACATTTATACCTTGGCTTTTAAACCAGACTGAGTAATGGACTTTTGCATCCATACGCTTCTGTAGTAATAAGTTACACTTCACCGAAACATTTTAGGTTCATAGACTTTAAAGTCCACGAAAAGCAAATTCAGACATGAACTTCGAAAGCAATTACTAAAAAGGTTGAGTACTATATTTGTTTGCAAATTTTGAAATGTTTACATCAGCTTTTGCTCCCTGGATACTCTGGGTTAGTCAGAATACCTGGCACAATGGGTACTGCATTATAGGTGAGCCTGCCTCTAACACTACCGTTAACAATAACAGAGCAAAACATGAAACTAACCAACTCTGCCATCTTTTTGTCTGGGAATAATGACATCAAAAAGGGATTTCATTTAGTGAAACCCCAAGTAACAGAGCTTCAATGGGATTTTTAAGTTTTTCTCAATGCACGCAGAGCTGGGAGTTAAGTGTTTATGTCTAGAGCCACACTAGTGACAGCTGATGGTCACCACCATCATCACCGTCCTCTGCAACGGCCATTTTACACCTGATTTTACCAGCTTTCGCTGTAGACAGATGTCACTAATGGACATGTGAAACCTGACTACGCCCTGCTGCCCACCCATGCTTATCTTATGTTGAATCATTGTACATGGCTGTCAATGACTGGAAGGTTTTCGTTCTTACATCAATATTATTGGTAACTTATTCCACCGCTGGAAAGTGGACATAATAGTTGCCATTTGCTTTTGTGATGGCAAATCTATGGTGTCATGTCTTTGTTATGTTTGTGATATACGTTTTGAGCCGGTATACATCTTACCACTTGGCACCCCCGCTGTAAATGCCTCCAGCATCTCTGGACAGAGAACACCACTTGCTCTTTCACAATTTTAAAAAGACTAATTTGGGGTCAACACATTTTTGTTGCCAATATCACTGTTTTGCTAGAACAGTTTCCTTTGCCTAAAATTTCTACGGAGAATCATGTTCAAAGAATGTGCAACCTGTGGTGGTTTTGAGAGTCACAATGGCCCTCATTGATGTGCCAATAACTAATAGCTTAAAGCCCTAATCATAATTTTCTAACCCGAACAACACAGCTACGATTTTCAACTCTAAACCCAACCAGGAAGTGACAAATGTTTTAGTAGAGTGTTACTGTGTTATTAACCCAACAACAATACTTTACAAGACAATGTTATGAGTCATATCTCAGGGTATGAACGAACTTGGATGAGTCTTACTCTTAGATAAGATTTTGTATATTTTGAAAACATTTCAGTCATTATTTCAACACAACTCATACATACATTCATAGCTCTGACTTGCAAATACAGTGAAAGACTGGGGGGCTGACAATGAGGATTTCAAGTGCAATCAAAACAGAAGGCTGCAAACCGGACTGTGATACCCTCGGTCACTTTGCTGCAACCGGTTTCCTTTAAGCTGGTGTACGCGAAGGAGGAAATTTGGCTTCAAAAGAGCCCATGGTGTTGAGTGCTGCATGGATGCGGAAGTGTAGCCTCGACTCCATACTGTAGTCTTTGTAGTTCATCCTGCGTATTAATAAAAAAAACGACATAAAACACCACACACGTTTGCCATTTGTGTAACCTACAGTAATATATGCACTGGATTTTTCTCATGCTATGGGGATTTAATAAGCTTGCTTGTGACTGTGGACAAGAGACAACAGGGAACTGCCTGGTTCCATTTGAGCTCATTCACAACTCCAAATGAGATTGTTTGACTTCTTAAAAAAAGCAAAGTAGTATCGCACACTCACTTGGCATTTTCGATGACTGTGATGGCTTTATTGATGTCACCTCTTTGCTTGTGCAGAAGGCCCAGCTCATACATAGTATATGGGACCAGATAGCTGTCATGCTTGATGTCATTTTCTCTGCAGAAAAGAAAGCCATTTCAGAGATTTTCTACAGCCCATATAACAACCCCCAAATTATTTTTGGTGGTGCAGCAGCCTCCAGCACTTGATGAAAAGATCTTTCTATATTATTTCACAGTTACAAACAACATGCCAAGACAGCCTTTAGAGTGGTGAGACTTGGTGTTAATGTAATTAAATTTTATGGCATTTTTCCCCCCCAAACTGGACAAAAACACATATATACACACAAAATATATCAAACTGAATTGGCACCTTTTTTGTGCAATATTTGATCACATCTTGGAAATGTAGTTGAACTGAAATCATGTGCATTCCAAAAGAGCTGTTTACATGTAAAATTTTCTAAGAAATCCTGAGTACTTTTAAATACACTCACTAGACTCCCCCTCTACAGCTGTGTGCGTCGCAATGGCTTTAAGAGGACCTCACCTGGAAATGACTTGATTGAAGTAGGTCTCGGCCTGGTCCAGGCGCCCCAGCTGTCTCAGACACAGGCCCTTCAGCAGCTGGACAACACACTGGTCATCCAGTTGATACTCTGTTGCAGCTACACAGTGTTCAGACTTTTAGCTTCATATTTGTCCTGAATGAAGGTATTCTTTCAGTTTGAGGTTCCCGCTGTGGTCTCACCTGAATCATTACTGAGCTGCTTCTCTGCCCTCTCTAGAGTGGACAAGATGTTCTGAGTCAGCTCAGGCCTTTTGCCTACTACTGTGAAGCCGTTCCACACATACATCATTTCCTGCGGGGAGAAGATGTTTGTTTGAAAGTAAAAGTCAACTAATTTATTCATCCATTTGTTTAAAAGTCAGTTTTATTCACAAAGAATGTGTACACATGTTCTTACCAAAGCAGGGACGACAAGTTTCACAGGGTTGGGGGACGAGTATCTCCGAGCCTTCTTTGCTGCAAACTTCTCAGTTGGTATTGATTTGCCTGCAATTCTTACTCTGAAACCATCCACTTGCCTAAAAAATAAAAAAAATAAAAATACCCCACACGTTTTATTTACATGATATGGAAACGTACGACCACAGACACTAGAGATGAGCGATGGTTAACTTCTTAGTGCACCTGAATAATTCCACTATGTCTTCTCCGAGTTTAGTCACCTCTTCCTCTGGGAGCATGCTCAAGATAGCAGCTTTCTGAAACACGTAAGTGGCCTACAAGAAATGAAAGAGTTTGCTATGAGCAAAAACAAATGCAGAATAAGAACGTTGACCACGTGGCTAAGGGGCAAACTGCTACAATACCTGGGACCATTTGTTCTCCTTGCAGAGCAGGTTAGCGTATCGATACGCCTCCAACCAGTTTTGTTCAAAGGAGTAGGCCCACATCAGCTCCCAGTAGCACAGATGGTGAATCTGTCGCCACTCTTCCTGTGTTGCAATACATGCCAGGAACTTCTCCTGGGCCTGCAGAGAGAGCCAGACTCACTGAATTTGATTTATTTATTACAATTTTCTTAAGATCATGAGCAGCATTGTTATCAATGCGTACACCAAGACACTGCAAGTACTTACAAATGTGAAGTTCCCTTTAAGAACAGCAATTCTTGCTGTGTAGAAAAGCATTAGGGCTCCCTGTGGACAAATATCTTCAAATTATCTCAAAATTGAGTTTCACTGATGAGAAGAAAAAAATGTCAATAGCGTCAGAACTGCTCACATTGGGAAACTTCTCAGCAAAGGGTTTTAGCAAAGCTTCAGCCTCCGTTAGGTTTCCATCACCAATCCCTGAAGAAAGTTTCCAAATAATTTATGCACCCTTACAAAGTTCAGTAAAAGAAATACTGTTTCAAATACAAATGAGCAAGTCTGGAAAACCGGTCTGCTCACCAAGTATGATTGTTGTGTAGAGATGATACATCAGCAGAGTCAAAGTACTGAGGATAGATCGCAGGCTGTTGCTAGCTGCTCCTTCCCTCAACTCTGACAAACCCAGTTCCTGTGGCAAAGGAATTCATTTAATAACCTCTGCTGTAACAGTATTGGTGCTACAACAGTGACACGAGTTCTGTGTGTCACCTACCCGGTCTCCAGAGAAGCCCAGAAACTCCATCAGTCTGAGGACTCTTGATGGAAGCAGAGACAGCATCTGAAAACCACATGGTCAAGTTTTCTATTGCTGTAAGAAAAACGCCTCTCCTCTCATGCATCTACAAACACTACTGCACGTCACTAACACAACATGTCTTCTTTCCTGTAGTTTGTGCTCGTTGCCCCAACCCGTCCTTCATTTGTCACTTTGCAGGGATTTCTGGCTGCACAGCTGCATATTTTGATCTGCAGTTACTGCCTCAACAATCTGCCAAGATTTGTTTTTATGAATCAAAGAAAATTGAAAAACTTTTTGTTTTCTAGGTATGCATGTTTTATTGCTCTCACCAGATTAAAAGATCCAATGCCCATACTGACGCCGCCCCGAAAATGAATGTGAGTACTCGTCTGTTTGTCCACATCGTTAATGGAATATTCCATAGCCTGGCAATTCCTGGTTTGGACACATAACATCTTAATGTGCATCTAAGTTCATTTAAGTATGGCGGTGTTTTTTTTTTCTGCATATATTTGTTCAGAAAAATTATCCCACAGAAGAGCCCTCAACTTTCTTACTTGTAAATCAAATAACTGTGTCGCATTCCCATCCCTCCTTTGATGAAGCCGATTATACTTTCATCCAGGAAGGTGAGGGCAGCTTTCAGCATCAAAACTTCAGCGTAGCATAGCTCTGCGTGCATCTCTTCTGTCGGTGAGAAATATAAATCAAAGGTTAAATCCATCTTAATTCGGGAAGATGCACATTCCTTTTAAAACACCAGAACAAGTGTTAATATCACCAACTAAAGCTCGCTAACCTTCCGTCAGGCTGTCATCTGGTTGTCCATGCCACATGTTGGCCAAGGTTTCCATTATTCCGGTTTTCTTCCGAAACCTGAATAAAAGAAACAAAACAGGCTGTGTTGGAAGTGGGAGACAAATTCTTCAAAAAGAAGAACATTCTTAAATTAGACAGAAACTTTTAGTAAAAATGATTGAACCTTAAACACGCCATATTCGTCAGATAAACATCTTATATGCACAATTATCAGGCAACTGCATTAGCAGTACATTATTACTTGCCTAATAAATGTTTACATTGTTTACAAGTAGTTACATATCAAGCCACGCTGTACCTCTGGCAGGTGTGCAGGGATTCCCTCAGTGATGTCATGGCAGCGTTCATGTCCTTTGGGTCAAAGGTCATGGCAGCCTGCATCACCAAGATGCTGCTGTAGCCCATAGCATGGTACATACTGTGACGCTTCCTAAAGGACAGAAATGCAACGAGCTTCAGATATCAATAATCCGCTCATGCAAAGGTTCTCTTTATTTTTAGGTTTCTTCCTCCGTCACAGAAGCATAGAGACACACAATACGGACGTGTTTGTTTTTCATTATGTATGAAATTAAAAAAAGATGCGTTTTTATTTCACACCTGTAGACGTGTATCAAACTCATATACAGTGACTATACGAAGTTTAAAGATCCATATGAATACAGTCCAAATACAGATGCACACATACATTGTTATAATAAACCAATTGGCAATAAATAACACAGAAGTCGTCCTCAGCAACAGTTACTCACCGGGGTTTTAAAACCGTCAATGCCTCTGCAAACTTGTTGTTCAGAAAGAGATGCAGGGCAGAGGTGCATTCCTCCAGCGTCTTGTCCAGATCCATTTGAGGTAATCTGTGATTGGAGCATGAAAACTGAAATCATTTACGCCACAAAATAGCAATGTGTTTGCTGTATGCTAAAGTAGAAGCAAAGGAGACTACATGTTGCGGCCACTGCATTTCTGAAACAGAACGTCTGACCTGTGGGTTGTGTGGTGCATTATATGTACATGTCACGGTATGAGGCCTCATTGGAATCGGATGTGGATTTGAGAGATTATGCATTTTCTTTGTTAAGTCCAGTTTCTCATTGCATCATGCGTCAGTCACTAAAATCAATACACGCACCCTCGTATGAATCCTGCAATTGCGTCATTTAAACGGAACTCACATTTCATCCTCACTGATATGATCCAAGTCCACCTGAAAGAAAACAAGAGAATGAGTCATATTGTGCAAAAAAAACAAACAAACAAAAAAAAACGTTTAGTGTCCAAGCATGTTTTTCATTGTATCCATAAAAATAATGTATTTTTTTAAAACTACGCAGAGGTCTGTCCCTGCTCCAACACAAGTGATTGAAACTACGGGGAAGCTCCTCCTCAATGTCTGCAGAGGGCAGGTCGCATGGATTGGAATCAGGTGTGGATGATTTCAAACCTGCAGAGTCCCCAGGACCAGGAAAGAAAAACTTTATAGGCCAAGGCCAAAGTAATTGATGTGACGCTTTCATTCCTTCTAAACTTCAAATCAGCATTTTAAAGTTAATATCGCCCCCATTTCCACCCCACCTTTTTTTTCCTCTTTTTTTTAAACATTCGATATGGTAGGGTTTTTTTGCGTGTAGGCTACGTCTTGCACTTGACAATAATCTTAACATTTGAAATAGTAACATAATGCCAATCCTGTTCAGAATGAGCTTTTACAGGCAAATAATAATAATTAGAATAATGAAAAACGTTTTCAGGGATTAAAAAAGAACCAGAGAGTATCGACCAAAAAATAAATAAAATTAGATGAACAAGCTGCCATCGATGGATGGAGGGATGAGGGGAAAAATGTAGATTAAGCCTCCTAAACTTAAAACCGGTTTAAATTATTGCAGGTGAATGACACTGACAGTTTTGCAGTTTTCTTGCATTCTTCTGAAATTATTTTAATGACAACACAACGTTATTTTAAGCAGTAATGATAAAAAAAATGGAAAAAGGGGAATTGCTGGACTTTTTAAACAAGACTTACCTGGTGCAGTGAACTTCCTTTCGTCTCCATTGGATTTCGTTGTCTGACAAGAGGTCGCAGTAAGTCTGAATAGAGAGGAGAGTGATGTATTTCCCAGCAGCGCGACACTGCAAGCGTTCTTTTTACACACACAGAGAGAGAGAAGTGAATTTGCCCTCTCCTCCATTTTATAACCTTAAAAGTCGGGAGTGGCCTTGATGTGCAGACTCAGCCCACAGGACGTTTCTCCTGGTTCTTCTTCATGCCTCTTTTTTTCCTCCTCAGGCTCACGGTATCTGCTCATTGGGCTCAATCCTGACGAAAAGAAGTCCGTCCAGATTTTAGAAAGACAAACTCTTGTTGAAGCCTGCCGCTTAAAATGGAGCTGATTATTAAAGTGTGAAATTATTCTTTTTCCAGCTTTCTGAAAAGTTTTCACAACAATGAAAACCAGAAGCAGATCTCTTTGAGTCCAGAGCAGAAACTGCACAAGTGGATTTGTTAACATTAACGATGAAACCGTGTTTGGTTGGTTTTTCTACATAGGAAGACGATTGTATTAACCGTAAATGTGGAAGGCAACATCTGGCTCAAACAGTGCTGTCACCACTGTAAAATGAACACATTTTTGTATAATGTTTAGAATTATTCGATTTACTTTAGGCAGTGCAGGCGGATACACAGCTTGTTGGGATTGTCAACATTAAACCGCACAGATTTAGGAAAATTGCTCTCGGACTGAAATTCAGATGATATTATATCCAGTCAGCAATGATGAAAACGTATTTGTCATCTTTATTTTTCTTCAGATGTGTGAACCAAACATCTGGTTAGTGTCAGAGAAATCTGTGGTCTTCCACAGTCCAATTTTCTTGTGATCAATGATGATTCTGTTCCCCTCCTACGTAACACGTAGAGCAGGGATTTCCAAAGTCGGTCCTCGAGGTCCGCTGTCCTTCAGGTTTTAGATGTTTCCCTGCTTCAACACACCTGATTCAGATGAAATTGATCTCTTTAAAAGATTGGTAAGTTTTGCTCGAGCCTACTAATAATGCATTGATCTGAATCAGGTGTGCTGAAGCAGGGAAACATCTAAAAACATCCCCGAGACGACAGCTGTCAATATACAGCTGTCATTAATAGACTCTCTTTCTTTATTTCTTTTTTTTTACGTCTTTAACTTTAGACTTTGCACTCGGAAAGCTTTTTATGAGACTGATGATTTTCACGGAAAATATATTATCTTCTACTGCTACATGTACCTTGTGGTAAAGCCTATTCTCAGTTGCTATTCTCTTGTCTGAACTGAGCCAATAAAGAATGGAAGGTCAATGATGGCCGGTGTCACTGAGAATGTTTCTGTTCTTTGGTCATTGCTGTCTTGTTTTGGCTTCCCTAATATCTAAAGCCATGGAAACCATGTGATAAGTGGTACCTGTGTGCAGGCAGTATATGAGAATCTGTCTTCGTCATTATTTAGCTTTCTTTCTCACTGTCAAACATCAGTGGTGTAGTGATTCTCTTCCAAGGTCCTGGTCTGAACACACATGTTGGACTTTCCAGTCTCACTTTACTGATCTTCTCTGAGGAGTAGGATTTCATTCCCGCAACAATAATGACACCCCCAGACAGAGGAAGAACAGTTAAACTGGGATCACATCGTTCATCTCTTTGTGTAATATTGGATCATTTTATTCTCTCGGAACTAAAATGTATGTCTTAAGTTACACCATCAAAACAATAATGAAAATAATAACATTCCACATATTTCACATATCAAGGTCAGCTGTTAAAGGTCGTTGGTTGATGTTAGAAAAAGATCATGAGTTCATGGTAGCTCAATGGGTGGAGTGGGTGCCTGGTGTACAGAAGCTTAAGCTCCTAGTTGCAGCTACCCTGGGTTTGAGTCCCTCTGTTGCATGTCATGCTCTTCTTTTGCCCTCTTTGAGGACTCACAACTTTCTAATAAAGACCACTAGTGTCTATTGAACAATGAAAAACACCTTCCATCATTTAGATGTTCCAAATAAAACAATAAAATGCATTTTATTGCAAAGTGATGCTTTGGTGGTACCCTCTGCATTCAAAACAAACACAGCGGCCGTGAACACAGGTTGACTTTAACCTTCATTGTTCATTGTATTTCATAACTTTATTTCACGTGTTTGCAAAGAATATCTGAAAAGGTTAAAAATCCAGTTAACTAGAAACTAACGCTCAGATGAAGGAGTGACGTGTAAAAGCAGCCAAAGTGATTGGGGGGCGAATTCCCAGAACTTTGCCATATCAGGTTACTCAACTACAACAACACAATGGGTGTGTTGTTTAGATTTTGCTACCATTTCTGCTTATCTGCACACATGTGACGTCCTGGCCTAAATCATTATTTCTGGTGGTTTTGTCATCTCTTCTTCAGCGTCACTGTAGGGAACTGACGTCACTGAGTGATATAGCCTGCAGTGAAGTCTGGGAATGGTTAGATATGAAAGCAAAAAGAGAGAAAAAATATGCATTCCTGCAAACCAAGCCCCAAATAGTCTTCAACAGGTTTTTAAATGTTTCAGCTTGACCTTGGAGCCCCATCTTACATTTGATGACAGCATTCTATCATGAATTAAAAAAATCGAAATAAAACTCAAGTAAAAAATGAGCTTTTTATTTTTAAAAAAGATAAGCCGGGGTTTTAATAGATTAATAAGCACACAAAGAGAGAAAGTTAAAGTTAAAGTTAAAACATGCAATTATGTATTTAACTGAAAAAAATATATACATTTTTTTCAATGATGAAACCTTATTGTAGATATCTAAAAAATACCATAAGATCTTTTTCACAGCAGGTCATTTTGACTTCTCAGAGAAGGAAAAGCGGGATTTATAACATTAACGATGGCTCACGTCCATTCAGTGTCTCATACAGAAAATACATGTGTGCCATCATTAAGGCACACATGCATTTTCTGCTGTAATGTTTCAAAATGTCTGCAGTAAAAAAGATAAAAGGTCTACTGTATACTGACAGATTTGATGTGATCTGCTCTGGCAAGTTATCTTGTTTTTCACAAGATGGACGACAACACCAAACCGATGCAGAACGGGAATATCATCATAAACATCTTCATTTTAGGTCTTTAGATGCTGCGGAGCAGATCAGCATATTCACTGATCTCCATTCACTAAACAAGGAGGGAGATGTAGGGCCATATAGAGCAACCTTTAAAGCAAGAACTTTTAAATGTACAATTTCAGGTACCACACAGATGAGTTTTAAAAAAGCTATAACTCCCTGGATGGGTCTTCCCAGAAGTATGTTCAAACCAGGGAGTGGACCCTGTCCAAAATAATGGACCGTATGAGTGAGAATCTAAAACAAATAATTAAAGGACAAAAACAAGCAATTGTACCTTTTCTTATTGTGAAATATCAGAATACTGTATCTATATTTTTCATCCTTGGACACTGATTTGAATGAAATCATCATAATATCATAAGAAATTAGACTTTTGGTGGATGCCACTGGCCTAAGTCATTAAATGCTACAAATGTTGCAATGAATATTTCATATTTTTATGTTGAATACCTGAAAAGTAGGCTAAAAAGAGACTGACAAGAAACTTTGACTATCAGAGATGTAGAGAAGCAAAAAATAAGCATAAGTAGACTGAAACAGGAAAAAGAATGAAATCAAGTAAAGGACTGGAGGCATTGGAGGAAAAGGCTTTGCCCCAACAAATCAATGTTTGTCATCAAGGGACAAAGCAACACAATGGATCTGTTACTTACATTTTGTCATAATTTCTGCTTATCTACATACATGTGACATCTCATTTAAAATAATTATTTCTGGTGGTTTTGTCATTTTTCCTGCTGCACCATACTCGGCTTATTCAAGATCCACTGAAGGGAACTGATGGACTGTGAAGGCCTACAGTAAAATTTGCAAGATGAACAGCTTATGACTAGTTATTCATGTATTTTCCAAGTGACATGTCATTTATCCAAGCCTAAACTTCAGGGGCTGCTGTTTAAATTGACTGAATTTAAATTAAGATTGGATTTGGATTGACTCGCTCCTGCATCATTGTGGATGCTACACTGACCCGGCTGCCAGTTTCTCTCTCCACTTTCCCACTACATATAAACAAGACACCCAAATTAGTCAAAACGTCTGCATAAAAGGCTGCAATTCATCTTTAATTCATAGTTGACAATCCACCAAATTATGGCGGAGAACAATGGTCTCAGGGTTAGATGTGCCAATTATCATCCCAGCTCCGTCACACTCACCTATACAAAGCACCTCAGTGCAAACTGAGTTGTCTGCTTGATGAAGCCAACAAGAATACATCATCTGAACACCCTCTGCCCCTTTTCTACTTATAGAAATTTAGTTCATTCAAGTTAGGAATAGGACTATAATGTGTTTTCAACAGGTGGCAACGTGGATGTGTTAAATGCGGAGGACAAAATTTGTGTATTTACCTGCATGTACATGACAATAAAATCTTAATCTTAATCTTAATCTTAATCTCAATCTTAATCTTAATCTTAATGTGTGACAAAGGGCAGCCCTGTAGGATACTAGTCTGATTGAAGAGAAATTCCTGATTTCCATGTGGGCAAATTGATTTTGGCTTTGCAAGTACATGCAGCCACGGTTCCACACTTCACTCCCAAAGGTAGAGGTAACGTTCCGATATACTGGTTTGCCAACCACCTTTTCAAGCAATAGAAATGGAAGAGACATGAGCATAATGTTTTTTTCTGCCCAGTGTTTTTGTGATTCCCTCCCACAAATGTATCGCCATACGAGAGTCCTTGTACTCTATCAGCAAAGAACTGTAGATTTGTGGATATGTGAATATTCTCTTGGCGACACCCCTTGTCGGTAGGACACCTTGAAACAAGTGCCAACATTGTCTCTTCTTTTTCTGACATATTCTTTTGGTGCCACCTTTTGAACAGGAGTTCAATGACTAGCCGGCTTGCTTACAATAAGCACAGTCACTGCAGTACAGTATATATATATATATATATATATATATATATATATATATATATATATATATATATATATATATATATCAATATCAGTAAAATGATTGACTTCTCTATACCATCCAAATGTACATTCTATGAACATCCTCAAAAGGTTCTGTAAAGGTTATTTTGTGAAATCTTCAGAGTACCTTCAGGGCATTTTCCCTAAATGGAAATGGAAAAAAAAAATTATATTTGATTGATTATTGATAAGAGTTGGTATATAGTCACGAGGTGAGTGGGACTGTGTGTATCTTAACTGAATGGAAGGTCGTATTATTGAGGCATTGAATGATGATAGTGAGAGGTGAAGGAGCTGTTCTTGAAGCCAGATGATAATGGATAAACCACAAAGAACAAAAAAATATCAAAACATTTCCAACATGTTTTTTTTTTTCATTTTCTTAAAGTCAATGTTCTGGTAGAAAATATAAAACTTTCCAAATAGCCTTCAGCGTACAATTTGTTAGATATAGTAAAAGGTTCTGCAAGAAAACATGCACATTCTCAGAAAAGAATAATATAATGAGGGATAGTCATATTGACCACAGGCTTCCCCCAGTTGGTATGATGATAACATTAATAGGCTACAATGACTCAGTGCGGTACAGTGCAGTGACAAAGTGTATCATATAGAATTTAGATCCTTGAAGGCTGTATCCACCCCTTGTTACCGTTGTTGTAGTATGACTTTTCAGCAAGAGGCAACAGAAGTCTGAAAACTACATTACCCGTGATCCTCCTCGCGGTGCCTCGTTCTTTTTCTTCTTCTTCTGTTCCCCCCGCCCATCATACTCCGGAATCATGGCGGTATCCGAACAGTCGACAGATCCAAACACGAGCGTTCCTGATTATGAGTTTACAAACGTCAACACTAAACCTTTTCACATCGGCTCTTTCAGAAACCAGTGGCTGAGTAGACTGAGGCCAAAAGACTATTCATACACAGAGGAGGACAAGGAGACGTTTGATGCTAACTTTGCCGCAGAGATGGGAGTCGATGCGGACACCATGGCTCAGTTGAAATCCGTCTGCAGGTATTCAGACGTCAGGCTAACGTTTAGTTACACCATTTACAAAAATATTAAAGGTTTGCTTGAGTTATGTCTGACTGTATTATATATTCTATATAAAAAGAATGGCAGGCTTTTGCTAGTCGAACAGTTGAAGTTAATTTCAGGCCAGGTACAACTTGATGAAACATACAGCGAATTACCTGTATGTATTAATGTACAGACGCGTTAACGTAAAAGGATTTCACAAAAGCTTTATTTCTGTTTCTGTTATTTCTGTTGCTCAGGGAGTAATCAAATTAGAGAAAAAGAAACAACATAATAAGACTATTGGTGTAAAGTTCCACATGATAAAACATGTATACTTGTTCCATTTTTGACATACCCAAGCATTTGTGTTTGAGTGGAAAGAGAATATAAGGTCATTCTCAGCTTCTTTAAACCTAAGCTGACATCCTAAATGATTTGTATGCCATCAGTCCTTCAGAATCAACCGATCACTGATTGCTTTATTTGGTATACATGCTCGACAGTTCTTTGACACAAACATCCGGCCACCCATGTACCCAGGCATCTGAGAGGGGAAGAACGGTTGTTGTAGTAACTGAATGTGGCCTTGCTGTCGACCATGACGGGCAACTCCATGCTTGCAGGATTTGGAAGATTACAACCACAAGATAGTATGTAGAAGAAGACTCTGGATAACAAACATTGTGGTTTGCTTGGATAGTTGTCCATGCCAGACAGACTCAATTGAGTTAATCAGACATGGTTCATCTAGTGGAATCTTTATGATCTCGAGGGTCTCCAAAGACTTGTCATTGGAAGTAATCCATCCCGTCTTGTTATGCAAGTTCAGAAACTACTGTCGGATGCACCTGACCTTCGATTCCACAGGAGTCGCCTCATGACAAACTGTCCTGCCATCATCGTCAGTATAGCCACAGGCCTCAGGAGTACCTCGAGAAATCAATTTTCCCTCAAGAGAGTCCTCTGCTGTCTCTAGAAATTCAACCTGAAACTGTATTACACAAGGAAGAAGCCATAAATCAACCCTGCGCAGAAATGCTGCAGTTTTCTCCGGCTCGTCTCAGACTGACAGACGGCAGACACGGTCGGATGGCGCCGTGTTTCAGTTGCTTTTGGGGAAAATGGACGTTGGTAGTAAAGGTGCAAACAAATAACTTTGAGCGTCTGTAAGAGAGGTTTATGATTTGTCTGACAGTTTTACATTGTTTGCCCGTCAACTCTCTAATACAAAATCAATTGCTTGTTTTGTAGAGTTTCCAATAGGTTCTTCAGAAATCCTTCCCTCCATTTATCACCATAAACACCACCAAGCTGCTTTTAAGGCACAGAAGGAGGAACCTGACGTGGGTTACTTTGGTCTTTGGTAAAACAGTTAAACAATATATCTCAAGTTTAATCATGAGGTCAAGCTGAGGAGAAAGGATTAAATACTTTGAAAGGAAATCTTAAGGACAACACTCAAGGGTGTTTTAATCAGCCAATTCCGTAATTAAGGAATCTTTCATTCACAATATGAAGAAAGATCCTAACCTGAACCGGCCCCCCGTTTTTTAAAGAATCATTTTTTTAAAGCTATTATTTAGTTGCAAGTATTTAGCTGCCAGTTTTGTTCTTCACTTCCTTTTGTCCATCGTTACCAAATCTGATAATAATCTTGAGTTTGTGTGTTTTTTCTCTGAAGTCCCGAGTCACTTCGTTGCCATCCTGAAGATCAGCAGCCCGACACGGAAGTTGTGCCTCCAGACCCAACACTGAAAACACTCATGTATGAGCCCTCTTCACCTAATACGAACCGTGCAGCCTCAAATCCTCCGTTGGCTTGATTAAGTGTCTGTTTTTTCTTCTTCTTTTTTTTTTTACTAAACAGACAAAGGAAAAAGAAGCAAGATCACAGAGCTTCTCTAATAATCCAAAAGAACAGACATGATCTCTATGCTGATGAACTGGTGGGTGAATTAAGCATCACTGAAATGACATTGTCCTGTTAGAAAGCTCCGTTAATTCTTGTTTTAAAAGGTGTTATTTTTTCTTTTGTATACCCACCGATTTGCTCATCGCTCTGTGTCATATCCAGGAGCGCTTAACTGTCGGTAGGACACCAGGAACAAAGGCCGACATGGTCCCCGAAGGAGAAGTCATCCTAACCATCAACATCTACTACCCGGCAGCTTTCGACAAAGTGAGCATTCATCTCCGTTTTCGTCAAAGCGCCTCCGGCCTTCAGTATTCCATAGACGTTCATTCCTGAATGTTGCCTTTGTGGACCTGACATTTCCCTGTCAAACTTTGCACAGTTTAACTACATCAGGCCCCACATGACTCTGCTGATGACCGGCACCCACAACCTGGCTGAGCTCAGGGATGCTATTTGCTGTGTCAGCGACTTACAAGTGTGCGGCGAGTTCAGCAAGACACCAGACATGGCGCCAGAGTTCATCAGCAAAGTAACTACACGTTGTTTATACCTTTAAACCAAAGAACTTATTTTACGGGAAAATAAAAACGTTGTGCAGTCGATGGATGTGACCTAAAGGGGGGCCATCTTGATGTGTTCCGTTTCAGGATCATTATAAATCGGCCTTCTTTTTCTTGGAAGGAGTTTTCTACAATGACATGCGATTTCCTGAGTGCCAGGACATCAGCATGTAAGTTTTACCCGATGAGTGAGAGTTTATCCCAGGGTTACCGTACTCTCTTGCATTTGAACCTACAACACCAGCCTTCCATGTGTGCTGCATGAATTCCCGCGACCTGCGATTCCCATCTCCTTGTGTTTGTTATCCAGAACTACTATAGAATGGGCAAAGTCCCATAACTTCCCTTCGTACAGCCAGGCCAAGATGGAGGACACGCGGCTTGAGGACCTTACAGTGAAAGTGGGATTCCCGTACCTCTACTGTCACCAGGGAGACTGCGAACATCTCGTCATCATCACAGACGTCAGGTCAGTGCTGACCTCACTGAAAGGAAAGGCTCAGGGGAGAGATCTGAGATAACAACTTTGCACAAAACATCTATTAACACATTTTTACCGCAGTAGCAAACAAAAAATGGATTCACAGTATATTTAGGTAACGAATGGATGGCACCGCACATCAAACCAAGGAGAAAAGTGTGTTAAAAGTTCCCCACGTCCACATTTTTGGACTGACATTCGCAGTTCTCACAGGTGAATCCTCAGGTGTTCAGTTTGCCACGCGGTTCATCACAACTGTGTCTTTGTTTTTTCTTTTTAGAACTGGCACAAAATTTGGTATCGATATGGGATGAATCCTGACTATTTTGTCGCTCATCCGCACACAGAGACACAAGCATGACTTTACATAATTATCCACATTCTTGTCAGTATTGGATCACTAAGCAACTGTTACTTTGTCGAACCGAAAGGGGACAAAAAAAAACAAGTTTGTTTGACCAAAATTGTACCAGATACAGCTTCTCCAAACCAGAATAACACTCGGAGGATGCGATTAGGTTTTTTTAAAATATATGCTCAACCAAGCCTAATAGATCCAAGTATTCTGAACATTGTAGGTTTCTGTAAAAACAGTTGAGCACAAGTGCAAATTACTGCATGTCAGAAAACTTAGTAAGTTTTAGGAAAGATTATTTGACTTGGATTTATCTAAGAAGTTGATGCTTTTAGCGTGTGGAAGCCTTTTGGACCGAGACCAGATCACTACGTCCATCTAATATACAGTCTATGGGACACACCCAGCACTGCTGGGACGAAAGAGTAGCATTGACTGGGAGTTTTAAAAGCCACTATTGAATCCTATACAGTGTGCCTTTATAAACCGATAAGACTACAGAGTACTACTGCATAAAGGTGATTTTTGTCAGCACTAAGCCTTCGACATCACGCTCTTCAGATATCTGTAGGACTAGTGGAAGCTTTTGAAATAAAGCGCCTCTTTGTCAGACAGGCTTGGACTCGTCTCAGAGGGCTTTAAAGCTAAATGTAAATGTATTGCAAATGCCTCGGAGCCGATGCAGTTGCCTTAAACTCTCACGAAACCTCCGAGCATCACAAATGTGAGACCAATTTATTCCAATAGTCTCTAAGAGATCCTCTGTCATTTCTTTCTCCCCTCACAGACTGGCTCACAAGAACGACTGCTTGGATAAGAAGCTGTACCCGCTTCTCATGCACAAGCACAGAATTGTTACCCAGAAGTGTGCCGTTTGTCACGTCTTCATTGGCAGGTGTGTAAAGATAAGGAGTTGCTGGTTGCAGCGTTGGGGTTTTTGAAAACCGATCACTTACCCGACGTCCGATTTGCTTTCAGATGGTACACCACCAACGACAAGTTCGCCCCCAGTGATCCGTGTCTGTTCTGTGACAAATGCTTCCGGATGCTGCACTACGATGCCCAAGGCAACAAACTGGGAGAGTTCCTGGCTTATCCTTACGTTGATCGGGGTGCGTTTAACTGATGCTCTTCATTGAAGGGCTCAGATGGCGCAATGCTGTATAATACAGTTAAATGTTTTATATTTCAGAAAGAAATGTGTTAAATGTTGGAATGTTTACTTTCCTTTAAACATTTTAAAAAAAAAAAAAGGTACTTTTGAGTTTACTGATTTTTCGGTTTCAGAGAAACGTTTAACGAAAGAATTTTAGTTTGCTCCTACTTTAAAAAAAACAACAACTTGTCCTTTATACATAATTTATTAAAGTTTGTCACACTCTCTTGAATTGCTCAGCGGAACATTTCTTTGTCATATTAGGTATTCATTAATAAATACCCGGTTTATTACTATTACGGTATTACAGTATTACGGTTAGCCGCAGGAAAATCAGCTTTGCTTGGGTTGCTTTACTGTGTTCAGGTCTTTAATATTCCTGAAACACAGTTAGTACACGTCACCTTTTATTTTACCAACTAGTTCCCACCTACTCCACCCTAAATCTCTCACAGATGGTGTGAAAGTTCCGCATCCCTGTGGTCACTCACACAGTCCTGTCAGAAACTCTTAGCAATCAGAATGAACACCACGAAAGACAAAAGGTGTACTATAGCTACCACTTTATTATTAGATGACGACGCAGGTCATCAGACAGGCACAAAAAATACTCTTATTTACATCTATGTTAAAAAGAAAACATAAAAACAGTCGAACGTGGTTGAAAATGAGGCGATTTCTCTGCTAAGGAAACTTTGGCAAGCATTGTGCATCTGAAGCATGCATCTATGAAACGTGTTTAATACACCTAGAATTAGACATTTAACTAGTTTCAGCAAGACAAAAAAAAATGGTTTGACGAAAATAAAAGGGGGTTACTGCTCAACCGTTTACTTCAGTTGGTAAAAGAAAAAAAGAACAAAGACGGCATGAACCCTGTTTGTGTGTGAGCGTGTTCATCAACTTCAAGTTCTTAACTCTACACCGTCGTGAATTCGACACGAAACAACGCCGGTAGCATAAGGTGTTTGGAAGGCAAGCTTACAGAAAGTACAAAAATAGAATATGCAGTCAGTCATTTTTTTTTGGGGGGGGGGGGGTTGACGTACTGAAACAGCAACAAAAACAAAAAAAAAAAGTCAGTAAACTGGAACCGGGTTTTTCAAAGGTTGTACAAGTACAGCAGCAAATCTCTCGAGGAATGTAGGACACTCAAGTGGACTCCTCCTGAGCTTTTGGAGCACTGAAAACAAGAAGCAAATCCAAATGTTTAAAGGTAAATAGATCCAGTAACAAAAGCTGATGTTATTGGTAATTATCCCCAACAAATGCAGCTCCTACTCATGCCTTAAAGTAAGAGTAAAAGCAAGTGTCACTTTATGACATTACTGTCAAAGCAAGAATCGCCGTCTCTGGGTCACAGTTTAGTTTCTGAAATAAGAAAACCGGGTTCAAAATTTAGAATTTCTACAAAAGCCGACTTGGAGCAAAGCGTTTCTTCTAAGTTCAGTACACACTGAATGGTGTGTGTGTGTGTGTGTGTGTGTGTGTATTATCAGCCAACTCGAACAAAGACAGTTGAAAAGGTCAGTGCAGAAAGAGAGTTCAACATCAGTACAGACAACTGAACTGAACTGAATGATGTCTTTAGAACAGAGACATAAAATAAACGTCAGCTAACATGAAGTAATGCAGTCACATTATTGTCCTGGACCAATCACCATTGGCAACGCCATCAGACTGAAGTGTCAGTTTTGGATGAATAAAGTTTTCTGAGCTGAATTGAACAGAACTGGTGCCTGACCGAATAGAAATAAAAAGCTATTTCTTTTTTTAACACCAGTTCATCTGACTGAATGACAAATAATTAACAAGCCCATGGGTTTTTATTGAGTGGATCACGTTCATAAACTGAGCCGAGTCGTGTTACCCACCTGTGACTTTCTCCTGCAGAGGCATCTTCAATTAGCTTCTCCCTCTCCTGCTTCTTCTCGTCAGGACTCACGTCACCATTGGTCAACTTGTCTTTAGGGTGTTAACAGAGAATCACACACACACACACACACACACAGTCAGTCACACAGAACAGCATTGTACGGTTGAAACTACCACCGAGTGGAGAGCTTGCAGGAACATGTGTTATCACATGCAGCACTCCAGACCTACTGAAATGAATACAATTTTCCATCTATTTGGTATGCTTCACTCTAAAAAAAGAAAGACCTTTCACAGACGCACCAATTTTGGTAATAGAGTAATTAACAAGCAAGGATGTGGCTGCAGATCTCTTAACGGTCCGTTTCTGCTGAGAAGGCCAACCGCAAAGATCGTATGACATCCCCCTGGAAAGGAAAGGAAACGGACTGCAGGCGAAGAATCAATGTCTCTATTCTCTGATCGACATACATATGCGACTTGCTGGTCTTAATGTATTCATCAATAACCAGAAGATGCTCTTTATTATGCAACTTTACCACCTGACCTGCCCATTTTCACCACTCTTACAACTGCAAAAGTCACAGAAAGGTTTCCCTACAGCTAAACTCCTCATGTTAACCCCTTCAAACAACTACTCTCACCCTGCAGGATGACAATCAGCACCAATTCTTCTCGTTATACTCTACAAGTTCTTACAATACACAACGACATCGCCATTCATCACCTAAACAAAGCACGTTTTAAAGAAAATTCAATGAGTGTGCACATGTGGATTTCTGAACTGACAGGAAACAGGCAAACACCAATAAGCCACAACATTCTCTGCAGGGAAACGGCACCCCACTCCATGTCTCATGAAACCACATCAGCTGCTCAGGAACGCCACAACAAAGAGCTCAAGGTGTCGGCAAATGACCCACATCCCAAACGGTATCGAGCGGACAGGAAAGCAGACGCCACAACAGTGATTTGATTAGGTTGACTTAAAAAAAAAAGAAAGAAAATCTTAATGGATGTGAAGTATTTATCAACACCAGGAAGCGGTTACTGGGCTACATTAACAACGAGGGAAAAAAAAACATCCATCGATAATGTGCATGTTAGCGCTGGAGTGACTTGTCAGAATGTTGCATTTTCAGTATATTATGCAGCTTTATTCCAAAAATCTCTCGTGACATCCAAGGAACGCTAAACCCCAGTAAATATTCACGGTGAGGGTTTTCATACAGATGACTGGTGTTCGCACACAGACCCGTCAGCGTTATGGCGACCCAAAAAAAAAAAAAAAAAAAAAGGTAAACGGGATAAAAGAAATTAACCGTACCTCCTCCGTTTTCTTTAACCGTTTCAACTCTTTTGAGAGCTCCTTTCTTTGCTTCTTCATGCTGCCGCTGCTCAGCTAAAGACTTGTTGAGCACCTGGCTGAGCACGCAATCACCTTCCCCAACCAGAAACATGCTCTTAAACTTGTTGTACAACATGGTGGCCTTGTCCATTATATCCTGACTGGCCTTGAATCTGCGGATCTAGAGCATGAATGAAAAAAGAAAAAAAATACATAAAATGTGGATCACCACTCAAAAAATGAAAAAACAAACAGACAATCCATTCTGTCACAGCGTTTACCTTTTTGAGCGTCGCTATAAGTTCACTGTGTTTCTGCAGGTGCTGAGTCGTGACTTGCAGAGAACTTATCTCATCTAAAGCGTCCAGGCACTTCTTAACATCCTAGTGAAGTGAAGAACAGGAAGGCTTGAGATTAAAAGTGGAATCAGTGGAAAACATGTCGAAGCACGCAGAGGTAAAAAGAACAAAAAGATCAATTATTAACGTGTGGAAAAGCTGCGAATACGCAAATGTGTGCCGTCGTGTAATTTCTCGCTTCAGGAATCTCTGAAATTTGTGAAGAGAAGAATTAAAAAAAAATAACAAACAATTGTAAGCGATTCACAGGTTTAAAACAATTCTTGATTCGTAACAGGATCAGAGACTGGATTTCCAGAAATGTATTTAAAGAGAAAGCGCTGCTTTCCATTTGTCTAAAGCCTGCTCAACGTGTCAGTGTCTCTGTACGTTCTCCATGGTGGGTTTTTTCCCCCCTCATGACATTTTTTTCCCCCCAGAAATGGCCGAATTGAACCGGGCAACGATTCCAAATCTGTACCAGCACAGAATAACATGTCAGACCTCACAGCATGCGCAGTAGCTGTCAATTTGGCATTTGATCTGCTTTACAGAGGAATTCTACAGGTTGATTTAAAAAAAAAAAAAAAAGAAAAAGCAATCAATAAATGATCAATACTACTGTACAGTTTATTTTACCATTATGTGGTAAGTGCAGAACCCAAGTGTTTATTCAGTGTATGAGCTAAATTAACACGAAAAACTGAATGTTGCTACAGTACCGAAGCATGCAGCTGCAGTTTGTCCTAACACACACACACACACACACACACACACGCACAGAGCAGACAGCAAAGAGGCCTGAAGTGAAGATGAAGTAAAAGAAAACTGCACACAGTACAAAAAAAAAAGAAAAAAAAAAGCCAGTTAAAGTTCTTTGAGGCACTGATTTGTGGCTCATTAAGTTTAACAGACGCATAGGCATATCCCATCCAAAAGCAGTCGCAGTGCAGTTTAAACCATATGCTAATATAAGCCATTATGGCAATATGACGTGCACGAAAGCTCTCACTCTACGAGCACTTTGGCGTTATACCTCATTCAAAGTCTGTTCAAATGTGACACTGTCTCAAGTATGTCCGAGGCTGAGGAACGTTAACCTTAAACGTGACGTGTCGGAGTGACTGAATATGTATAATGTTTATGCATTTAGCAGACGCTTTTATCCAAAGCGACTTACAGGTAGGCATGAAGGGTAAGGGGGTCTTGCCTAAGGACCCCTACTGGAGGTAGAACCTTTCATGCAGGGGATTTGAACTCAAGTCTCCCACATGGAAGGTGGCAATCATACCACTACACTATCCAGAATACCCCTGCTTTCAAAATATTTGTGTCATGGAATGTCAAGGACTGTCATGAAGATCCCCCCCCCTCTTTTCTTTGTCAGTACGGTGCACAGAGGAGAAAACTAACTTACAAGATGACAGAAAGCACCGTGATTAGCAGAACTTACAGGGTTGTCAATCTTCAGTGAAATCTTGATTTCACCGTGTAGTCGCTGAAGTTTGAAGTCAGTTGACATTTCTGAGTAAAAGAAAAAGAAAACAGTTCTTCTAAGAGTCTTTTTGAGAAAAAAATTTTTAAAAAATAATTCAGCATTCAAAATAACTTTTAGACTTTCAGATTTGAAATGTTTAAAATCACCAAGCAACATTCCACGTGGAATTCAAGCTACAGCACATGTCATATTCACCTTTTTTCTTGGCTCCTGCCTCATTTTTCTTTACATCTTCTTTGTTTGGACTGAAAAAAAAAAACCCAAAAAGAATCATGTAAGACGTCAACTGGATCCACCGGCCCTGGTGCCAGCAAAGTTACGGGACTCACAACAAACTTTGTTCGATTTACATTCATGTCAACTTTGTAATAAAGGTATAAAATCCACTTCCAAAATGGATGATGGTTTTTAACTTATTTACTTATTGTTATAATATGCATTGTAGAGGAATAAAGAGCGAATAAGAAAGAAAGATAAGAAAAATAAGAAAGATAAGAAAAATAAGAAAGAGGTTTGCAAAATATAACTTAAAAAAAAAAAGAAAATGGGGGGGGGGAAAACTAAGCAGTACACAGTACATGAATTATTTGAACACTATGGACAGATACTGTCCAATGTTTTGTTCCTCGGTCCCACAGAGATGTGCTGGTGTACAGTGAGATTGTAAAAGGTAAGAATGATTTCCCAATACGTTCTTTATGACAGCAAGCCTGAGGGCGTCTGTGGGAGAATGACCTCTGCAGTGAGTCATGGACACATCCTGTTCCTTAGGCTTGGATGCCTCCGATTTATTTTACTCCACACCACTTAATGGAAACATGCTTGATCTGCATCTTCTACGAAGCAATGTTTCAGAATGACGGAAAAACCACTACTGTTGGTCTTTCAGGCCTCATTTAAGTGGACACAAAATTGCTGGTATTAATGTACGAATCCGATCTCCTCATCCATCAAGTTTATGGACTTTTCCTTCTCAAGTTGAGCACCATTTCCTTAGCCCTGATGCTTCAGAGCAGGCGATTTAATTTTATTAAAACACTCCACAAATCAAAAGGCATGCTTTTCATAGCACCTGCACGCTTTCCTACAGCGGATCCTGAGTGAAAACGTGTTACAGGATGCGAAACACCGTGGTAAGCACAGGACTTTGGTGTCGTCTCTCCACCTGCTCTCACAACCCAGCAGGGAGTGTTCGCATCTCTTTGGAGGCAGGAGTTGCACAATAAGGGGGTTAGGGGCAGAGTGCAAGCTGATGTGATGATTGATGAGCTGCAAGGCCCTGAGGGTCCTGTGCTGATGAACTCATTAAAACAGCTTTAAAGCGGATTGTCCAAGCTCCCCCCCCGCTGCTGATGCTGCTCTTTGATGCTGAAGCTTCTGATTTGTCTTTGATGTTGTTTAGCTGGAGTTTATTCTCCAGCTAACGTCTGTACGTGCAAGCCTCTGTGTGTTCCCAGTCCCACCTTACGTTCAGTAGAAACTTCAGGTCAGTGTTAATCTACGGCTCAGTTTTAGGGAACGTGATGTTGACACTGTCACATCAAAGGCAGCGATGCTGTCTTTATCATCTCAAAGTGGTTTATAATGCCACCGATGTCCAGAGCCCTTTATGTTGCAGGCAACAGTCTTTTACCAAACTGTTGATTAGACATACTACTGTTGTTTTTGCATTTACAGGAAGGTCTGTTTCAGCCTGCACTGGACGCTATTTTTTACCACGCACCGTGTAGACGACAGCAGCAGCTCCATATGTCACCATATGAACTTCATATGAAATGAAATGTCACTTCTGTCATAGTCCACAAATTGTATTACCGATCCATATATCCACCCCCCCCCCCCCCCCCCCCCCGAGTAAACAGTAAAATAATATTAAAAAAACATCTAAAATCTGACTAACTTACTCTCTTGATTCATCTGCCTTCCGCCGCCGCACATCTTTGTCCATTTCTGTGTTTTGCAGTTTCTTTCTGCCTTTGTTTTTCTGCGATCAGAGAAAAATTGAAATCAGGTGCATGAAGTTAGATGCGTCTAACACATCTCTGCGTTAGACGCGACGGTCAACTGTCACCGCTGAGAAATACTAATTGAGAATGCATTGGTGTGGAGTGGAGCCTTGCCTCATCATCGTCAGAGCCGGAGGAGCTGTCATCCTTGGAGAGCTTCTTCTTCTTGACTTCAGGCTCCTTGACCTCTACATCCTTGCCTTTACTGTCTTCCCTTTTCTTTCTCTTTTCTTCCTCTCCACTCTGAGTCTTGTCCTCTGATGCCCTCTTTCTCTTTTTCTCCGAGTCACCCGTTTCCCTAACAGGAGAGCAAAAGAAAATAAATTTAAAAAAAGCATCAGTTGGGCTGGTTGTAGCTCTAACACCTGCTGAAATTACTGTTCCATGATTTCCTCTCTTGCACATCTAATAAACGTATGGAGACAACAAATAGTTACATTTCATTTCCGGAGCCTTGCTGGTCCTGCTGCTGAAGCAAAAGCAACTTCTCGCTTTTCGGCTTCCTGCCTCTTCGTTTCGGAGCCTCACCACCTGGTCGTGTGTATGGAAACAGGCAAAATTAAGCATAGCTCTGTTTATGGGAATGAACACAGCGCTGAGAGAATCATACACCATTACTGGTTGCCAACATGTTTAATCTATTCTTCCATCACATCGTATATCCCTCATATCCCCCGCTGGGCACATAACAGGTCGTGTTGTGTGGAATGAGCTTCTGATGGTCAACCTTCTGAATGGACCTGAGCCACCAACAACACAGCCTACCTGAGGGACTGACAGGACTCGCTGGTGCCTCATCTTTTTCATTCTCCTGGTCTGCATCACTCTGGAAAAATATTTAATAATTCATTTCCTACAATTTACCTGAAATGACTTCAATAAGGCAAAGTAATTCACGATCCCAACCGACCTTTTTCTTCCTCCCTCGCTTGGGTTTAGGAGCGTCTGTCGAGTCTTTTTCAGAAGAGCCCTGAAAATGTGACACATTTCAACATTTTCACTACAGCTGACAGCAAAGTGGAACTGTTCCGTGCTTCCACTTAACATAGCGGGACCAGCTGCAGTGGTAAGACAACCTCGCTCCATTTTTCTTTGACAAATGGCGCCCCCCAGTGTACAACTTTAGTCATACACTCAATATACTGAAAGTGACAGTTTGCTACATGCCGTCCCAGTTTCACACAACATACTTTAAGATGACGTTTATTAGGCTTCAAATAGGAAAAAAAACCAAAACAATTTAATTTACTTCTAATGTTGAACAGCTTTGAGATTTGTTTTAACGGTTGAATTTTCTTTAGTACGCACTGCAATGCTTTACAGAATGATAAATCTCGTAAGAAACTGTATGTTCTGTGGAACTTGGACAAGGAGGGGTTTAAAAAATTTAAAAAAAAAAAAAAAACACAAATCAGAAGGAATTTTTAAAAAACAACAACTTACCTTTATCCCAAATACATAGAAAAATTACTACATAAAAATCAACTCATAGCAAAAATAGAATTACACGGTATATGCACAGGAAAAGGCAGGAAATGGAAAGTGTTTTAAGATGTTAGGGCAGTCTAAGAGGGGTAAAGCAGAAGAAGAAAACACTCTTTTCTATGACGTCACACTTAGAATTGTGTCCCAGACGTGTTGATTTGACCTAGAGCCGTTTTAACTGTTAAAGCACCGTGACAACCCTTCCCTGATATCATCAGTTGGCGTACTGACACAGAGAGACAGCTTTCTGTCAAAAGTCAGTCTCTTTGTAAATCAGTTACCACCCTAGTAGCGTAGAAAACACCAAACCCAAACCGGGCACTCTAATCAAATCATCAAGCACCGACGATACTTTGTGGCCACAGACAATCACTTTTAATCCATCAGAAACAACCCACAGATTAAAAAAAACCACCAAGTGTCACATGCTTTTCCACAGAGAGGGGATGAGATAACCTGCACCGCTTTATGGTATCCCAGCATGCAAAGTACGTACATCCTGGGCCTGAGGACCCTGCTCAGAGATCAGAGACCCTTCCTCCTCCTTCTCCTCCTCCTCCTCACTCTCATTCTCCTGCTCAGACTCACTTCCTGGAACCTAAATGCACCCAAGACACAGCATAGGACGCAGTGTGGTGGGGTAAACGAGTCTTAAAAGGGAGACAAGTTAGCGGGTATTCTTCTGTTGCAACACATTGCTCTTAGTATACAAGCCTTTTATTCTGTTACCAAAGAAGGGCACTGCTGATATGTAAACTATTGCCTGCAGTGATCTGTAAACCATTCTGAGGCAGACACAGAAAGAAATGAAAGAAATTTAAAAAAACAAAAGAAGAAGAAGAGGGAAGTTTACAACACGTGAGCAAAACAGAAGAGAGTCACTGCAGCGAAACGACTATGAAGGAAAAACACATTTGAAGGGGGGGAAACAAAGAAGGCGCTTACTTTAGTTTGGACCTCTTTGTCACCTGCATCCTCTTCTCCTTCTGGAATGACGTCCGAATCCTTTTCGGCAAAAGACTCGGGGGCAACCGGCTTTGAATTAGAAAAAGAATTAAAAAAAAAAAAAAAAAGATTTGACTAAATGTGACAACTGCACAAAGACATAAGAACAATGCAGCTCTGAACAGCTGTACACATCACGTTATGTCAGATCCTGTGACAGGCGCAGCAGGAAAAAGAGCATATGGTGACGCTGGACCAACTGTGAACCAACCAGAGGTTCAACACCTCAGGCACCTTACTAAAACCTGAAAAAAAACAACTAAGCTACCACTGGGTTTTTTGCAGCTGCTTCACAGAGCCAGGTGAAAAGCTGAGACCGATGTTAAAACAATAAAAACGTGAAACTAAATGAATTCTTTTGCTTTGTGTGAAACTACAGTGTTTGGTCAAACTTGCAGGAGGGCTGCAGTGATGCACAAATTTGGTGGTGGTTCAACTGACATTAACTGCTGCGACTGCAACGTCCTGCTGGGACCGACAAATCCAAATCCAGGGACTTCTCCGAGTTTCTGGCAGAGCTCTGCTGCGCTGCAAGTGGAGGAGGTGGTGCCGAATTCTCAGCCATTCATTTTGATCTCACCATCTGTGAAAGCAGATTTTCCTCCCTGCTCATAAGTAATTTACTTCCACCAGTGCAGCAAAATGTGTTACAGTTGCTGCAGGTTAAAGTGAACTAACCCAACACTTTCAGTGTTGATTCACTCTGCTAAACTCCCTACAAACTGGCCGAAAGCACGCGCTCGCTGCGCAACGTCGACGCTACAAGCAAGACTTCCCAACCCGCCACTCAAACACAATACCAGAACAATGGCTCCTCAACTCTTACATAATGACCTTCACTCTTATTTCGGCCGGGTATTCCTTCTGTCCAGAGTGGCGGGGGACACTCAATATAGTTTCTCTTTGAATTAAACTCATTCTTTACTCTAACCTGTGTCGGTTCTGAGCATAAACGTTGGGGCCAGTACGAGGTTCCCTTGTCCATGCAGGCAGGACATTTGCAGATTTATTCGTCCAGGTGAGAGCTAATCTGTAATGTTGCCAACATTCCGTCTTTGCACATTAGAAAGGAAAGTAACAAATTTATGACGGCGAGAAGAGGAGCTCCTGCGCTGGCTGAACAACAACAACAAAAAAAAAAGGATAATAAAACCACTTCTTCGTATTCTTTTGAAGGTGAATGTGTGGAAAAGGCAAAGCTTTTCACTCAGCCGTGCATCAAAGCAGGCTTAGTCAAAGAAGGGGAGTTGGGTTCTGTAACCACTGCCCTATTTTTGTCGTGGCTGAGCTGGAGCCCTTCCTGTGCCCCCAAAACATATATTTCAAAATGTGCATGGATGCACAACGGAGGTCAGCACAACCCCTTACAGACTTAGGCGGATGACGAAACCTACATCCCGTGCACTCACAAGGACTCGTGCGGATACGCAATGCGGAACACATACAGCAGCCCCTGAAACAGTAGTGGAAACCTTGACTTGTGTTACCCAGCTACGTTTATAGAATGATAGTATACTAAAATAATAAGACTGAATTAAGAAATATAATGAGGAATTAATCAAAATGACTGCCGTGAATGTGGAAATATAAAAGGGAAATAAATAAAAGAATAAAAGTTCATTTGACATTCAGGGAAAACCGAGGTTGTGAAATGAGATAGAAAACAAATCTGTGCCTGCACGGTAAAACTTTCAAAGTCAGTCAATTAGATACAGTCAATCCAACCCTAAAGACTAAGTATAGAGGATACAAACTAAGAAAAAAGGTGGAGATATACCTTGGGTGCAGTGAGCTCAACTTTCGGGTTGTTCTCAATCTCCCACAATCCTTCGTTGAAGCCTTTCCTCTTGTTGGGTTTGGCGTACTTCTCTTTGTTCGGCAGGTATGGAAAGATGTCTTTTGGGCCAAGAAATGCTCTGTAGGAAGGAAAACAATTTCAGCCATGCCTGTCCACTCAATAGTTTCCAATACATAAAAAATGTAGCAGGTTAACTACAAAGTGGAGCATGAGAACACGCTGCAAAAACAAGGAGGTAAATCCATTCAGCTACACATCCAAAATTAATGTAAAAGAACACCTTTACCAGACCGCAGTGACAGCTTCACAGGGACAATTAGGTTTAAAAGTGCTATATGAGGCAACTTTTGTTGTGTAGTTGCTATGTGAGTGCATGCAATGTTAAAAACTATAACATCAAAAGTTAGTAAGGGAATTTTTCTCCCTTGCAAGCTGCAGTGCACCTGCTACCAAATTATTTCCAAGAAGACAGATTGCAGTGGTCGCATGCAACAAAGACGTGACTCTTTGTCAAGTTGTTCCAACTTTGACACCTCTGCAAAACGTTTGTCTCAGTTTTACCTGCCCATGCGTTTCCTCCAACACTTTCAATTCCGTGTGGAAACACTGAGCGATGCTGCTTTACCTGAACCGGTGCAATTGAAGCCTATAAAACCGAAGGAGGTCAAATAAACTGTGGTCTGCTACTAACGTTTCGTGGGTGCCAAAGAAGAAAATGGGAAACTTGATGTTGGATGGCTTCACGGCACCATCTGGGACCTCATCGATCTGGCAAAGACAAGAGAGGAAGCAGGTGTACACAAAAACAGTTCATCAAAAATGTCCGCCTCTGCAGGTGGATGTGGGTTATATGCACGTGCAGTCCTATGGTTGGACTGCAATGCATGCACATGCAGTGTTTTTGCATTCTGTCGTTGATTTAGCTTAAGACTTACTCTTGCAGGCCAGTGAGGATAACCCTTCATCTTTGCAAAAATAAGGTCACCAGGTTTCCAGTCTCGTGCCATGTTGGACGTTTTAATAAGCTGGAAAATAAAGTAGATATATCTATCATTACCAGGACTGTTTGACCCATGATACACAGTCCTGGTCACCTTCCGCCTTACCACATCAAACATCCTTTGGAGTCCACACCTCAGTCAAATCTGACATAAATGTTGGATTTATTGAGGCTAACTCAGCCATGCGTTTCAAACAGTCACTTAATGTGCTCAAACAAATCTCACTGTCAACACCTTGTAGGTAAACGCAAAGTTGATAAAAACAGTAACATGACTAAGCTCAGAACAACGCCTCATCTGCAGACATGCTAGCTAGCTTGTAGCTGTTAACTGCTAACAAAACTAAACTAACATCCTCCCCCCTTTAACTCTTATGTGTGTGTCGCTTTATAACAAGGCAGTAGATTCACAGTAGTTCATCATATGGTTGAAATAATATAACATTTACCAGGCAAACACACAGCTTCTTTTCCGCACAGTCGGGTGCACGTTTTCCGCTCCCGCGCAGGACGTCGACAGACTCTACCACTACAGTCAGGAAGGAGGGGTGTCTGCTTTGGTAATACGTCAATACCGATGCTATTTCTTTCTAAGTGAAACAGAGCTAAAAGCTTTAGGGCAGTCCAAATCAACTGCAAGTACATGTGAAGTTACACTCGTAGTCATAGTGCTGAAAAACGGGATTTATAGGAGCGCATATTTTAGGCCGGCTGATCGTTTAACTGCTCCAAAGATCTTGTGTTAAAGCAGGGGGCTTGACAGCTACTCCTGAATAAAGTGGGCGTCAACATTCACACATGTGCTCCCGTCCAATAACATAACAAATAGGCCCGTGTACAAAGCTGCCATACAAATTATCCAGGACCATGCTCACAGAGATTTCAATTTAAATCCAGCATATGTCATTTTTATTTATGGTAATTGAAAAGAAGATCAGAGTGGGAACTCTGCATGTTTTTGTCGCTCCTGCGTGGTACTGATGCTGACGATGCTACTCTGATTCAGGGTGCTACATCCACTAATGTACTATGGGTTGTATGTTAGTCTGACAGTGTAGTGCAGATTAAGATTTGTTTTTTGTCTTGTGATGACCAAAAGGTGAAGACAGATACATTAAAAACGTTGCATTTTCAGTCTTTTCGCCTCTTACTTTGAAATCATTGTAACAGTGCAGAGGTTTACATTTTAAAAAATTCCATTCCAGCAGTTAGAAATTATTTAAAAGGTCATCAGTGTCAATCCACTAACTGTTCTTCCTCACTCAGTGAGTGGGGGTCTATGAACATGCTAATCTGTCCTAATCTCTACTCCAGTGCTCCACTCCAAACTGTCTGCATAGAACACACAGGCTGACATCTCCTTTCTGAGAATTTCTGCTGTGCTCTGCCGATTCAAAGCAACAATTTTCAGCCTTAGCACTGGTGGCTGACAATGCTCACGTTGTATCTTGTAAAACATTAAACACATTTTATAGACAAATGTTAAATTTGTTTTAAATGATTGTAGCTAACTTTATAAGTACAGAAACATCACAGAACAAATTTAGCAACTTGAAGGCATTTAACTAGATTGGATTGGAAGATTTATTTTGGACATTTGCATATGGTTTTTATGTTTTGCTTATGTGCACACATAACCTTACTTGCTCTAGGCTGAAGGTGCTCTCGATTTGGTTCTACTTCTGTGTAGTTATGATACACACACCAATACACACCATTACACATCAAAATTGCAACAGAAAAGAAAATGTAAAGCCTTAATTTACTGATATCAGTGTGATCTCTTTAGATTGATATCTTTATTTATATTACTTATATATTTGATTTCCACATCACAGACAAAATCTGAGAAATATTTGGAAAAGTATTACAGAGGCAACAATACTTACACCCTGTTATTACTTAATATTTAGTGACCTCTAGTGGCAAAATGAGGCTTAACAGATAAAGTGTCGGTGCACATGATGGACCTCTGGCTGACTGGTGAGGAGCCTTAGTCTTATGAACTGAAAAAGTGTAAAATGTGATCAGTGACACACGTAACCTCAGGAACTCTAGAAATGTGAGTGTTCCAACAACAGCTAATGCCTGATAATCTACACAGGCCTGTTGAACCCTATTTTAAAAAAAAAATCTAAATGTTTATTAATCAATCAACTGTTTTCCTGACTGACTGTTTAGTCTGCTAAAATTGAATTCCAGAAACGTCTTCTTTTTGTTTGACCAACAATCTAAAGCACATGTCTTTTCAGTTTAGTGATAGAAACCTGAAAAGCTTCAAAGTCCTCACATGTAAAATGCAATATGAAAAATTCTCCAGTACAAATGATTGATTCAACATTTACTTGTGCATTTCCTTCCCTAAAGTTTCTTTTAATCTAGTTTAAAGGAACTGCAGATGATTGAAGTAAATGAAGGTGACCTCAACATGTATGGCCACACAGATACACATGTAGTCATATATGTGTGTGTAGGTGTGTAATAAAGACAATGGATCTGGATAGTTGAAGGACAGGCGTACCATCCACAAGGTCCCAGAGAGGGGGATAAGGGAAAAGAGGAGGCCAGGCTGGGCCAGAGAAGGCTGGACGAGACAAAAGGAGAAGAGAGAGATGGAACCCTGGTCCATACCCAGGAATAACTCACAGGAGCAACTGGGCCCCCTATACAGCCTGCGAGGTGAGAGACCTCGGTGTTGGATTCCAGCCAGCTTAGAGGGGTTCCAGCCCAGACTCACGGCTATAGCAGAGACAAGGGATGAAGCTGCAGAGTGATGACAGTGTGTCTGTGCATAGATATGAATGTGTATCCTTCACCTTGGCAGATGAGGTTATGCCAGAACACCCCAACCCATCTCTGAGGGCCACAAAGTCCTGCTATCCTTCCTCACTCATTTGTTAACTTGCGTCTCCTTATTTTAGAGTCCTAGCTCATGCTGAGCGACTTTATGTATGACCAGTGCCATTCAATATCACCTCCCTACTTTGGTGCCGCCCTCTAGGCACCATGACAACGAGACAGCCCAGAAAGGGAACAGCTGGAGTTCATGAAGGCAGTCATTTGCTTCACACTTACAACATGTAGTGTATCCATAGAACTGTGACACAGATAAATTAAGTTGCTGTAGTTCAAGTAGCACAGACTTAGAGGTGAACTCTGATGTCAATGTGTTAAAGTAACAATGAAAATGAGAACAATATTTTCTGACTTACTGACTTACCCGGCGGTCATTGTTACCTGACTCCTTACAACCGACAACACATCTGCTCCTATTTATCCAGTAGCCCTGTCAAAGCGGCTATAGTTTAATTTAAACTAGTGCTGTTTTATGTTATTGTGTACTTACTGTTGGCATATTGTGGCCAAACTTGTTCCTGCCTGCCTGCCTCTGGTGTTATTTATTCTTGAATTGTTCAACTGTGCGTATCTGCCTGGCCTGTATCTGGTCCTAAGCCCTGAGCTATATAAACTGTGACAAAGCACCATTTAGACATGCTAAAACATTAAGTTCTGTCGACTCTTTGATCCAGTGCCGAAACAGCTAGTTAATAACAGGTAGATATTTAACTGTATCATTCTCTCAGATGTGGGAATGAGTTTTTTTGTCATGTATCATAGTGTACTCATTATCTTTCGTATTTCAGCCAATAGAACACAACATTTCAAATCTTCATCTAGTACAATGAAAACTATATGCCAAACTTTTACAGTATTTATGGTTATAAGCCATAAGTGCCAAAAGTAGTCAGACTTAGGCCCAAATATGCTTGCTATCTGGAATTTTTCTCTATCATGAGTACATTTTGCAAAAACACTCCCAAACCTCTCCTAGAGTACTTTATCAAAGCAAGTTCTTTTGAACTTGGTTGTTCTATCTAGATGAATTATTTTTTAATTTTCTTTCTGACACTGGTAACTGATAACGTTAGACCTGTTATCTCCTAGCATTATCTTCCACAGTGAAGATGTAATTTGCTTGATATCGCCTACTTGGATCTCATTTTCTATGACCAACACATATCATATCCATAGTTTTTATTTTGAAATTGAACTGATAACTGATATGCGCTTTTATGTGAGCACACTATTAGATAAGCAGACTCACTGACTGATAAACATTACAAATCTTTTAATTTGCAGGGTCCAGTATTAAACAGCAGTTTTCTTCTTTAAAAGAACAAAATGGAGAGAATGAAAAAAAAAGTGACAACACCGGCCATTTCTCTATGAAAATATGAATGTGTGTGTGTGTCTTTTTAAGTTTCTCTGTAAACTTTGAGGAAGTCACTGATTTAGTTTTTTACACTCTCCTTTGTAGCATCATCTGAAGGGCACCTTCTCTGGACCTGAATGAGCGATGGTGTCCTTGAGCTTGTGTGTGAGTGTGTTATTTTATATTTAGGAAAATATGTGTGTGTGTGTGTGTCACACACATGGATTGGCATCTTTCCCCCTTTCTGCTGGCAACCCTTCAGCATGTTTGGGGAATGGACGGGGGTGCCACTGGAGGATGATAAAGTAGTCACAAGGCAGGTCAGTACATTCATTAACACCACAGCAATATTTGTTCATAAATATGGCTTTATTTGGCACAGATTTGGCAAAGCTTAAAACGAATATTCGTGTGTGTGATGTTCAGAGAAAATGCTCATGTTGTGGACGGTCACCAAAAAAAAAGAAAGTTATCAGCACATGTCAGCATTCTTGCCTCAGTGGACTCTGACTCGGGGCTCTGTTGTAATAAAGTGGGAGTAATAAAGGAGTGGTGGGCGCGCAGTGTCTAGGATTTCTAAAGGAGGCGTCCAAGAGCTTTACACAATCACCAAGAAAACTCAGAAAGGCAGAAGGGAGGGGATAAAGCGGGAGGGAGTGAAGGAGCTAGATAGACAGAGTCAGGCCCTCGGACAGCAGGTAAGTGTGTGAAGGCAGGGCATGACAGATGCTTCTGTCAGCGTTCCAACAGTCGCCGCTTTGTGGGAGCAGCGCAGATGCCTTCTCGCTCTTTCCACCACAGCCCCCCCCCCCCCCCCCCCCCCCCCCCCCCCCCTTATCCCTCCCTTCCTCTCGACAGGCTGTGATATGGGGATAACAAGACAGGAGCAGTCCTCTCAGCAGTAAAGTGACCACACTGGCACAGTGCTACATGTGGACAGGGGAGGGCTGAGGTGATGGAGAGGTGCAGGACTGAGCCCAGGGCTTAAGGAGGTCTCAGCGGTGGTGGGGGTGGGGTTATAAATGTGGGGGTCAGTGTGTGAGGACAGGGGAAGGGCTCTCTCGCTGGGCTGTGGGAGCCAGCTGAGACATGGGGTCTATGGCGGTCCTGCCTGTGAGGAAAGCAGATGTTTTCGCTCGGGGGTGTGCCAAGTTTGCAGAGCAACCTTCAGCTGCTTGGAGGTCAGGTCTTTAATAAGGGGGCTGGGCACAGGACATTTTGGAGGCAAATGCTTCAACTTTGATACAACAACATATTAATTATAACGGCAGACCATAGGGCAGAGGGTTGTAGCTGAACATCCCACCCCACTGGTTTGAAGCCTCCATCAGGCTGACATTAGCCAAGACTGGCTGGCAGAATTACTGCCATACCGGCTCCAGCTCACTTTTTCAACCAGAGCTCACTGATGCAGAGGCAGCAGTTTGGATTGGTTTAACCGCAGCTGACAATTAGCTGTTGTTTGAGGCCAATTTTTCTTTTCAAAAGTTACAAATAAATGTCACTGTTAACAATGAATTTAGTTATTGTGAAATATGATAAAAGCTTAATCTAAATCGATTCATTTCAGAGACTATGAACATGCAAATTGCACAACTCTATACAGCTTTTTTGTGTATTTCAGTTTCTTTCACTGCTCTAACATTTCATAAAGCGAGTTTCATCAAAAGCTTTTATAGACCTACAGTCTGGTGCCTGGCAGCATCAAATCAAACTTGGAAGAGGTAGAGTGAAATGAAGACTTTCGGGGGCCAGAAACAAAACAAATAATTAAAGTTTATAAAGGTAATAAATAAACATTTACCCCAGAACTATTTCATAGGGCGTTAATATCACAATATCTTGTTTACAGCTTGCTGAAGATAGAATCAGTGCTAAAAATAAGTGCCAAAAATAAATATTATCAGGAATGTACAGACAAATAAATGTGCTGCACATTTAGAAATGTGGGCTGAAAATGAAAAAAATTCATCGATTCATTTTCACGTTCCCTTGTTTGATTTCTGCTTTAATTCAAACATGGTTTAAAATATTTTATATTTGCATATAACTGCACAGCTTTTCTTTTTGATTATAAATATCATCATTTTGATTTGTTTTTCATTGTTGTACATCTTCTAATTCCTTCAATCTAACCCCCTTTATTGTATTCTTATTCTATCCTGGTTTTTCCATTACTTTTTTTCCCCATGGCTCAAAGGATCATTCTGTATATAAGCTGGCTAAGAGCGGACTTTCAAACCCCTGGGACAGGCCTTCCTGCCCATGTCCAGGCCCTCAGCACTCCCAGGTTTCTATTGCCATACTCCCATATTTTTTTTAAATTAAATATGACTAAACCCACTAAAATAAGCAAATCAAATCGTTTCCCTTGCCAGTAGTTGTGTGTTTACCCTCTGTGTTCTGAGGGCCACAGAAACAGTAACAACATAATGGGATGGTGTTAAACTGCATCCTGTTGCTGTGATGGACAGTAGTATTTGATAATCATGACATTGTGGTGTAAGAAGACACTTTTTTAAAGATTTTTAACAAGAATGTGGACAGGATTTACATTACAGCTGTCTCGCAGATGTTGAAATCTACCAATCTTCTCTCATTTTGTCTTTGAATTGTTGCTGCCAGTCGCAGAACTTTCATGAGGGACGTAAAGTTATGTTGCTGTAAAGACTAAACAGTAACTAAACACTTTCTTAGTCAACTCAAAATTCAGAAGTTAGCAGGTGTTAGTGTTTTTTTTTGCAGTGGTCAGGATTGAGAAACCGTATTCGATTTGACAGTTTTTTCGAGTACCGTCGGTGATCAAAAAATCTGAGTTCCCCATAACACTGAAAGCGAAATAAAAGGTCTAATTCTCCGAAAGGCTTAAAAAGTGCTCGCTGTCTTCGTTCCTTATCTCGTTTAGTATCTAACACTAGTTCATCGCTTATGTAAGGGAAGAAGATAACGTCACCCCACAACTCTGTGCCTGTTTTGCATAAATGTAAGAATTATTTTCAACACACTCACTCTAATTTGAGTTCATATCAATTAATGTGTCTGGATAGGAGGAATAGTGTGAGCAGCCATAGTATCTGTTTGTAGACTTCATGGTACAACATGGTAAGAAATCACATGGAGACGAATCATCTCTGAACACTATTTCATCAACTGCATCAGGGACTTCTGTCTTTACAGAAGTGTTTGTGCAGTCAGATTATCATTACATCATGGTTGTTTCTTCTCTTTTTGACTACTGAAATTACATATACAGCTTCTCTGCACAAACAGGGGGGAATGTTAATATTTTCAATGTCTGTTATTAAAGTAACTTTGGTAATGTAAAAGAATGTCTGACAGGGCTTTTGCTCTGATATATTCAGCTTATAACAGTTTCTTGCTACTCTTATCCTTTTACTTTGATTTAATGTACCACGTAGTCCAATTCAAGCAACTTTTAGCAAGACCTAAAGTGATTGTGGGAACCAGTTTCCAGAAAATGAGCTAACATATAGTTGCAAACGTTTGACATTTTTCATGAAGACATGGCAGAAGGGCAGAATAAATGTGAAATATTTTCATATATTAATGTGTGTTTTCAGACACTTTTCATTATTATTCAACATTTAGTTGGGTTTTCCTGATTAGACATTGCCACTTACCTTTACTATATTATATTTATTATGGAATGGTCCTTGTGGAAAAATGTTAAAAACTTTGAAAACAATTTGTTCATTTACAACTAAGACCAACATCTTCCTTGGTGCAATGTACAGCGATGAATGACAGTTTGAAAGGCTGCATGAAATAGGACAATTAGTTTCATCATGGAGCCACAACGATTACAAAAATACTGATCATAAGACTCCATCACTTCCCAGCTTGATGAGTTAAGAAGGGAGTTTCACCTCATCTCAACCTTTGCATTGATTTTTGAGAGAGTGGGAGATCTGGGGATTACTTTGGAGAGCAGCAACGAAGACCTAGCTTATTGGGTCTTTTTTGTATTTGGCAAATGGGCTTGACAAAGATGGAGGAGACAAAATCTAGGGCTTACAGCTGCGGCACCCAATTGGGGTAACTTGAAAGCAGCGCTCGTATGGGAAGCTGGGAGAGAGGGTACCTCATTTAGGAATGGTGAATTTGGACAGGGGGCATGGGGAGATGCTTAAAGTAAACCACAGAGGCCCCAACAATCGTCAGGAATTGAGACGTTTTAAACCTTTAACGGGGGACTGTGATCAAAGCAGCAGTGGATCCTCACTTGAGTCTGAAAGAGGAACTGGAGGGAACAGAGGGGATTGGGGTGGATCATGGCAGGTTGAAAACGTAAAATCAGCACATTAGCTTTATAAGGGCATCAGAATATAGATGATCTGGGGATCATTGGACCCATGGGGAACCAAAGAGAATCCAGTATGTACCAAGCTGAAGCAGAGGAAAAACGAGGCCACTGCTGACAGAAAAGCCTCCTTTATCAAGCAGTTAGAGTAGGAATAATGTTGCTCATTTCCCATAGAATTTTTGGTATAAGTTGCCACTTACACATTTAAAATGCCATTTTGTATTTTATGGAGTCACATTACAAATTAGCAGCTTTCATAATGTCAAACTTCTTTGGAAAAAGGTTCACTTTCAAACGATTTTACAACTCTGTCTGTTTCTTCCGATCAGGCAGTGAAACTAAGTGGGTAACGCCTAAATAATGCTGCATTTTGCAGTTGATGCCTCACAACTACACATACGGACCTCACATGTCCTCACCCTCATAAAGCACAAATTAGTCAGGTTCTTCCCTCCATCTTATCACTTCTTCTCCCAGTCGCAGAGCTAATTCAGAGGAGCACTAGCCCTGAGTATCAGGGTTTTCTTGCTTGCTGAATTATAAATCAAAGAGCACTTATATAAAACCATTTGCTAATTACACGTTCACTTCATTCTTTTTTTCTTCAGCATGTCACTTTATACTGGCTGTGATCACAGGGAGGTAAGGGAAAGTGCAGTACAGAAACCTGCTGCTGGCCTCCAGACAATCATTTGTAAGTGACCAAGTAAAAATTGTGGCAATTATTTTCCTGTGATTATAGTGTGCTAGACTGATGTTAATCCCCCCCCCCCATGTCCTTGAAGTGTGCTCCCTAGTTGATATGCTATGAACAGACCTGCTTGGCTACGAAAGCAGCTCTTGCATCGCTTCCCATCTGTACTTTCAGATTAAGATATTTTTATATACAAAATCTCCCCTAACTGTATTTGTGACTCTCTCATCCTCTTTATGTCCTCTGAGTGTCATACTTTACACTCCCACCCCCCCCTCTGTGAGGCAAACCAATTTATCACCGGCCAAAGAAGTGCCTTCACTTTGTCTGTTTTCTAGGCTCTCCTTCCATAAACCGGTCTCCTAATGAAAGAAAGTGCTGTGTCCTGACCAGTCCATGGAGACTGAAGGGGGCAAGAAGTCCAGTTCCAAGCCCAATATGGGGAGGTAATTACCCCTCTGGTGGGCCACTGAGCACACACGCTCACACACACACAATGCACTTTCACTTACAGGCCCGTGGCCCAGGCCTCATTGTTAGAAAGGCCCCTGAACCTGGATGTCACATGACCTGGACGGGAGTGATGCAAAGGGGTCAACTTTGGCCTTCGTAGCTACTATTGGCAAAAGGACTGGAGAACTGGTGCCAAACTCAGCAGAGGAGAGGAGAATATGGGGAGATGGTAGAGGAGGGGCTTTGACAGGAAGAGAAATGAACTGTCAGGCAGAGATAAATAACGAGGGGAAAGTGGGCAGCAGGTGACCCACGGCAGGGCTGCCTCGTAGGGACAGTGACCAGCTGACCTCTGGGCTGGCTCTCACAGGGGCCACCCACTGGTCACCTACTTCTACACTGTCACGTCACGCAAGAGGCTTGGGATAAATAACTTACATGATGAACGACAGAGAAGCGGAGATCGGATTCACCAGCAGCCCGCTAATAAAAATTCAATGCTGATTACCTTTAACCAGAGGAGGAGCTTCAGGTCAAGGAACTGGAGCACACATTTGTTCTGCTCTGGACATTTAAAAAAAATTGTGGTACACAAGCCACTTTGATAAGCCTCAGTGTAAATTAATGTTGACATTTACAACCACTATATAAAACTGAAGTGATTGTACTTTACTTCACTGGCTGCATTTCATGTGACAGCATACTTATTTTAGTTTGACATATCTATGCAACAGGTTAGGAATATATATATATATATATATATATATATATATATATATAAAAATCTTGTGGAATATAATTAATTGTCTCTATCTTGGGAGCCTTTCCCAACTGTGTACCTGTTACATTTTTAGTCAAAATATCACAGCACTGCACTCTTCTTAAGCATGGATTCACACTTCTGTTCATAGCGGCCAGTTTTACGAGGGGAAGTGAGCCAGTCAACTCAATGTCTCTTTTCTGCAGGGTGTGTCTTAATTGAAATCCGTCCATTAGGTTTGATCTGCCATACAGATGTTAACTTGGACGCTAATTACACTCAATAACTCTTGCAGCACATTGTTACCAACATAGCTGAGATAACCATTCACCAAATGCACAGACAAACGCTTGACTGGTAGTTTTAATTAAAAAATAAAGATAAAAAATACATTTCCTTTGTCTGCAGCCATGGACATTTGGTACCGATTCTTCTTTTAGACACAATCCGGATGCAAACTGTCCCAGGTGTTTAAAACACAGCACTGCAGAGAGTAACACTTATGATGGCCGACCAGCCATTCAAGATGAAGCTATGAGTCCTCGGCACCATAAATCTTGGAGGTTAAGAGCAATTGTATTCAAGGGCAAAGTTTCACCCTTGCTTACAAGTTTATTTTTGTAATAGTATGTTCCATTTCTATACACAGATGCAGCATTCGCCAATGAGATGTATGTAAAACATTAGACAAAGTACTGGTAGAATATTATTACCTCATTTCTTTACTCAATAAAGTGAACACTAATGAGAATTTACTGTTAATCACAAAGCGAAAAAGAGTTTTCATTCCACACCTCTGAGATGAAAATGAGTAAACTTGATAACTCTACTTTGAGCCTGGTCTGGGGCATAACTTTCCCCTGCAAGTCTGAACCATTCACTGAACTGTTTTTTTCAAACCCAGGAAGTTTTTATGTCGATGGTTACCTCGGACACCCAAATACATGCTCTCAAGCACAGAAAGCGTTCCTTTGTGTTCCTTTTAACCTCTTTTTGAAGCGTAATAGGAGCAGCTTATTTTCAATGCTGACACATTCCATTTCATTTCCACAACTCTGAACCATCTACACTGACAGTCTGTGATTACACAGACAATGTAGCTGAGGGTCCATAAATTAAAGTGCAGACTTCTCCTGAAAGAAAAAAAAAGAAGAAAAAAATGCCTCTGGCTGTTTTTAACCTCCTCTCTTCTTTTTTCATCATGAATCAGTGTCTGAGTTTGTAATGTAATTTACTTCAGTGAGTTGCTTGGTATGTCCATCATTCTCTCCATATCTTCCTGCTGCTATCGATCTTCCTCTCTGACCAATTTGAGATCGGCTTCTAAAGGAGCTGGCGCATCCTTAACTGCAACACCGGACCAAACCCAGTGTTTTTTCAGTGACAATAATGCTGTTTTATGCATAGTATCAGATGAAGTGGACTCTGGATTTCCGCTGATGCTGTCATCTTTAGATTGTATGAAATTGCTGAATGAAATGAACCTCTTATTCCAGAATGTTAACAAATCTTAAGTAAAACTCTTTTATCCGTTTTGTTCAGTACTTTACAACTCAAAAACATAATAAGTCATATCTTTACACTGAGCGATATTGTTCTTTATTACAAAGAGGCAGTCCCACATATGCTTTATTTCTTCTGTACTAATGTGAGGAATACAGTCCAACTATTTAGTTTTTTTCAAATTAATTAAAACATGGATTCATATGTTTCTAACCTTTTTCCATCAGTAGTTCCAAAGATGTGAGGGAGATTGAATGATCAAATTATGACATTAAATAACTTTTAATCTAAGATGATTTTTAAAAAAAAATAATTTGAATGACTGGTTTTGGAGCCAAATGAGGACACACACTGACACACTGTTAGATTTTCTTTTGAAAATAAGAAAATGGCCATCATTTTAGTTAATTGTCAAATAGATGTTCTCTCGTTTGGTCCCTTTAGATATCAAGGATATTCCTGAAAATGGTATTTTGGTTGCACAAAATTAACAATGTTGCTTCATCTTTATTGGGAATAAAGATTAAAAATATTTTCTAAGCAAAAATCCCAAAGAATTGATCTGTCATCATTTGGGTTAAAAAATTAGAGCTCCATTATCTGTCAAAGCTTAATGGCTGAAACATAGGCCATGATATTATTGAAATAGCCTTTACTTGCTATAACCAGTCCTCTACTTCATATTAATAATCATAAGTTTGTTCCAACTGAGAAAGAACCTCCTATTTGTTTTTCCATCACTAAAGCTTGGCTTCATGAAACAGTTCCTACCATGCCACATGGTATTAGCAATTTAATGCCACAGACTGAGATATCAAATTTGTTGGGATACAGAGAGGAAACTTTCTGTTGGATTAATGCAAGATGTTCCAGGAAAATTGTAGCATTAGCTTGGCACACAGTCATAGTCTTGATTAGTCTATAGTTTGAGGTCTGATATGACCTCAGGGAAACAGCGCCTCATCAAAGGGGTCGGTTAAAAGTTTATCATAAATGTGGTTATTTGTGTTATGTATCTCTGCCAGACAAGTCTATGCTCAAGAGAGTCAAATACCCCATATTCCATAATAGCCAGGGTGCTGGCTTGAGGAGAGGTGACAGCGGCCAGGCCGGAGTCATCACGGCAATGGCCTGGGCAGAAAGTCGATACGTGGTGAGATGGGGAATTGAAGGGAGAAAGCAGAGCAAGGGTTGAAGGAAGAGTAGATCAATTTTGCTGTTTGATCTTGCACAAGCTCTGAATAAATGTATATTTTAAGAATTCTTTTTTTCCCTCTCTCACTGAGCAAACATTGACATTTTTCATGTTGATTCTTGACTTTTGTGGATAGAGACTTGATTTTATCCAACATCTTGGACTTGTTATTCCTGCAGTGGTTTCCCTGCACTTCTCCAGCTAGGCTAAGGTGGCTGGGTATGTGCAGGGCACTGAGGACTGTGGCTACAATGCATGCAGCCTCATTTTGGACTGCTGCTGTGGCTTCCATCCATCCGCCACAGCACACGAGCACATTTCACCACGCCATCTATAACCTGCCAAAGTTATCTAGAGCCATGCAAGACTTCCATATAAATAAGGATCCCATACTTCTGACCACTCTTCTTGCTTACACTGGAAGCTCATACTCAGGAGACAAGACAAACATTTTCTTTTTTTAATTCAAAGCTCACTGATGCAAGAGTGACGTAAAAAGCTCCAATGCCTGGACAGTGGCAAAGACCAATGTACAAATGGTAAACAGTGTTGCGCTGGGTTGCGTTCAGCTCCGGCGGTGCTGTCAGACAAATTGTTTGAATGTTGATGATAGTAAACACAAACATACTATTGGCCTTACAGTATGAACAGACTGTGGATGAATTCTTCTACTTGTATGAGCTTTGACCAGCTGATGCTGTTTAGAAATCTCTGTTTAGAGTAGCCCACCTGCTTTCAACATTTCCCTGTCTGCGTATAAAAGATCCTTTTTAGTTCATGGATGTAGACATTGTCACTTTAAATGCACCTTCACAAAGTACCGGGGTCTGGGAGGATTTGACCCATTTACAGCCATCTCTTACTCCTTTTACCACATGGATATCCATGCCACATCCTGCATTCCCTGAAGTTCTTCTTGCCCTTGATCTGGTTTAAATAACAGGAGGCTCTTCTGCCATAATTATGATTTAATCTCATTTAACATTGCTGAATTAAAGAGTTTCAAGGATGGACAGAATGGAAATAAAGAGGGATTTGAGAAATAGTTAATGAAATTATGCCAAATGGACGTTTGTCTAAATAATTTATTGTCTGTATGATGTTAAAGCTATGTGGTGATTACCAATTTAAATGTCTTGAGGGGGAGGTTTATTAGGTTCCATGCAGGCTATGTGAAAGAAAAAATAAAACAGCTACATGTCAGGCCATGCCTCTGTAATGTGTGTTCAAAAGGCATATTTATTCCCTTGTTGCTTCAGATGCATAAATTATTTATCTGACTGGGTGTGAAACTTTTTTCTTTCTGAAATGCATTACAAGTGCTGCAATGCTCAGTGCAAGAATAAAACTAAATGAAATTAAGTCAAAAGAGCATTTCAACATAGAGAAACAAGACATTTCCTTACATTTTTTACTTAAGTTTAAGTTTATTTCAGTATAAGAGTACTATTGAAAATGAATAAAGGGTTATTCAGCCACATGGATTATTTGTAATAATTATGAATTGTATATTGTGATAATGTTTTGGAATGCAAAGGAACTTATGCAACTTGACATTTTTGACCTGAACAATAGATTAAAACTTTTGGAACGCCTCCGTTTTTACAGTTCAAATTGGAATTTCCAGTTATGTCTCAGTGTAGGCATGGTGGCACATTGGTTAGCGCTGTCATCTCACAGTATGAAGATTCCAATGTTAGCTTGGGCCTTACGGACTGCATGCTCTCTCTCATCCTGTGTTGCTTCTCTCCAGGTGCCTGCAGTCCAAAGACATGCTTGTTTGTTTAACCCTCTTTATTAACTCTGTGATGTTTCATACTGCTTTTTGCCAAATATCAATTGGGGTGATCTTAATGGAGCTGGTTGGCAGGATGGAAGAATGGAAATCTTAAATTCTATTTTTTCTTCTTTTTTTGTATTTGTATAGAATCATTTGTTGATTTGGAAAATTTGTTTGTGAGCTCTTAATTTTAGGGCACCTGTAAAAATGATTTGGGCAACTCTCAAGATTTAGCTTACTGGAAAAAAAGCTAAAAAAGCTAGTTTTCAATGCAATTTTTTCAGTTACACCATTTAATGTAATTCAGTGGACCTGGATTTTAGCAAAAATGGGAAAATGAACATAGAACAGAGACCAAAGAACTTAAAGATATCAGACATAAAATTACTTTACTAATCAGCAAGTAGACGAATGGCGGAGGACACACATATGGACTTCTAAAGCAACTTTTTTTTAATTGAATCTCTAAGAGCACAAACTAAAAACACCCAGTTGGTACAAAAAAAAGTCTCGTCATGGATCTTCATTAAGTAATCTTCATCTTTTTAATTGTCAATATTAGGCCTAAATTAAACCAATTAAATTGGATGGATCGAAAGAGGCTACAAAAAGAACTTTGATTGAGGTTTTCTGAACAATTAAATTTGGAATGTTGTTTTGTGACTCTTTTAAAGGTTATTTTGTATTTCTCTGCAATAGTAAAGAAAAGCAGTGATATTACTTTTACATTATATAACATTTGTTCATGTACCATACACACCATACATTTTTATTCAAAATGTTATCCAAAGTGAGGAACAAGAAGGACCCAGAACAGAGCTAAATCAATTTAAAGGACAGAGCAGAAGTAGAATTAAAAAAAAAATAGGTGTGTATCACTGTTAAAAAGTACTAAGTAAGAATATAGATGCTTTCCTCTGTAATGTAGAGGAGTCATGATATAAGTTAGCATGACATTGATGTACTCAAAGAAAAAGCATTGTTTAGTACCATATATCGGGAGCTTCACTAACTCCTTGCAGCAAAGCTTAAACTTTCAATTAAAACGACATACAGAAATACAGAAATGAGAGTATTTTGAGACTGCATTGTACTCCAACAATGCTGAATGAAAAAATCTGGATGGACAACAATCGTTAATCACTTCTCGTTAGGTTATGCTGCACCTCTGGCTGAAAAAACAAAACAAAACAAACAGAAAACATCTGAACCAACCACGTAGCCTCCTTGGCTGTGGTAATTAAATATTTGATATTTTTGCATCTATAAGGCAACGAGATTTCTGTTAAATGTAAAAATCAAATAGGACTACTTGATTAAAAGAGACATATATGAACACAAAAATTAAGCATTTTTCCTTTTATCTGTGTTTCACATCGACAAAACCTCCAGAATAAGTTGTAATAGTCTGAATGAGCGTGTGTGTGGTTGTGTGCCTGTTTGTGTGTGCATTTTATTCCACCAAAAGACCTAAATCTCTTGTGCAATTGAATTTTAAGGCAGGGTAATAAAACTGAATGATCCGCACCTAGAGGAATATTTGACATACGGAGAGAACTGAGGTGCTTATGGGATTCCACTCTGTCAATATGGATCTTAATACCACTCAGCCTTTCCATTTTATGTGGGCTCAATTGGTGTGTGTGTGTGTATGCAATTTTTCTTGGAAGTGGTCTTCGTGTGTATTCTGTTTTGTATTCTGCAGTTCACAGTTCTGCGTGTGTGTGTTTGTGCATTTATGTGTGTCTATGTATCGTATCCCCATAGGAGCTGAAGTGGACCATTGTGCACGACCTGCACCGGCCCTCGGCAGCAGACTGTGAGCTAATAACACAGCAGAGGAGTACACGGGACTGCCTGTGTGTCCACCCCTGTGCACCGCGGTGCCAGCACGCCGCGGCTCTCCCCTGCCTGACCCACTGACCTCGGCCTGTGTTAATGAGCACGTAGGATGGCTGAGCTGGGGCCTTCTCCCAGCTGAGTTTCACTCCAGATGATGACATTTGTCCACTGAAAAAATGTGTGGGAAGCAGCACAGGTTGCGTGTTTTTGTCTGAAAATCACAAGAGGCTGCAGGTAAACAGGCACAAATCACAAGGACTTGCATAAGCACACACACAGCATGCAAACATATTGAGGACAGCCACATTAATAATTCACCAACATTAATTATGACATGCCTGTATCTCAGTTTGGTGCCATTTCTGAGGGCATGTTAATGTGACTGCGGGTCTGCGAGTACCTTCTTTGCTTTCTCGCTCCATCCTATTCCCCCTTTGTAGGATGAGCCACTGCTACCAGCCAGCCACAGCCACAGGGACCTAATTAACACAACATAAATTATGGCATGCTGATAAAGCAGTCAGCAGTGCCTTTGCAGGGCAGCACGCCCCTGCGCCTCCTCTCACCGGCCTCACAGCAGACCAGCGTGTTTACTTGGTAGAGTGAGTCTGTTTTGCTTTCGTGCGGAGATGTGGGAAAGCCCTGTGTGCATGTGTTTTTAAGTGTGAATAAGTTATCTGACCAATACCACCACAGTCAAGGTGTGATTAATTATTGTCTGGAAGTTCTCAGACTGTATTAATTGTAAAAAAAAAATGTAAACATACATTTATCTAATTTCTATACTGTGTTCTACACTGTACACTTAATTTTAGGCTAAAGGGATTCTATTTCCAAAGAGCTTCGGTTTTAAAAGGTTTCTTTTTACATAACAATAAAAAAGAAACATCAGATGACAGGCAACATTCCTACATGCATGTTACTGTATAACTACAATATTTATTGATTGGTTAAACTGAGTCCCTGGAGTCTCTGATGTTTGCCTCGCTGTGATGACAAGTATCCAATGGGTCAATGCCAAACAATAAATGGTCAGGGATTTACCTCGAAAACAAAACTCGTCATTTGTAATGCTCCATGTACAAAGTAAAGAAACAAGATGTAACATGAGAATGCAAAATATTTAACCACATACCATCAGATACACACATTTTGTGTGGTGGGTTTGTAGTCTGCTGTCATGAATGCACAGTGCATGCTTTTGGTGCACAAAACACAAAATACTGCATTTGTGATGGTGCACATCTGTGGAGACTGAAGAGGGCAAGATAGGTAAATAGATTTTTCAGTTATTTAGTGAAAATCTTATCTATTCGGTCAAAAAAGCATTCTGCATAATTCTGTAATACAATAGCATGACTCTGCTGTATGAGTCGGGGAGCTAAACTCATCAGCTGTCTTGACTTTTCACCCACTGAAAATATTTGTTGCATCATGAAACAATAGTTTATAACTGTATCAAGCACAGTTATAAGACATTTTGCTTATGAAACTAAAGCAATCTGTGTCCTTAGCTCCTAAATGCTTTCAGGGTGTTGTTAAAAGAAGAAGTGATGGAACACTATTACAATGTTAAAATGTTTTGCACGCCTCAAATTCCAAATGAACATATTTCTCTGTTTCAATACATAGCAGGACTTCCTCCTATTTTCAATTAATTAATTAATTGGCAAATCATTATACTAAAGCTAATTTAAATTGCAGCCACCCCAAGCAGATGTTCAACCTCCATACAGTGCTCACAAAAGATGTCAAAACATATATAATGCACTATTCCGCTCACACAATTATTTTTTTTTATTTGGCACCATGGATAAAACATGGTATTCGGTCTGTTTGGGAAGAAAAAAGACCCTAAAGGCCAGGGAATGCGGTGTAGATGAATGCAGAGTGAGTTATTTTCTTTTATTTTAAAGAACGGGGAATATTTGTATGTTGGTACATAGAACTAACACAGTCAGAAGCTTGTACACACTGATGATGAGCAAAGATTAAATGAAACAATCGTGATAATAGGAGATTCTGGCAGCCCCACATGTTTGCCATGTCATTAAAGAAACATCAATCACTGGAAACATGGAGGCTGTGTTCCTCTGAATCTTTATTGCACACACGTGAAGCCCATTGTAGCTTTGTAGCTTGTGATTCTGTGAAAAAAAAAAAATCCTTAATCCTTAAAAATTAAGGAGTGGATTCACAGAAACATCAGAATGGCGCAAACAGCCTGTGTGCCCTCCCTTTAAAGATCTAGACTGATGCATTGATGAGCAGTTCTGGAGGAAACACTGCAACACTGCAGGTGAGAACTAATTCTGAGATAAAAAATGTAAAAAAATGTCTCGAGGAAGGGCGCACATCCTTTTAGTCACTCTGTAGTTAAAGCTGTGCCATGTTCTTTTTATGTCTGTCGTGCCGGTGATAAGTTGAAAGTACAGAGGGATTGGGCCATTTTGTATTTCAAGTACACGAGTGATGTGTCGTGAGAAGCGTCTAGAGCTATGGTTTACAACAGAGGAGTTGACTCCCCTCTAAAAAAGCACTAACATCCCACAAAAATAGCTTCAGAAAAAGTTGTACAGGAAGTATAATATGCAAAATCAAACTATAAACAACTGCACAGTTTCAACTTTTCAGTTGCCATTCTTTATATTTTTGTAATACTCACAATAGTTGTACCCTCTTGGGGTTTGGATGCTTGTAGAGTTGGACCTAACGTATTCTAATGCATACTGAGGGAGGGTCTAGTCCATTTGGTTGCTTGTCCAGGATGTTAGTCGCCAACCTCACCATGTCACCCAACCAAGGTAATGGATGATTTTGTGAGTCACTGCGTGTGACGCATGAGTTACTGCCCAGGTCAGTTGAAGTGTCCCCTTCTCATTTGTCACTGCTTGCTGCTCTGTTACCAGCATCAGCTTATCATTGGCCAGATCAGTAGAAGGCTTTGGCTGGTATATAGCCTCCAACTACTGGTACATAGACTGGTGAGTGCACAATGGTCCAAAATTAGTCTTTTTCACTGCACCATAAATTGTTACATCGTTATCTTCTGTCTGAAATGTCCCATTTTAGCTCTTGTCTCTTTAAGGCCTCCCTCCCAAGTAGCTTTTATTAGTCAGCTGATTGCCCAAAAATGGTGGCTTGCAGTGCAGCTACTTTGAGATATGTCAAATTAGCTGTAGGCAAACATTATGTATTTGATTTACATGGTTATGCAAATAATGCAAAATCCAAAACTACAAACTACAGGCAGCTAAGGAGTGGTGTTTTTGTTAGGGAGACTATCTACTTTTGACTTTGAGCTTTGTAAGGAGTTTTAGAGACTCTTTACATTCACAAAAATGGGAAAATCAAAAATTCATATGTTCATTTTGAGATGTTATACATAAGCACAAAGTACTACTGCACTGGAATGCAGCCAAGTCAGTAAGTTGGATGATTAGCTGCAATAACTGGTGTTGAGTGTTTTGGAGCCTTGAACAATGTAATAATATAATTCTTCATGACTGGCAGCAAGCTTGGGAGAGTACAGAGAGAAGAAACAGAGCAGACGGCAAAGCAGTGGTCGATAAACTTACACAAAATGAGAATTGAAGTGTGGAGCCATCCGTTAACCTTCAGTTGTTGAGGAGACAGACCTAAGGCATAGTTACTGTAGACATGTTGGGGACCAGCAAAAAGAGGCAGTGGATTTAAACAACACTAAAGGCATGATAGATAGCAAAGTGATTGAAACTGCAGTCTAATGAGCCATGAAAAGATGGAACCCACTGGCACCAACATCTCTGCCAAAAAAAGAAGCAAGTAAATAAAGTGTAGAAAAAAAACGAATAAACAAAGAGTATTCCAGCAGCTCCTGGCTCTTGAGGAGAATCAGGCAGCGCTCAGGTAGCCTTGTTCTCTGTTTATCCGAGAACAACAGAGAAATGGGCCGAGGTGTGTTCCTCCAGGTGCATTGTGGGCATTGCCCATGGATGCACTGTTTGATTTGCACTCGGCCTTGCTGTTGTGCTTGTCTGTGAGCTCTTGACATGTGCACTGCCGCATGAATAATTGAGGCCTCGCACGCTGTCAGGGTCCAGCAAGCACTGCTTGCTTTCTCTCCTTTGCTCTCCCTCAGTCCTCTTTCTGATTTCCCTCCTCTCCCAGCCTTACCTTAGTCTCTTTGTCTCACTTTCCTTTCAATTAGACTCAACAATTACTCCACAACACACTTTATTTTAAAAAATAGCGTTACAATTTCTGAAAATATGAATGATTCACATTGTACATTGGCAACTGCCAACCATTCCTCATCTACTGTATATTGTCTCCTGATTTTTTTGCATTGACATAGCGTAGATTAAGTAAAATAATTTACATTTAATTCCATTAGCTCAAAGAGTTATATTTCTAAGATGATAGACAGTACATTTGATTATTCAAACACTATTGTGACATCCGCATTTCCCCATAAATAGTCTATATTCTTATTTAGTCCCTTTTCAATTACTTTGACTGATTCACACTTGGCAGGCACTCCCATCTTACCCAAACCATGAGGTCTAAACTGGAGTACCAGATCAAGCAAAACAGTAATACCTAGGTCAGACTGTTGATGAAGACATGCTAAATCAATACGAGTGGTCTGTATCTCCCACTTACTCTCTTCCCCCCCTCCCATCACTTTCTGTTCCATACTCGGGCCCGTGCAGTTATCAACCCCAGCAGACAAACTAGTCTGGCTGCCAGATATAACTCCAATATGTGAAACTCAATCAAAACTCGGAAAACCAGCTGGGAATATAAAAGGAGGAAAGAGGAAAATGAAAGCTGCCATGCCCACAGGGCAAAGCCCAAGGTCCCTTTAGGTAAGGTAAAGCTACCTCTCCTTCCTCTTTTTTTATCACTTATTTATCTCAGAAAGTAAAAATAAATAAATAAAATCACGAAATAAAAAAAATAAAAAATCACAATGCCGCAAACCTTTTTTTCTACCCCCTTTAAATTTTTTGTGAACATGCTCTCACTGGTTGTTATAGAATACAGTGAAGAAGATGTGCCTTGTGTCTTCATTCTTGAGTTCAGGACACTGATAGCTGTAGGGTACACACTTCTGAAGTCTTCTTCATTCTCCATCTTTTGCTTGTGGGATGTCTGTGATTTCCACTTGTCAATGAGGGCCAGTCATGCAGAGGGGATAGAACCTGTGCAACAGAGGGAAAGAGAAAACTTAAAGGGAGAAAGGAAAAACAAGTGAGTGTGTGTGTATTGAAGGGGGGCACAAGCTTTGACTGGACTCACTCATGCTTTGACATTGACGGCCCTGGGAGAGTAGAACAGGACCGGCTACCCCAGAGGACCAAAAAGAGAGGGAGTGAAGGAGTGAGTATGAGGAGGGGGTGAACTGCCAGAGGCTGCTCTTGGCTTTGAAGCATGGACTAGAAAGGGCTGAGGGCACTGTTACTGCCTTGAAGTGGTTTCAGCACTTGTCACTCTTTTGGGCATTGCCCAGAGCTGTGGACAGCTCTGCTCTTTCAGGATGAGGTCCCACAATGGACTGCAGCGCTGATGCTCACCTTGATGTGGTGACTTGGATCAATAGTCAGACCAGTGAGTTACTGGCACCAGCATGTTGTGATGTTAAAAAGCAGCAGAAGTGGTTTTCAACCCTTGCTTAGTGGGCAAGTGAGAGGAAGTAGTTCCTGTCAGTATCATCTCAGTAACAGACTGCAAGCAACAAAGTGGTGGAAAACCACATTGGGTCAGTATATGAAGTGGAGTTTTGTAATATGATGGAAATTACGGAGAAATTGAAAAAAATAAACAACAAAATCTTAAAACTTTATATTTTTTAATTAAGTGATTGTATATATGAGGAAAGTGTTCCTTACCAATAAACACACAAAGGATTATCACCTGATTCTATAGTGTCAGTCATCAGCCCTATGGAGCATTTCTGTTTCTCTTTCAAGTATTTTAGTTCTATGAAATACAATTTTACTAGTTTTTTGTTTCACTGTCACCAGATGCATGCAGAAGGATGTTTTCAGCAAAGTAGCTCGAAGTGAATCCATTTCACATCATGTCATATGTCACAGTACTGGGGTTACACCTTTTAAATTGCAAAAACACACCACAACACTTACAGAAACACAAAGAAAAAATTCTAAAAGGAGAGAGAGCTGTTTGCAAATGACTATCAACAAATTCAGCAAGAAATCAGGGTTATATTTTTACAAACTTCCAGAAAAGAAAGACAACATAGCTAAATATATTGCTGTAGTTCACTGAAGCAACTGGAGTACAGGTTGTGTATTTGTAGTGAACACTTTGTGTCTGGTATCCATCCATCCATCCATCCATTTTCTTCGTCTTATCCAAGATCAGGTTGCATAGATAACAAATCCAGGAGAGAATCCCAGACATCCCGTTCCCCTGCAACACTCTCCAGTTCTTCTTGGCGGATTCCAGGGTGTTCCCAAGTCAAAAGGGATCCATTATCCCCCAGCGGGTTTTGAGCCACTTCGCCCCACCTTTCAAAGGATACTCATCTCAGCAGCTGGTATCCACAATCTTATTGTTTCGGACTTTCGGAATGCTTTATTCAATCTAACTTCCAGCCATTAAACTGCCTCTTTACAACGTAGAATCTCCTGAATCTCAAATGACAGTGGATAAGATGAGTAGGCTTAATACATGAACAGGGCTCAGAGGAGAACTGAAGGAAACACCAGAGGAAATGAACATCAGCTACTGATCAACAGAACTATCAGTCAAGACTGTAAGACTGGTAACTGGAATGCTTGGAATTCTACAATATAAGCACTAAAAGGATTCATCAAGAACTCAATGGGACTGTAGAAAACAATCCTGGAGGCCAATTACAAGCCATTTGCTCAAGTTACTATCAAGTGCAGCTTCTCCCAAGGATGTGCTCTGTCTCCATTGCTGCCCTGCACTGGTTTGAACCCTCTCAGCCACATCATCATACAGAATGGCTATGGGTTACGGTTCTGAAGTGGAGCAACCACCAGTCATCTCCTCTACATGGACAACATTGAGCTGTATGCTAGCACTTAGTAAGACATTGACATATTAATATGTCTTACCATTAGCATGTATGTCCTACCAGTCAAGACTGTACAGTAAGCAGAAAGAAAGAGGACGGAGGTTAGTGAGAGTTAGAGTCACTATCTAAAAGGAAAAAACAAATATATTGGGCTATATCAGGAGGATGGCCACCAGTGATGAACCACTAGTGTGAGTGCCTCACTGAAACTCATGGAAGAGGAGGAGGAAGAGAAGGAACCATCATGGAACGATGAGCCTCTGCAAAGCATGTACCGCAAAGGGATTGAAGAAGTGGAAAATATCGAGAAGTCCTATCACTTGAAAGAATGGAATGCCATAGCCAAGTGGTATGAATAGTGTGCAGGAACATCTGGATAGTTTCAAAGTCATAGTGGGGGATACCTACCTACAAAGTCAAAGTTGGTGGAGATTGACAAAGCCAAGATCTTGTCTGACTTCCACTACTCAACCGTACATTGCCTATGCAACAACAGAAGAAGGCAGTAGTGTTAGATGTAGCAATTGCCAAGTGACTGTAACATAAAGAAGAGAGGACATGAGAAGCTCAAAAAAATACCAAGGGCTAAAGGACGAAGTTGAAAAAATGTTGGTACTAGTGGTAATAAGAACATTAGGCACTGTGGCCTCCAAATTGGGAGGGTGGCTCCAACAGATCCCAGGAACAACATCAGAGAACCCAGTCCAGAAAAAAGAAGTTCTAGGAACAGCTAAGATACTACGTAAAACCCTCAAGCTGCAAGGTCTCTGGTAGAGAACCTGAGCTTAAAAGGGCATCTGCCAACAAGAAGGGTATGTAGGATTTACATGTAGGATTTAGACTCATATTCACATGGTGTTTGATTTTGTTTTCTTCACCAGTGTTGAAAACCAACTTTGATTGGCATTTACTTTAGAGACAAAATTAATATTCTTACACAAAACATTTATGCACTCATTAAGTTCCTCCAAATCTATATGACGCTGAAATATTCAAATTTCCTAGGTCAAGGTGTTCTAATAAAATATTCCTAATGCGGACCATCCCTGTGTAAAGCCCAACTTATGGTACACCCCCCCCCCCCCCCCCCCCCCCCCCCCCCCCGCTCTATCTATTTGAACACTCCCTGTTCTGGTTTGAATGACTGACCAGGAACTGCACTGAAGGTGAGAAGACAGGAAAGCATAACATAAATTGTCCAATAAATACTTTTAGATTAAACAGTGTCATCGTCGCTGAAGTTTCTGGTAACTTGATATGGTCTCATAGTATGCTAAAATGACTTGCTTTTGAACTGCTTCTCATTAATGCTAATGCTAGTACCAGCAATGGTATCTGAAGTATTGCCACAATTCTATCAATACAATACATCATAAGCTACACAATTCCATAAGCTGGCAATATATAAAAAATACAATAGAACTGTCTAACGTTTGGCTGTGTATGTGCATATATACATGATATGCATGTCTGTCATGTATTCTGTATATATATATTTATATACACACACATATGTATATGTATGTTTATATATACTGTATTTATATATATGTATGTCTGTCTGTACAACACAACATTTGCCAGCGCTAGCAATGAACAGAAGGCCACACTACTACCCTCTAGCACCACTATACAACCTAACCCGTCAGTAAAAAAGGTAGCCGATTTACATTTTTTGTTTGTTTGGTGGCTTCTCAAATGATCTTTTCAGATTTGCTCGATTGCTGAATTGAAATCAGGCTAATGAACTCACTTGTGACGTTTAAAGCCATTCTCGATTTTCCTTGTCTGTAACTGTTTTTCTTTGTTGTGTTTGCCTAAGCTTGCTCCTGCTCCCTTTCTTTATTGAATCAGTCGTGTATGTTTTTTTAAAAATATTTATATTATATATATATTTTTTGTCTTTGCCTGTTCCTAGCTTGTCCTTTTTTCTGTGTATGAACTGTTTGGTCCACCGACTGATATTATGAAATATATCATGCATTCATTCACAAGGCAATGACAAGAAAAGTTGCCATTATGAATAGCTATGAGAGAAAATTTGTTTACCATAATGAGGAAGAATAACACTAACTGTGGTACAATGCTTAAATGCCCACTCTAACACTCAAAGAAAACATGTAGAAAACATCCCAATAAGTAAACTGACAAATATGTAGTATGTGTCATATATGTGTCATCCATTATGCCCTCTCAGTAAGTTTGATAATACATTTACATGTAACTAGGGAAATCATAATTCAAAAGATATATTGTTAATCAGTAAACAGGTACAGAGAGGCATGTTTTCCATTTATAAAGGCCAATCTTATTCATCATATGCTCCACTCAAGAAAAAAACCTTTTGTCTTTGCTTTAGTAACCCAGCTCAATAAATAGCCTGAAATACTCCTGCTCCCAAAGTACCCACTAAGTACTATTAGTATTTACTGCCTGTGGTTGTTCTGCCCCCTCCTTTGGCCTCTCCTCTCCCCAAAGATAGATTATATCCAAGACAGCCTATGACCGATGGATGGGGGGCACAAGCCTCAGCCTTTAGAGAAATATGTGCTTATGAAATCATAAATATTATCTCTAACACTAATTAGCATTAAGAGCACTGGTGATTTTATTTATCACGTTTAGCCACAATTAACAACCAGAGCCTCGAGAAGAGCATAAGACAGAGAGGCAGGACATGTTTTCCACGTCAAGGCTGTAAACCCATAACACACTTTGCTGATTGAGGCCGCCCCACTGGGGGAATAAGTAATTGTGCCTGAGAAATTTTAATTGCCCTGAAATGCATTCTAAATTACACCACCTTGTTTTCAGGCAGAAGTAACATGGCCAAAGGGCTAGGATCATGGTGAAGGGTCGTGGGTCCAGTAATGGGTTGTAAAACACTAGACTACCTTGCTTTTTAAAATGATCTTCTATTTACCTTGCGGTTCTTTGAAGGCTAGAGTAGACTGGAGAAGGTTCATTGTTGAGCCATGGAATTTGATAACTGATATTCAGTTTGTAATTATTTCTTTATCTAAAGCAAAAGGTTGAAATTATGGAAAATTCACTCATTTGCTTGGAGAGCTTCGTGAGAACATTGATACTCTACTTTTTGCCCACTCAATATGTTTGCCAACTTCAGCCTATAGAGGCCCACTTGTTTAATTAAGTATTTAAACAACATCATCTTTGTGCTTAGCTAACCAGCTACTAGCTTGAGGTTCAGAGGCATTATTGATTCTGAGGTTGAAATTCATACACTTTGGCTATGTCAATTTAGATATCAAAATACAACATTACTTCATCCTCTCCAGAAAAACACATGTTTTTTTAACTGATATCTCTATTAACAGGATGACAATGCACTTTTTAAATAAAAAAAAAACAATGTCGACATAGTGTTTGATATCCAGGTTTTAAGTGGTTAAAAAAGTGGACACATTGTAGATATTACAACTCTTCATGCGTAAGACATGTTGTCTAGTCTGACATCCAATGCAAAATGTGGTTGGCAACAGGAAAGGAAATGAAGAGCTTCTGTTAGGTAAAGGGTTGAGAGGAAGACATATCCGAGGTATACAAGGCTGCTGCTGATGGTGGGGCTTGTGAGCTCATTGCTAATTATCTTTATTGTGCTTCCCTGGCAATTTTTTCTGTATGGAGCCTGTTCTTGGCACCTGTATGGGGGCTTTTCCAGGGCCCTCCTCTGTGGCCTCTGGCCAATAACTCTGGAAGGCATTGGTACCAGGTCACACAGCTTGGCTCTACTATGTTTCCATCTCTGCTGGATTCGTAGCACAGCCAGGAATCTGTGAAAAAGGATCAGTTGAACCACCATGCTACTATGTTGACTAGCAGTAATATGTTGGAGTTATAGACTTTTTGGGAGTTTGTGGAATTTCACAGTTCATTATTTGTGTATTCTTGAGAAGACCAAAAGCTTATGTCTCACTTGACAAATCTAAAATGAACAATTTGTCCAGGAAAGCAACTGTCCACTGGGCAAAAACTAAGGTGGCTCTGACAATTTTAACGTTCTGTTTTTTTACCGTTGCTGTCCATTACAACTGTTGTGTTGAATCTGAATTTCCTGATCCAATCTCAAGTATTGGAACAAGATCAAGTTCATAATCATAATACAAATGAAACAACAACTTAAGGAGCAGCATGAACAAACATTTTCCTGCTGAGGTGTGAGGCATATATATGGCATTGACTTTTGATAACGTGCTTATGGTTTGTAGTTTGCACCTGTGTGCTGCAGAAAAATGCAAGTTTCTGGTTGAGACCTGATATTGGAAGATACTTAGTCTTGAATGACTCCGTTGGGTATCAAGGTAAAAAAAAATCTTGATTGGGACATCCCTTGCATTGAATTAAGCTAAATTCAAATTCTAACATGCACAACTCTTGTTCACAGGGGAGTACTTTTCATGATTTATGTTTCTCTGAGATATCCCAACCCTGTTTTGACCCTGTGGTTATTGCAAAGGTTTGCATCACTTCAAAATATTTTTTTCAAATTCATAAGGGGAAACCCATCAGATGGATAAAGATTAGCCTGATGTGTTTGCAGAGTAAACAACATTAATTTCAAATGAGTCAGTAAGAAAGTATGAAATGGCAATTCTCGAAGTTTTTTTTTTTTTAAATGATACTCTTATCTAGCTGATACATTTTTTTGAGGTAAAAATAACATATTTGAATACTGAACTGAAGTCTCAGTGTCATTTGACAAGAAAAAAAACGAAAATTCATTTTAAGACAGTTTTACTGGATACTGAGTTTTCATTCTTCAGATTTTAAGAGACCTTGCTCAGGCAACATGCAGAACTTTAAAATGCTAAGAGGGGGTGCTAGCCTGCCAACTCTGCAGAGAGGACCTCTGCAATGTATACTTACACAAAATTAACACAGGAGCTAGTTGATCTTTTTGTCGCTTCAGGGGAAAACAGACACCATAAGTAAAGCCAGATATGGTTTGAAAGCACCCAAAGATCATACACTGTCTTTAACATCAAAAATGTGTCCACATGGATATACTTAATGGGTTTAACTTGGATGAATTATTCAAACCTTCCCCCTATGCCCCTCTTTGGCAAGTGAATCCACAACTCACAAATGGTCATAGCTAAATGTTATCACTCCTCCAAATCTTTGTTAGTTTGTTTTTCACTACTATCCTCCTCAAAATTGATTCACTCATTTATTTTAAGAATATCTTAAACTCTCTTTTATCCATTTACAAAAAGTGTTGGATGCAGTGATTAAAAACTTTAAGAAGGGGGTTGCGAGTAATTTAATTAACTGAAAACAATGAGAAACAACAGAAAAGTATTTCTGAAAAAAGGATAATTGGTAACATACCAGCTGCATGATGAGAGGGGGTTTCTGCTCTGCGAGCGACTGTATGGGAAAACAGTTCAACAGATTCAGAATAATCTGAATAATTTGGAGATTTCATAAATGTTCAGCTATTACGATTCAGAGAATTCTGAGCAATGTGTGTAGGCTACAAAGCTTAAAACCTCTACTGAATGACTGTGATTTCATGTGTGTAGGCTACAAAACTTAAAACCTCTACTGAATGACTGTGATTTCATGAGTGTAGGTTACAAAGCTTAAAACCACTACTGAATGATTGTGATTTCTAAGATCTTGGGCAGCAGTAGATAAAAACATTCATGAGTCTGGAGTAGAAATCACTATAACAAGTCTGAAGGCTATACTGTTGATGTATTTGCATGTGCAAAAGCACTCTGTCAACTTTTGTAAGAGCAAAATTGTACAAGTCCAATTTTATGTATGTGGCCTCTTCTAAGTGATCCAGTAACATCACACAACACAAAGGACATTAAGAAATATTGACTTGAATAATTACAATGTTGATATCTTATCTGCTCTCTGGCACATTCAGTTTGAAGCTTAGGACTTGTAGATCTAGCCTTATATGTCGCTAATCGTTATGACCCCACATTAGCGCTGGAGTATCACAGATGAGAAACACACACTCCTGCTGTGAACTGTCAAATCAGCCTGATTGCCTGACTTTTTGAAGATCCTGCCACATGCGGCCTGGTTTGCGCGGCCAAAAAGAGTGAGTTCTGCTGAAGCTCAGTGGGGCTCCCACTTTGATACCAAACCTAACTTAGCTTACTGTGACAACACGTCACAGGGGGTCTATGTGAAGCTAATCTCTAATAAGGCATGAAACTCAACAACTGATGAGGCAGCTCTTCACAGAACTGCTTTTTTACTGAGTGCTTGTCAGAATGTCTTAGGATGGCTGAAGTGGGAACATGATGGCCCTCCTTTTCTTGGATGTGCTTTAATTTGTCAGACTTTCCAGGTAATTCCAGGTATTTGTAATCATTAGAGCTCAAAATACAGATGTATTTTATATCTGTTAGAAACTATTTCAGATCAACATAAAACGATGCCATAATAAGTCAAATTATAGGTTGTATTAGACAAGAATCAACTAAATTTATTAATGATTAGAATTAGACAATCACAGTTTAATTATTAGGAAATTTGCTATCACTTTTTAAAAATCTAATAATTAAATTAATCAAATAATTTCTTTCTTTCCTCTTCAGATTGAATAAAGACTCTGCTGGTATTTCTCACTATAATTCAACAAGGATTTGATCCCTCAGCTTAAATAGCAAGCTATAAACTGCTGTGTCTTCTTATCGATTTGGTTGGAGGTTCTTGGACCTGAGTCATTATATGTTTCTGTGCAAAACACAAGATTTTGCTTTGTCAAGGTGCATGTCAAGATTTAATGCTAAAAGATAAATCTGATGAATCACAAAATGATTTACTGCCCTGTTGACACAGTTGGGCCACTGTGTAATATGTAAGTAAAAGGAGAATTGATCTGCGAGTCATTTAAATCCTATGTGTAACTGAAAATAAACTGGACAGCAGATCAAATGGTGAACCTGAGAAATGCTATATTTTATTTTATTTATTTTTTCAAAATTTATGCTTATACATTTAATGCTAACAATTAATTAAAAAAATGTGGAGAGGTACTTTTTTTTATCACTTTGCTGAATCACCTCCTCCTTAAAAACACTTTACATGTTTTGGATCTGAGGAGACTGGTTGCAACACTTTTACAATATGTTCAGATTGTGGTTTGACATGCGCTTATTGAATTAAGCACAGGCTTCCATGAAAAAGGTGTTATCTGGTTGGCAGCATGTTGCTCCAACTACATGCTGTATGTATATTAATGCAAAATTGAACTGTGTTGATGCAGAAAGTAATTGTCTTTATTGACATTGTTATTTTTGTAGTGGGACAACTGATTTGTGTATTTGTTTGACACAGTGCCATCAGAGGCCCAAAGATCATGACCTCTCAATATATTCTCTCTCTATATATATATAATATATTATTCTGAAAACATTAAATTTAAAGAAAGCAGCAGTGACAGACTTTAACCTGTGTAGATCAGATATGGCATACCAATTCCTATGTTTAGATGGGGTTCAGCTCTTAATGATTCATAGAGAAAAAAATGGCAACTGACAGTCAGTAAGCTGCAAATATCAAAACATTATCTCACTGATTAGTATGCTTGCTGAATTATTTTATTCTATGGTGTGGATGCTGAGTCAACTAAATGTTTTATAGGGACAACTTGTGGAAAGTCATTATTCAGGTTGTGTCATTTCAAGACGATTAATCTTTTAGACACATTAACTTCAGTAGTCCTGAGTTGTAAACAGAGGCTAACATTTGTATAAGTGAGATAAGTTGATGCTGGAATTGTTCAAAGAAACAACAAATGATAATTGTCTTGAGATTTCCTCTAAAGGAGCAAAAAGAAGGCAGTCAAATTTACAAAGAGCTAAAACACGGACCAAATAGACAATAAACGCTGTCGATGATCTTGCTGTTGGAGCCTGCCATTTCATAGGCAACAGATCAAATTATGAAAGACCTTGCCGTGCAGTGCCGGGGCTCAGCACGGGATTAGGGGGCAACTATCTCAAGGCTGTACTTCTCAGATAACCGCACCTAAAGCAACCTTTTCTTGAAACACACAATTACAATTACACCCCTACCCCCACACCATCCCCTTCACCACCTCCCTTTTGAATTTCATCAGGGGCTTAATTAGTATACAAATAAAACTTCCCTTATCTCCCACTCGCCCTAATTGGCCTGTCTTTAGTTATGCCTGGTGAGTGTGTATGAGAGAGCTGGGGCCCCTGTAATTAGGGTGACCGTGTTCACCTTTCCTCTCAGACGCACTGGTGCTCAGACAGCCTACGGGGACGGAGGGGCTCTGCATTGTACTGTATACTCAAGCGTGTATGTGTATGTGTGTGTGTGTGTGTGTGTGTGTGTGTGAGTGAGTGTATTGGGTGTGTGTTAGCATTTGTATGGGGGTGGTGAAGAGGTGTGCACAAGATTATTGCTCTGCAATCATTCTTGGACCATCCCAGCGGTGCTCTCATGAGCCTAGGAGGGCTTTGGGTGCTACTGGTTCCCACTGAATGGTAGGGGCATCCTCCTTTTTTCATTGTCCCCCCCACCCCCCGCACACTAAAGTGTTTATCGATTATCTCGTCCTGCTCCTCAACAACTTAATATTGGGTGACAGTGCACTGTGTTCTCACCGTAATTAGAGTTCAGCAACAATGTGGGGGGATGAGGGATTGTGGGGGGCAATTAGAACCCTTTGTTATTAAACTTGATTCATCTTCCTTCTACAGAGTTACTTCCCACTCTGCTCTGGTCTCCCCACTAGTCTCACATGCTTACTGAGGGTATCAGACCATCCAGCCTCTCAAAATTGGCTAACCTACAAATTGTTATGTTTGTTGCCAGATTTCTCCCACCTGACACCTAGGAAACTTCCACCTCTATGCCTGATCTTACAACGACAACAGAAGTCCTCATTTGCCAATAAGAACACACCTTTTACCGTCTGACTGCACACTGTGTTTGATGACAATATTTCTTGTTTGATTGGGTTGTTCAATAAGGCAAAATTTTTGCTTTCAGTTGCTGATATTGGCAATATTCCACCTAGGAGGTGGGTTGTGTTGTAAAGTTTGGTTTGTTTGTTTGTTGGTGTGCTATGACAGTGAGATCAGCTAACATCTATTAAATCTCAGCATTAGAGTCTTTGGAAGTATGTCAACAGTGGCTTTGCTAAAGGCAGCTGATTTTTAAATTGATGGCACACTAGTGGCAGCCTGTTGCAATACTTCTGGTTATATTGCATCTGTCCTTGTGTCTTTTATAAGATTTTCCAAAATAACTTTTCTATCTGTGGAAAAAGAGATTTAAAAAAAAAAATGCATTTTTTATGCATGTTTTGATGCTTGTTGCTAAAAGAAAATTCTGCTGGTATTTCTCACACTTTTTAACATTGTCATGAGTAGTCATGCCAACAGGAAAGTTGCTTGCACATGGTAGCAGCTGCCAGAGTTTTCAAATGCCTGGAATGAGAGTGGTCATAGATGGGCAGGAAAAGACAGGAAAATAAAGACCAAGAAGGAGGAAGTTTATACAATTATTTCCCCTTCTCATGGGGAGCGTGAGATTACTGGCAAATAAATTTTCACGAGCTCGGAGCCCTGACGAGGATACGCAAGAACCATCACAAATGTAGTATGATGTGTTTCCCTGAGAGCACGTTCCACTCTTCAGCGCCTGTCTCTGTTTCTGGACATGGAAATGTGGCTGTGACTTTCTGTCCATGCTCTCTGTCAGAAAGTTCATCAGTGTTACCTGTCGATGATGCATTTTAAGTCATCAGTTTGTTTTTATTGTGAGAGCAAAATTAATGAACATGTGTTCGTCACCACCAATAAACCTGTCAATTTAGCCTTTTCTATTCCTTTTGCTGCATCAACCATTGTTAGTTTTAAGGATGATGTGAGTTGATAATATTCCTTCTTCTCCTTCCTCCACTCTGGCAGCCTCCCCAACCCCTTATCCGCCTCCTCTGCTCATTCCTTGTCTCCTCCAAAGTCTCCAGGAGCTTGATATGGAGCTTATGGGGAAAAGGAGGAAGATCAATCCTGGTGTCAGCAACTCAGTGCACATCTCTCCCTGTAACGGCAGGACAAGTGTCAGCTGGAGGAGAGGTTGCCGCCATGCAGAGACAGAGGGAAAGTAAGAGTGAGTGAATGGGGTGGGGTGAGGGTGGTGGTAGCGGCAGGGGGTGTTAGGGGATGGCGGCTGTTGGAGAGGCTGGGGGGGGTTGAGAAAGAGAGCCCACTGCATGGCAGCCAAGCGAGTGAGAATGTGAGCGGGCCTGCCCAAGGGAGTGCACCTCCAGTAGACAAAAGATCAATTCTCTCCATTTCACTTTCAGCTCCTGATAACAAGCAAAAGTTCAGCAAGCCCAGGAGCTGTCTTGTCTTTGAAATGTGCATTCTGCTGTACTACACACATGCAGCCGCACACTTGCACTCTCATCCAAGTGGGACAGACAAACAAACACACAACACATATGTGCATTTGATTCAAAGGTTCAGTGGTTTTACATTGGTTATTATTAACGGTTTTAATGCTGCTTTTCTGGATGAGGGTCATGAGGTTGGAGAGTCCATGTTGGAACAATTATGTCAAAAAATGATTTTTATTGGATGTAGTGAGTGCAGTGTAGTCTTCGTTTGTTAATGCAGACAAGCGATTTCCATGTTTGTCATCTGCTGTCCTTTTTTTTTGTTTGTTTTTTGCAGAAAAGCGACTGGAATTCCTTTCCGCAACAAAATTGTACATTCTGGTTTATAGCATGTTCAAGATTATAGAACAGATAGAAAGAGAATAAGTACCAGAGAGGAAGCTGTTGCATTTGGTCAGAATCAAAACATAATTTGTGACAACAAGCCATGGAGCGTGATTGCAGATAACATTGTTACTGGCAAAGGACTCCAGTGAGCCAAACAGAAACATGCTTTCAGAGGAGCTTCATTTAGGTTTCCTTGCACACACAAGTGTTACTCATAACATTCTCATTTAGGAGAGTTTATGGAATATATTGTTTCCTTCCTGTTTGTGCTAGCACTCAAGTCATAGCACTTGTTTTTGTTCAAATTTTAAAGACTTCCCCCAAAACCACATGTTTGTGGGTGAGTCCTAACATGTTCCTCATTAAAAGTAACAATGTTTTCAAGCTCTTAACTTATAAAAATAAATGTGTGATGACATGTCACCCATTAGCCCATTCCTTGTCCAACACAGACACGCTCCTTATGACTGTACTTCACAGTCTGAGTATTTAAACATTTTGTACCTTTTCCAATTCCCATAAAATCTCCCATTTATCTAGCCCGAAAAATCGCAAACATGTTGCCTGGGTTCTATTGCCTGAAAGTCAACGACCAAATTTCACTCAAAAATGGCCAAAGTTTATTTAATTTCCCTTTTTGGTGATGAATCCTTGGAGTCTATATTGATCATTACTCTGTCTATGATGGTCTGTAAATCTCTCCTGAATTCCTACAAGACTGATAGTGTTTGACAGTTCTGTAGCTGGTTCTGTTTAAGACAACCACAAACAGAGAGCAGTTCTGTGGAGGTTAGAACCTTGCCTCTTCTCATCAGAGTGAAACCCAGAGACAGAGGGTCACTCTTTGTCAGTATTCAGGAGAGGCACTGACTTCTTGTACCACAGTAGACTTGTTAGACACAGACTGTGGGGCTGCTATTGAGCAAAGCTGATAGTTTAGAATTAGTGTTCTTTCTATGCCCCTTTCAAATTCCCCTTCATTTGGAAAAAAATGTCATAACATTGTCAGTGTAATGTACCCAATGATTACGTTTCTCTAAGGGGCCCCTTTCTGTTGCCTCCAGCAGATGGCCTGTGCTTCCTTTTAAATGCAGATTTATGCACAGGGGATGTTTACATGTAATTGTCATTACACGGACAAAGATAAAATAGGCAATAATTGAGGCAAAAGCTGTCATCTAGTCAGTGTTGTTTTTGTCATGTTCTGGCTGAAGGGAACAACTTGCAGAGAGGGACAGGCGGTATCACACAATTGACCTTTTACATGATTTTCAATTACTGAGGAGAGGAGAGAAACAGAGAGGTCCCTGTAGTGCTGCTGTCTCCGCTGTCTTTTCTCTAGAACATCTGCCCATCGAACGTGGCAGCGGCTCCTTTTTCTCCCCATGAGGTCGCCTGCCCTGCCCAGGATGGGCAGGTGTGTGCTGGCCCAGGCCTCCCTGTCATTAAGCAGCCCAGCTGTGCTGTCACGTCTGGCATAGAGGCGGGTGTCATCCATGACCCTGTCTCAGCCCCCTCAGAGGGGCTTACACAGACCTTGACAGGGCAGCTGAGGGTAAAGCCATGCATGGAATATCTATGAAGGACAACCATGTCGTCACCTTCTTGCACCCTGGTGGGTGCCACCTCCGCATGCTTGCCTACCCTCCCGCCAAAGTGCAGGATGCGCCTTCATCAGCCATGTCAGTCAATAATAAGGGAGAGCATCAAACATCCCCCCCCCCTGCTGTGTCCTGTGTGTCTTTTCAAAAGAGAGTTACACACTTGGAAACAAAGACAGAGTGCTGGTAGACATTTTCCGTGATGCACTGGGCAAACTTAAATATATTCAGTCACAACAGTTGAGTAGTCTGATCTGATTAAGCAGCTTCATGTTTTCTAATTTTTTTCTGTGTGCAATTTGACATTTTAAAACATCAGGCCACATCAGAAAGTACAAAAGGCATATTGTGAGAAACAATTCTTAACATCAATTTACATTCTTTAATGTTGAAAAAAATCAGTTTATTGTAAGTTTGACATGGAATGAAATTGTCACTCTGTATTCATTGATGTTTATGTCATAACTACTATGACGATGATAAAAGACTCAGTAAACCTCAATTATGTGTCATGAAACTCAAAAAGGAAGCGCATTGTGAATTAAACACAATTAAACGAGCACTGCTGCTGCTGATGAATGAATGAATACCACTTGGTGTACTTGTTGTCATGGGAACAAGCTCATTATTTTGCAAACCGTGGCTTCTTGACAGATTTCAGTCAAGCTACAGTGCTGATAGCATCCTCTCACACTTTTTCCCCAAGAAGAACGTAGAAAAAAAAAAGACATACCGAAAGGCTGTTTATTACTCGCAAATCTTCCATTTGGAGTGACGATTAAGGCTTTACTGCAAATGTTTTTCTACAAGGTAAAGATGTCGGGGTGTTGCATGCTCAGGAGAAGCAATGTAGAGGGAAGAATCGCAAACACTTTATTTCTCAGCGTGAAAGACAAATCATTGAGGGTCAGTGGTAGATTTTGTGTTACCCCATTTTTGTTTTTGTCCAAAAATGTATTAATCACACAGCCTTCCTACAACTTGTATTCAGCCTCTGCATGTCTCAAATAAAAAAAAGAACAGCATCTTCAGTGAGCCGTTTCACTCAGTCCTGGATGCTGATGGCCCAGCTGGTGTACTGCCTAGCCTTACTGCCCTTATTTGAATGTAAAGTATATTTTAAGTATTACAGCTGCATAAGGGTGATTCCAGCTAAGGTCTGATGAAAATAAGACAGAGGAATGGACACATGTTTAGTGGAGGTGGAAACTTAAAATTAACAGATATTGGGACAGAGACAGGTAAAGTTGAGCCAAGATCTATCCAATAAATAACATTCAGGGTTTTAGTCCAACTTAGAGTGTGGGAGGTCTTGTCGCGGTTGTACTTAATTAAATCCACATTTGTCATAATCAGAGATATTACCAGAGCCAGAAAAGACGTGAGAATTAGGGGCTGATTCCTGGAAAGGAAAGAGGTGAACTTTTACTTGCCATACTCACAGCTGTTATCTATTATTATTACAATTTATTAAGAACTTAAGAATCTGAAGGATGTTTTGGAAATGTATGGTGATCAGGACAGATTTTCATATATCTAATTAAATAAGGAGAGTTTTTGTTCTCTCTTTCAGTGTTATGTTTAAATACATAACTAAGCACTGCATTAGAGTGAAGAGTACAACAAATGTTGACATTATTTAATGACAAGTTATTGATAAGTAGGCAACTGCTTTGCTTTTGTTGGTTGGCTTTCACAGATGCGAAAGGTCAAGACTCCATCTTGCAGGTACAGTTGAGTCGAGCTAAGTTTACAGCTCTACTTGGTCATTTGATTGGACCACCACTATTGCTCCAGTATACAAGTATGAAAGTGGACTGAAGTTATTGACTGAAGTATGTCCGACACTGTGGACTGTATTGATATTGATATACACTAACAATTTACTGTTTTTTTACAAAAATTACAAAAAGATAGAATTTTGGAGTATGTTTGCAGAGAGCCTGGAGACCCACTTGTGTCTAGTTGAGATTCGAAACCCAACGCATTATCTGGGTGTGTTCCTTTTTGAGAAGCTCAACTTTGCACAGTTTTGCTCAGACTAACATGTTTATATGTGATTTGAGTCAGTTAGTGGTCGGGCTAACACAGTAATTCAGTTTTCTCTGGAGTCATGTTAATTGCTTACTGTAAGGATTACTTTCATACTTTACTTCTACAATGTGTCTGAGTGGCAGTGACCCGATATTATATATATATATATATAAATCCAAGTGTTAAATTCTTTTCTGTAGGCTCAGAGTTCAAAATGAACACCCTCCAAGGGAACATTTTGGCTAAATTGCCATAAATGAGCCAACATGTTGGACTCTGTATATATTGTAACATTGACATTGCCCCATTTCATCTGTCTGCTCATGGCAAGAAAGTTCCAAGAAGTTTAGAAGTTGTCTTTGATGGAAATCTTGCTCGACTTAGCCTGGGTAACACAAATGTTCTATGAAATAACATAAACAACAACCCTTCCATCTCAAAACTTGTTAGTTTTGTTAGTGTATTATTTGATGAGCTAAACATTTCTATGTCATATTGACACCTGCAGTACAGATGATCTGATGGTTTTTAAGATTACATTCACACTGGCATAAAGTATCTAAGAAATATCTACCTAAAAGCACAATTGATATACTTGATGATACTTCCGTTCATACTCGGACTCATCGGATTCATTCTAAGCAGAACAGTCTATATTCTGTAAAGTCTATAATTGAACAACTCCCTCTATAACATTATTACACAACACAAAATATTTCTTGATTAAAAGCTGGTCTAAAAAATTTTAAACTAAGTTTCAGTCATTGGTTTTCAGCTAAATAGAAGAAAACATGACCTTAAATTTAGAGTTGTATGACAATGTCAGTCAAGAATTTGAGCTTGTTTGGTCATTTTTCTGCTTTCGATTTGGTCACTGAATGTTTCGATGTCAGTTGTGTTTTTCCCAGCTTCACCTACAATATACACACTCATATCTGGTGTTATCGTCAGTGAGCCTTCATCCACCGACACCTCCAGCTTCCCTGGTGGCCTTTGTCACAGAAGAAAGAGAATGATCAATATCCCAGTTAAACCAGACTTTCAAAGCTGATCGTACAGGGCCTCGTTCTGGGGCCTTCTTTAATGAATTTTCTTTCATTCCACACAAGTTTTTAAACATCAAACAATAAATCGGCCAGGGCACAGTAAAATATTTAGATCTATTGACTGTGTTTGAAAAATGTAGAGGGCAAAAACTCCAGTGGTTTGATGCTGATACATTCTGAACACTTTAATCCACCCGAGTGTTTCCTTTTATCTGCCTGGGTTTCTCCAAAAGAGGGGAAAAGGGCCTCAAGAATGTTCTCAAAGATCCAGTAACTCTCTCTTAAAAGCACCTTACCTTCAACTACTCTTCTCTCACGCATTCAGATTCTTGGTAGCAAGACTCACTGAAAAAAAAAGAAGAAAATTCATAAAACTGAAGTAAAAATGATGTTAAGTAATTTACAGCTCACATGTGCGGAGCTGTTGCCGGGGACAAAGGTTTAAGCATATTTTATATGACATTTTGATTTTTTTTTTGTGCTAATCTAAGCAAACCCTAAAACAATGAGGTGAAGAGAGGACATCAGATTGAAAGAGCCTAGTTTGTTTTTGTTGGAAACGACTTTTGACAAATATCTTTATGTTACTGTGAAAGGGCCACAGAAAAAGTAATCGGGAGTGAAGCTGTTGCAGAGTACAGTTCTCTTAAATATCTTCTTCGCTTCGGTATTGACGGGTTGTTTTCAGATGCTACGAGCCAAACATTTCAAGAGACTCGGTGAGTCTGTGAAAAACTACACTTCGGTCACTGTGTCGTGTATTTGTGGTGCACATCGCATGATTCTTTTTCCTTCGTAGTTTCAGTGAAACCTCTGTTTTGTTGTTTTTGTTCATATACAGACCGAGGTGCATATCAGTGACTCAGTCTGACTCCTGGCGGAGCCATTCTTCTTGTAATAAATTCTGTGTGTGCATATCTTTGCATGGCCGGCATTTGCTTTTGTGTGTTTGGCTGGCGTGACAGCTCGGCCTTGACGTTAAACATCTGCTGGGTGATTCATTCAACTGTGGAGTGACACTGAGGCACATCTGCCGAGGTGTGGGCAATCCCTGCAAAACCTGCCCCTTGTAAGGCCCCAGGTTCACCACCCAAATCCTTTTTCTGATGATTGCGTCATTTGCCCTCCTCTCCGAGCGGCTAGTTCACAAAAGTGACAACCTGCTTCTTTCCCCAGTTGTGCATGCTGAGGAACAGCAGATGTGTAGCCTTGAGGAGATTTAGAAATGGCAAACACAATGAAACTCAAGAACCTGGAGAAAAAAAAAAAGAAGCCATCCCAGAAAAACCTCATTGTGTCCATTTGTACAACAACAGAATTAACATAATATTAAAGCTTTTTGTTTGCATGTAAAACATCAGGATTGATAAATCATTTAAATCATCAACAGCTCTAACAACTAATTACTAATAGGCTCAACTAAGGAAACGATCCAGATGAAAAACATCTGTTCTTGTTACTGAAGATCTTAGGGTTTAGGACTTGTCACACATATTATTCCACTGTTTTTATTTATTTATTTTTCTTGGACATTTTGTTAATTACAAGAATATAAACAGACCAATCAAACATGGGAGTATTTGTTATTTGAAGCCTGCGATTCGATTCCATTTTATTTTGGCATAAAATCAACTTCAGAGTGTATATGATGGTAGAGAGATGTGTGTTCAGTATTCAGTGGGTAGTCTCTCAGTCCGTTTTAAGAAAAGCCATGTTAGAGTCTGGGCCCATGATGAATCTATTCAACTGAATGGAAAGATTGAGAAATCATTTGAGTCTAAGTGACAGATGCTTCTCTTCACTACTGTGCGGGGCATTGTAATCACTTGAATGAATACAGCTTGACTAATTAAGGTTATGCAGTTGGCTGGCTCTCTCCAAACAAAGCTTGTGTAATGTAGATTGTGTTTCAGCATGACTCCCATCGTATTGTACTCACGAGAGCCGATCTCAGTCTGTGTCAGATGGAAAAGTGATTGAATGCTCAACCAGTCTAGCACTTAATTTTCAACATCACATTCATGTTTCCACTTAGCTGTATAATTTTGTAGTGGGATAACAAGCTCATAAATTGATTTGTTGCATTGTTTGGATGCTGTGGTCTCCGTTCCACTGGTTACTTCAACGGAAACGCAGAGAAATATGATGATGAATTTATTCCACAGAAATAGCAGATGACCAACAAACACAGCCAGTGCAGACAATGATACTGAAATGCATTGGTTAGCTCTCCATGAGCTCGCTGTGCATGTTTGGCACAGATAGAGTCCAAGGACGCACCAGTCCTTTGATCCTGTCTCTGGGGCGTCCCAGATGTTCCAGCGCAGGGCAATGTCAAGTCTGGTTTATTTGCAGAAGTAATGCCCAGCCATTATATGTACCGCTCATCCATCAAAGCAAAAGGAAGATTTCAGGAAGGCTTTTTTCTTTGCACGACTGAGTAATTGAGGTTTGTTAGTAAAGGTAGTCTTGATAGAACATAACTACATCTTGTGCTTTTCTGAGCCCAGGACATGTTATTCAGTCAGAGTAATCATGGGACATTTCCTGTCTTAGTTAATGAACATGTCACAAAATATTATCAATGATTTGCAGTAAAATAAGAACTAATATTTCATTTAAATGTATAACATTGAAGTGGAAGTTCATCCTGAACTCACTGAGTAGTTTTAGTCAGAATGAGCTCATTTGAACTCACCAGTGCTGACTGATCATATTTGAAAAGACTTCACCAGTAGGTGGCAGTATGATACCTGAATCTACAAATTTCCAACTCAAGACTCCTCAATCATCTCAAGAATGAGCAGCATGACTATTTTAGTTGACAGCCTGAAATATACAATAATATCTGCTCCAATTATTATACAAAAGGGGTACATTTAACAAGTATAATTACATATAACTATTACAGATCAAACATTCAAATGAAAAGTTTTATCTGTGGAATTCAATCATTGCATTAAAAAAGAAAAGTGTACACTTTGTATTGTTTCCACACAGCCATTTCTTTTTTCCTGACTTTTGTTGTAGCATAATATTCAATTTTAGAATTTGAAAGGATTGAGGAAAACATTCTGCATAAAATATGGCATCTCAGTTTCAATCTGAGCCTGAACTTTGTCACAGGGTCCTCAGCCTTTCAAGGCAGTTTTGTAAAAAAATTGAATTTTTCAAACCATCTTTAACTGATGTTTTTAATTTTTCTAAGTTTCAAAAATCATTCCAAAATTGTTTACATAAACAATGTGTTGTTGTTCTTTTTTTCAGGGCCACACACAAACTCCACAATTGATAGTATCACTCGGCAGATTGATGGAGTAAGGATACCACGATTGCATTTGTGGCATCATTTTCTATACTACGATAACTTCAGTCTCCTCTAAAATAAAAAGGTAGCTGCAAACCAGAGGAAGTAATGGGTTAATTTTCTAGCTTGTTGCTTTGGCAGCCCTTGAGAAAAAAAGAATTTAAAAAAATGTTTTGTTTGTTTATCAGTTGACCTGAAGGTGTACTTTTTTAATTGACTCTTGTCAAGCTGCAAATTTATGACACTTGGCTGAACTGAGAAAAACCTGCTTCCTGGATCAGACTGTGTGAGCAGAGTCTGAATATTTTTGAGGCATATTAAGTTTGTTCTCAAAATTATGAAGAAATAGAAGATGGTTGCACAACCCACTACATTCACTGCCTATGCTCTGAGTTAGAGATATATTTTCTGAAGAGGAAAAAAAAATCAATTAGTGCTAAATTTATTCATGGATTTCTGCAATCAATGCGAGTCCACTCAAAGGGGCTCAGTGGGACCCAGTTCATCCCAGTTAATGTGTTTGAAGGGGAATTACCATTGATGTTGTTTTCTCTTCCTCTCAGGTCAAAGAGCATCTCGGAGCTGTCACAGCCCCACAAGAGGAACTTCCCTGTAGTCCTTATTGTTACCTATATGTTATGCACCAGGAAAGCAGAGAAGACAGAAGAGTGGAGCGGGCAGCAAGTGAGGGCAAGACAGTCGGGTTCGTTTGGCTTTGCAAAATCTAACACACAAAATATCAGGGAATCTCACACTAGAGCTAATTGTGAATCCAATCAAGGCTGGGAAAACTGCCTATTGATTTACCCCACTAAACACAGACAATAAACAAATGCAGAGTGAACACATTATGTGTAAAATCACTCACAAGCAGCTTCCACTTCAACAGAATATTCTTATGCACTACTGTAGCTGTCAGTGCGCTGCTATTATCCTTGTAAAAAAACAGCTACTCCTCACGCTCTTTTAATTGGCCAAAACCACCGTAATTTTAATTCACATGACCTTTTCTGACTTGTTGATTGTTTTCATAATTCTTGCATGCTTCAAAAAGCTGCTCCAAAAGACACGCAGGGTGATCCTCTGAAATGTTTCTTCAAGGATAGTCTTTTTGCTGTTCGTATTGATTTCAAACAGTTCCTGCACACAGGCTATATTGCAGGTCAATTAGACATATTTGGGCATTTGCAAATCATTTTTTTCTTTCAGATCCTGCGGCTCTAAAACTGCACTTTTGGCCCTTACAGCACTGCTCAGATTCTCTGTGGAGCTTGACATTTTGATCTGCAACAGAGACTAAATGATAACCGTTTCCTTGTAAATACTGTTGCCTGCGGGGGAGGGTTTAAATAGATCGGGAAGGACTTTTCACTCACTCACTTGTTTATATTCACTGTTCATTTAAATATGGACAGTCAAATCTTTTTGTATATACCTGGTATTTCATGTATAACTGTGGTGTATATACAGCAAGGAGACTCGTAATTACAGTAAATTATTGTTTGTAATTTTGAAAAAATTCTTCTGCTTTTATACTCACAAAAAACTTGTAATTATGACTATGACCCCAGAAGATGACAAATGATTTCTGACTGTTGTGACTGGATTTCTTTGTTGGACAGCATAATATCACCATCTGTCACTGTTTTGTTTTTCTTTAAAGAGAATTTCGTTCTGTTCATGGATGAAAGAACAAGCTGCCTTTTGTTTGAAGTGTTTGGTCTTGGCATTCGTGATCACATTCATTAGGGCTCTCCTCTCACTGCAAGCAAAAACACTCCAATTCATTTATTTATTTCTTTTTTCAAACATATCATTGACTGCTGTCTGAGCTTGCATCCATATCTAAGGGAAAGTGTTTATTTGAACTCAACTAACAGCCATTTCTTCAACAATTTTAAATATGAATAGAGGAGGAATCGATTAGTTGCTCACTGACTTTTGTATGTTTTCCACCATCTCTGAAAAAACATAAAATGAGCAAATAACTCCTTTTACCAATAACTGTGGAGACTGGATTTGTTTTGCCTTGAGACAAAGTCAGTGCTGAAGTTTGACCCCTGTATATTGTCATGACAACCCTATGGTCTCTCCCGCTTCGTGGCTAGTACATGACAACATCCTCCCACTCCTGTATGCACAATGAGGTGGCAGTGCAAACGCAGTGAGAGACTGACATTAACACTTTTTACTTGAGCTTCAAATGTTGTCATAAGATGGAGTATTATTTTACATCCATTTAGGGAATATCTACTTTTGCAAATAGAAAAATAAATATACAATAATTGCAGCTGATGACTTTGTGCACAGGCTATACAGATTTAGTAGTATAATATTACATTTTTGCAGTGGCGCACTGAGCCTTTGCCAGATTGCTGATAGTGTTGAGTACTCAGCTTCTGGCTCTAGGGAAAGATTGCTCCATGTCACATCCTTATCAAAAGAGTGTTTTGTTCCTTCTTGCACACTCAGTTCGTATTCCACAAGAAGACCTGTGATCTGTTATATGTGTGTGCACGTCTTTCTTCATCACCCCCCACTCTCCACCCTGAGCCCCTCCGATGCTCCGCTGCAGATCAATTGTGTTTGTACTGTATGCGAATGTGTATCAAAGAGTCCCCACAGTCAATACCTCCACTTATAAGGTAATGTACTGACATGGGAGATTCCATGGGGACGGTGCAGAGCGCTCCGTGTACAGAGGCTGTGCAGCACAGGGAGGGGTAAGGAGTAGGGGGAACGCAGCAGTCATATAGTGTGGGAGGAGGAAGCTGGATTGATAACACTCACCACTTACACAATTCTCTTCTTTGAGTGAAAAAACAAATGTACAGCCCCTGGTACAGAAATCCAAACCCATATGCATACACATGGATGCCAGTTGGTTTCAACATGAAGGCCTTCTGACTAGAGAGTTAGCTATGCTGATTAATCTCCCATCGAACCCTTATTCTGTTTCACCGAGCCACAGGGGGATATGCTGTCAATGAGAACTCCATAGCAGCAAAAACACGCACCCAGTTGTTTTATTAATCCAGCAGACTTACGTAGGTACTTGTCCTTGCAGAGGAGGAATTATTCCCATGCATTTCAATATTATATTGACCTTATAACTAGCCAAGTTTAAGTCATAAATCCATAGTTGCTCTTGTCTAAGAAGTGCGCACTCCGGTGCTCACCAACTCCTCCTTCCTGCACCCATTCTTTTACAGCCATGGTGGGAGGCAGGTCAAATACAAGACTGGGGGTCTTGCTGCACTCAACCCAGCCAAAAGAGAGAAGTGAGAAGATGCAAGTGATGGTTGCTGTCTATGTGAGTGTACAGGAATTTAACAGTAATATGTGTGAATTGTCCTTTTGATGTGTGTATATGCTTTTCTATGAGTATGTAAGTGAATGCACAGACACATAGGCAGTGACAAAAGTTGACCCCTCTGTCAGCCGTATATTATGTCCGGTTCATTTGCAAAGGCCCGACTCCATTGGCTGTCAGTTTTACTGCCTGACTGTGTCAGCTGGCCAGTGTTAAGTCTGATGGAGTGTTTTTGCTTCTGAAGCCATCCTGGGTAGAAAGGCAGGGAAGCTATATAACAGGCTCAGTGACAGGTTCTCAAAGCAGGCGGGCCATGAATATGCAAGTTCCTCCACAAACAGCCTGAAAAAAAAAAAAAACCCTGCTTGATGTGGCTGAATCTGAAAATAAGCAATTTTGCCATATTCAAGCAGTAGCATTGACACTTTCAGCATATTTCTCAGAGTCTCACTGTCTCTTCAATTTTGTTTCTGCAGCATGAGCGAGAGGAGAGAAATTCTTGCCTGTTTCATCAGAAAACATTAAATAATGTTTCACTTTACTGTCACAACATAATGAAAAGGGGAGCGGCATGTGCAAAGGGATAAAAAGAAATCATAATTGGATATTTTTGAAACGTTATGATATTAGTGCATTTTTTAATTATGTTACTTTGCACAACTAACATGTCCTGATTGATTGAGATAAGGACCTCCTCTTTACTCTGAACATGCTTCCACCCCCCCTCTGTTTAATGCAAATGACGTGAATATGGGCCTTTGATATTGAAATGATCTTTGCTGCATTCCTATAAACATTTCAGCAGACCAAATGGAACTGTGTTTGCATTTTTTTCCCTTTATTCCTTTCCCAATTTTTTTCAACTATATAAATACTACAGTAATCTCACCTTGGCCATATGTTTCACTGGAAACAGCATCAATGTTTTGTTTGTTAAAAAAAAAAATTATTTGATCAATTACAAATAATCTAACAACAGAAACAAAAATCTTCTCTATTTAAAAAAAAAAGAAAAGAAAAATAATAGAATTAGATTCTTACCTTCTAGAAGCTTGAGCCATAAAATTTTGGCCTGTTCACTTTGGCGATGATTTATTTTTCAGATGCTTATCTGTTTATTCATATTTCTGTTGATCATCTGATGACGATTATAATCTAACTGCTTCAAAAAGTACAGCATATTCATTTGTAGAATCCAATTTGACTAGCATATAGATTTTTTTTTACATATGGAAACACAGTTTAGAAAAATAAGCCCTTTATTCTACTTTATAATACTTTCATTTATAATACAGTGTTTGAAACATGTTTGTAGGCTCCACAATAGAGCCTATGAATGGGTATGGGAAAGCATAAATTCAGTAACATTTCTCTGCCAGAACTAGACAAATATAGTGAACACATGGAACAGTAACTTTTGTGTGCGCGTCCCTCGAGTCACAACCTTGTACATTTCTTAACCTTTCTTGTCTTTTTAAGACTCTGTATTGTGTGACCCTTGAGCTTGCTCTACAAGGTGATAACAGGACAACATATCTTTGTAAAACAAAGAGCCTTTATGGAAAATGTGCACCGGAGTGTCCCAGTACAACAGACACAGCACCTTTCTCCTCAAGAAATAACACTCCAACACACTAATTATGTGCTATTGACTAAAAAAGCAAAAATAGAGTTATTGGCTTGTTCTCCCCACAATCTGCCTTCTCTGTTTTCTATTGCCTCATTTCTTGTATCAGGTGAATAGTTAGCAAACAGATAGACAGGAATGCTTTATGTCTGGTGGCATGACCTTTTGTATAACATCTTTAAGGATAATCTTAAAGCGGGACCTTGTGTGAGACCACTGAAAGAAGGGTTCAAGACTTGGATCAAATTGGCCCACAGTTAAGGTTTTTCTGGTCTGGCTACAGTCATGTACAAGAGGAAAGGGTGGTGATACTATTAACTGTACTCCTTTCCTGTTTAGGGGAAGGGGCTGTACATTCCAGGACACACACACTTACTCACGCATAGACATGCTTTTGGCATTTTTGAAATATTCTTGCACATCAACACAAATAGGTTTATGCACAACACCTAAACAAACTTTATACTCAGAACACATTTAGCAACACATATGCATTATCGTCCACTCACACATCTAAATGCATATACGTGCTTCTCCCCTTTTACACACTTGCTCACTCAATGACTCCATCTTCTTCCCCTCACTCCTTTTACTGGAAGGCCACTCTGATATGCCCCCTCATAAGAAGAGACACACCATTCCCAGCTGATTCCAGAGGGAGTCCTTCAGAGGCAGCACTTCCAGTGGCTTCAGTGCATTAAAGCTTTTACCTTTTGCTTCTAAGGGCATTGGGACAAAAACAGGCCTTGCTCTTTCTCTCCACCAGGGAAAGAGAGATTGCATTGTCTTGTGAGGACACTGATTACTTAGGAATCAGTCATCAATTATTCAAACGATAGAATACTGCACTGCCTCCACCTTTTGTGACAAGACGGCCTTTCAAGTCTGGGAAGTGGACAGACACACCCTGCCCAGAGCACAAGAATCAATACAGGCCAAGGGAGTTGGCTTCCTTGTTTTAGTTTCGGTCTGTCTTGCTCCTCATACCAGTGTGAATTTGGGGCTCTGGCATTACCCCTTTGGGAAACCTTGAAGTGCCAGCTGTTGAGCAGGCCACAGGGGAAAGGGAGGCCACCATGGAAGCATGCAGAGTTTTGGAAAAAGGCCCTTGGCATGTCCCAACCCGCTGACTTTTTGTCAATTTCTGCCCACTCTTTTCGTCCTCTCTGGTGTCTGTTGTCTTAACTCAGCTGATTAGCTGTAAGTGAGCCTGATGAATGTCCTCTGTTCATCCACAACACCTGGTTCTCAGGAGAGTGGAGGTTTTAGGCTGCCCCAAGGATGGAGACAGACGAAAAAGGGGGACTTTCTCCAACCATGGGACCACCCAGGATTTGCATACTTGCGGTTTTCACTTTGTTTTTCTTCCTTGCCTACACTCATTGGTGTTGCCACGTTTTTCCTTGACCAGACTTCTGGCACACCTCACACTCCTGCTCCTTAGTCACTGTCACTGAAATACAAAGAACCCAACACATGCACTGTGTCCTGCTCCAGACTGTCTAACCGCCACTCGCTGGAAGCCTTCACCACCTTGCAATATTTGCTAATAGAATATCGTCTTACTCTTCTGTAGTGCCAGAGACCTTATTTTGAACAACCACAGACCATTAAAAAAGGTCAAGTGTTCCAGGCCAAAATGCCAGTAAAATAAATTATGTGTAATTAACACGTGATAAGCAAAAGTGGATGTTTTTCTTTGCTTTGTGCTTTTATTGTCATGTGCTTCTAGCATGTTTTAATGCACTTTCATGGCTTTGCTGAAATCATCCTGCAGGCTAATGCTGTTAGTGAGCTGTCTGGTGTCTTTGAATCTGTCTGTGCTGCAGCCTGTGACATGAAACAAAATGTAAAGTGGAGAGGGAAAATCTTAAGATCTTAAGGCAAGAAGAAGCATGGGAGGAGCCAGATGGGGATTTGGGGATGGGGTGACTGTAGGGGTGGGGTGGGGATGGGGGGGGGTCATTTGAGGAGTTGGGTAACAATGGCTGGACTCCAAGGTTGGCTAATAGTATCTGACACACTGCAATTTTGAGGCTTATATCAACATTGTTTTTACAGCTGTAATTAAGCCACCTAATCAGAAGCACATTGGTTGGGACAGTCTGGGCCTGGGAGGGGGCAGACACACACTGAGCTGAGTTCAGCCTGCGGCAAGGCAGCAGCACCGCACTGGACTTGGGCTAAGTGGAGCCCAGCCAAGGGAACTGTGGGTGGGAGAGCATCTCGAGTGTGACGCAGACATGCATGCATATATACACAGTTGCACAGAAGATCTGTGCATTGTGAAACAAAGCGACTCTGAATATTGCTAGATATCTGGTAGATGGTTTTCCCGCATTTCTGCGTCAATATTCATGTTTATGTGATTTTTTTTAAAAAAGTGATATGTGGTAACATCTGTCTTAATTGTGATGTAGTCTAGTGGATTTCCATGTTTGTTCAGTGGATATTTTATGGTGTATGCCTGCGGCAAAAAAGAGAAGTGTGCAAATGTGTATAGTGGGAACATGTGCATGTGTGCGGTCACCTCAGCCCCACTGAGGTTCACCCCACCCTTGTCAGGGCTCGGTGCCGAGTCACCCAAGTCTCAAATGGCTAAGAGCACACAGACACGCACACACACAGAGCAGGACGCAGTGCTCAGCTAGGGCCAAAGTCAACAGATGAGCTGGTCTGAACTGGCTCGCTGTGTGTTCTGATTGTAAATTGCACTGGTGATGATTAGAGAACTCCAGCACAGGATGTCGACTCTTAAAACTGTCCAGAGAAAATAATTTTCTTCTATGTTCAGGAAACTTTTTTTTCTTTCTCTCCTTTACACCCCTCCACCCCATCCGCAACCCCCTCTTTAATTTAAACATCATGGGGCTGTATGTGGGGAGGTGGAAGGAGTTGGAGTGTAAATTGGTTTAAGGCCTCCAGAGGAAAAAAAAAAAAGCCAGACAACGGAGGCTGTTTAGACTTTCATTTTATCTATGCAAGTGCACATCCAGACCCACAGATTATCCTCAATGTCTTTATACATACAGGACATGCCACTGCATACACTTTAAACTATTCTTCTAATGTCGCAGTACAGAATTTTATTGATCATCTTGATCAGTCTATAATTTAGAGTAGGACATTGTGATATTAGTATGTGCACATTAACACAATTTCTTCATGGTGTGTGTGACTGTTAAAACGCGGGAAGGAACATCAATGAGAGTTTGTATAATGGAGCCAGAGGTTGATGGGGATGAATGATTATTGTTCTGCTCTTTTCCTCCTACTCACTGTGTCATGATGTCATCATCTTGAGACACACAATAGTGAGCAAGCCAAGCCTGTTGTTGTCTCCAACATCCCCACAAGATAACCACAGCTCTCTGACTCATCATTCACTCTGGGCTTGTTGGATGAACTGTATGGAATAATTAACAGGGATGAATTATTTTGATGTACCATTATAGTTGTCTATTTCTATTCTTTGATTTCATACACAAAATATTTTTGTCATCAACATACACAGTTTAAAAATGATAAGCCACTCGAATTAGTCCTGAACATTTGTGCAGAGTTTGCTGCTCATAGCCAGCTGGCAGGTTTGGTCCCACATTCTTGCATCCCCGCAGCGAGGCTCTGCCTGGTGACCATGAATGTGTTAGCAACTACCGAGCCCTCTCACCACGTCCTTTAGCCTATTTAGATTTATGTCCTTTTTAAAGACTTGGCCATTCCCTCCTCCCACAGATGACATTTATGTTTCTCTGAGTCATATAGAAACTACACAGATTCATTTTTCAAACATGCCTGCCTGGAAAAGGACAGAGAACTGTGTGGAAAAGAAAGATGTAGGGAGAGCTAGAAAGACAAGTTTGTGCGACTCATCTGGAACAGTGTGTTGCTGTTTGCCTGAAGTTTGGCAGTAGTTACACTCTTCCTCCCTTGACACTTTCCTTCCTTCTCTTCCACCTTCACAGAAATGTCCAGCTTGATTTAATCAGGGAGGCAGAAAGGGAAAATAGCCTCCATTTAGGGACAAGCCTGGTCCTGTGATCTTACTGACCACAGGGGCAGGCGAAGACAGTGAATTACCGCGCGGAGGGTCTATTTATATTTTTCTGAAATTATTTTTCTCTCCCTATGTTTGAGTGTGACTTGAGACTGGCTGGGAACAGGGAGGACGGAGGATGTAGATGTAGATCCTCAAGTGGCAGCATCTGGATAGCCACATGGATTTGAGCTGGAAATGAGGAAGATATGAAGAGTATCTCCTGTTCACCATCTCCTCACCCTCCGTTTCCTACTGTGCAGAGCAGACTTAAGAGCTGGCTTTAAATTCTTGTGAATAAGTGCCAGGTTGCTGGCACTGTACCCCCAGGCTTTATGCCAGTGTCCCTGTTATTCCCAAACATGCCATAACTCTCTTTTCCTTTTGTACCTCCAATTTTTTCGTCACTCTCTTCTTCCTCTGTTCTCTCAGTGCTCCCCCTTTGTGTTTTCCAACTGTCTGCGTAAATCGACGGTTTCTCCTCAGCTTGCCGGCTTGTGGTTCACCGAAACAAATAAATAAATTCATGAGGGCACACACATTCATTCACAGACAGTCTGTGCACGCCACACAAGCACATAACAAGATGAAAGATGGACAGAAAATGTAACCTGTGGGAGGACAAAGATTAAAAGCAAATCATGGCTTGAAACATGGAATACAACTGGCAAATGGCAGAGATAACTCACTAAACAGCGGCAGAAAGATTCTCTGGCTCCCTCCACTGTGTTCACAATAATCTGGAAGAGTCTAGATTTATTCCTCATGCAAAACATTGAGATATCTGGCTCATTCTTTTGAGTATCAAATTAGCAATAATGACACACATTCATAAATTTAGCTCCTCAGCCTGATAAACAGAAAATGTATAGGACCAACACCTTGTTATTAAGTATCAGTGTAACCCAGACAAGGCTGACTCCGACAAGGGCCCGGTGGTGTGAACTTAGAATTCAAGCCGCAGTCATGGCTCTTAAGGGACTAAGTGTGTGTCAGTTTGTGTGTACGAGTGTGTGAATTCTGTGTTCACGAGTGGGACTTGGATGTGAAAAGACCCAGATTTATACGTTTTGCTTTTGGAATATCCCAGAGATATTTTGGAGGCAGTGAAGGGATTTTTTTAAAAGTCCTCTCCTGTTTCTCTGTTTCAGCAGTTTGTCCGGGTGAGGACATTACGTGGTGACAACAGACATTAAAATACTGCCCCCCTCCTCTTTTCCCATTCACCCACATCTGCCTCTTGCTTTTCCAGACTGCTGTTTCTTCTTTGCAAAGGGTAGTAGGAAAGCTGCAGCAAAGATACTTAGATGTTATTTCTCTGAAATGTAAAATTAAATGAATAATTCAGCTGAACTAATTCAACATTTACCACTATTGATGCAATGGACAATATGATTCATTGATGGGAACACAAATATACAGGTGGCTTTATGAAACGCCTGTGCTGAATTTGCTTTAAGCCACATAATGCTCCAACAAATAATGACACTCTCCCTTTCTGATGTGTTGATATTTCTTCTATTACAGCGAGGGCTTCATTTCAAAGGCTTTTTCCTTGGAGCTAAATACTTATCTTATTTTAATGGTACTCTCGAGAACAGACCATTTATCCCGATATGAATTGAAAATTCACCAAAGGAAGCAGCCATGGCATGAAATTTCAAGCATAATTCATAAAAAGTGTGTTTAAAGGGTCATGCAGATATATTTACAGTTCCACTTTAGTTCTTTATATGCAGTATGTATGTGCATGATTTAATGAGAAACCCTAAAAGAAATATGTCATCAAAACTGAAACGCAAGGCATATTTTATTATTTGACTGTGTGGAATTGCATGTGTATTTGGGTGTTCATTTGTATTGCTTGTGTGCCGGCAGAGGATAGATCTGACTTTCAGCCAGACTAAGACCAAAATTCTGACTCTGGTTGCTGTTTCCACAGCACCATAAAGAAATAATTTAGGTTTGAGAAAGCGATTTAGTGTTGTTAATATTGTGCCAGCACTCTGTTTGTGGGTATGGATTTTAAAGTGAACTGGAAGACAAAAATTATCTGTTAGGGTGGCTGGCTAGAGATAAAACCACATGAGTGTCCTTGGGACTAAAGAGAGTATGTGCGTGTGTGTGTGTGTGTGTGTGTGTGTGTGTGTGTGTGTGTGCGTACGTGCATGTGTCTCCACCAGCTCTGGCAGGAATTTTGAAAACTACTGGAACTTGCTCCAGTAGGACCTAGCGTGGACTAATTTTTTGATTTATTGATGGTTAAGGGGACATATGTTGCCATCTTAACACCAGCACAGCCAAGCAGGAGACAGGGAAGAGAGACTGGGACCGGTGCAACATTTCAGCTCAGGTGTACTGTTATACTCTGAATGAAACCAGATGCCCATACTCCATTTTTGCTCATGGACTCTGGGCCTTGAAAAAGTACTTTATTTTCCCTTACCTAAAATGGTCTTGGATAAAAAAGAAGCTCAAATTCTCTCGTAGCTGGTTGTGTTATTTTTAATTTAATGGACAAAGCCGCAGCTATGTAAGTCATCAGAGAGATTCTGTTGGTTCAAACATACTCTTATGGAGTTTGGGCTGTGTATTGATAACTTAAACTCAACAGCACGATCAGAACACTAATCCAAACAACAACTATGCCTCAGTAACAGTCAGATATCTTAGTGTCTGACTTTGCTCTTTCAGTAATTTTAGCGGATGTCTACAGTGAACAGGATGCCCAGAGGCACAGCATCGAAGATGTAAAGTTACAGGAGTAATAAAGATAACACAGTCCTAACAAAATGAGGTGGTGATATTTAATAGAATAGTAATTTTCCTTTTTGTTTTACAAATTTCCATTTGGGTATTTCAAACAATACAGATTTATGCATGTCTAATAGTTAATAATATTCATTTTCACCTTTTTTGTCTTTAGTTATCATGCATTAATGTGGACCTTTAGGGGGGCATTGTTTGAAAGGAAGGTAAGATATACAGTCATTTCAGCACACTGTGTAAGACAGAAGGAGTTGCATCTGGTGAATGGTCAATATCCTTGATCGATGCTTCAAAATTTGGAAAGCCATAGGGCCTGACAGCTATGAATTGTATTATTTTTGGCAGAGCAAAGAATGGATTAACTGGAATTGTTATGTTTAGGGAATTTCATCCCAATATCTATTTTCTGTATGTACTCAATTTGGAGATCGTGGTATAAGGCTTTTGTTTTTAGTAAAATCACCCCAGGCGCTTAAAACTTAGGCCTCCAAATTCTCTAACAACTCCACATATATTGTAGGAAAAAGACAATGCCTGCTGCATGAGGGTTGTATCCATGCTTTATCACCAAAGTGCAGTCCATGTTCTGATCAGACTTTGTGATTAAATAATTATCAGATACTTTATATATTGTTTTCTGGAATAACATAATCTCCTTAAGAAAGGAAATAAGAATGAAGCATTCAAATGTGTTCCAAATTTGAAAAGAAGACAATTAGACTGCCTTGTGGCTGTCAGTCAACCCACTGTTGCAAGGTGTTCTATGAGGTGAAATCAAGCAGGTGAACTAAGAGAGAGGTGGTGTAGTGAGATGGAGAGGCTAGGCAGTCAGGGGGCTACACTAGAGTAGCCGAGTGCTGGGGAGGGAAACACCATTCCACTGTTCGTTTGGAGACATTCTGTCAAAGTCGGCACAGGCTGACACCTTGGATCACAGTTTGATAGACGGAAGAGTAGCTCTCACTGACTAGGTCCTATTAAGGTGGATGTTTTCAAAGTTTGGGCCTGGCACTAGGGAAAAAATAAGAAGGACACAGAGGGCAAGTGGAGCCTGAGTGGAGCTGACATGCTTCAAGACCCTCTTCCCCAAACGCACAGTCGGGGGTCAAATCGCTTTCCTTCTTTCACCCAGTCTGGCTTGGTGTCCAACTCACTGAATGTCTCGTGGAGAGAGAGCTGGAGATAGCCACACAATGCTCCACAAACACAGTCACATTAGAAAAAAGAAAAAAAAAGAAAGAAAAACACTAATATTGTGGACATATGTACACAGACCAAACTGCAAAGCATGCATGGATGCATGTTAACACATGATCACAAGCTTTCATGCGAGCATAGATGCACACAGATGTGCATATTTGTACACATATTTTGAAATCAGTGAGAATAATGTCCAGTTGGATTAATGTATGCAGGTTTGAAGATTGTTTGAACCTCACTACATCCCCTTCTCCTGGATCAATGCTCTCCTGCTGTCACAGCGCAGTGAACAGGCAGAGCCAGCGAAGAGAGGCCTGCAAGACCTACAGGGGCACAAAAGCATTAAGAGGTAGTGGTGGTGGTGGGGGCAGTGGATTATGTGGCAACGCTTGAATGTGTGTGTATGCGTGCTGTTAGTCGTCAGAGAAGGGCGAAAGCAGACACTGCACCTTGACCACCTATTATGAAGCTCTTTGCCGCGATGTCAAGTGAAAGCAAGTTAATTGGGTGAAGCTGTAGAGCATGTTAGGGCAGTGGTTGAGGGCTCGCCAGCTTGACAGTTGAGTGTCAGCGGGACGCAGTCAAGTGTGGCTGAGAGACAGAGCCCTGTCACCGGGCCTAAAGCAGGGCCGCTGGGGCTGTTAGGGAGAGAGACCAGCTCCTCCCTGCACACACACACACACACACACACACACACATTGATTCATACACCCAATTACATTCACTCATCCCCTCTGGTGCACGCCCACACTCAGTCACAAATGATTTTTGAGAAGTAAAAGATCACCTTTCCTTTGAGTTTAAATGTGTAGTAATGACCATATATCAAAGAATAAGTGTTCATATTATTTCCAGACAATATGATAAAAAAAATAATAAATACCCATTTATAATAAAAATCCCATTTGAAATTCTGCAAATCTTATTCATCTCTCAATATTGTCACATTATAATTTATCTAACCATCTTAGAAATTGCTATTTTACTTGGCAACTTTATCAGTTTATATAATTTCGGTAGCATTGCCCTATATGTTTAACGACCAGGTGTAAACATTTTTGCTGTATTTTCGAAACTTAAACTGCGTATTAACACCTCATCTGTTTTGAACGTCACAACCATGTTCAGTGGTTTGATTGCATTTTTCCCCTCAACTAATTTGATAGCAATGAGAGGGAGACCTCACAACTTATTGACAAACCTAAGCAGTACTCAACGAAAAAAAACGCCTCAAATACTCAGCTTTAAGTGATTCCCCTGGGAGCGTTAGAGAGCAGCTTTGCAGATAGTGTCGAGGGTTGCGGCATGCCCATTTATCTTCCTAAAGCTCACATTCAATCTCCGTCACATTGTCAGATGGAAATGAGAGACTCTCTTTTGTACCATTCACACCCCAGAAGTGCTACTCGGGTACCCCGCTTTCAGTATGACAAAAAGACCCTAATTAGAGAGGATTGAAGGATATAAGAGAGGAGGATGGTCATGGCCCCCGGATCATTTTTTTGTTATACACCATGTTATGTCTATGGCTTTAATATTTGTGCTGAGCAATGTGGGAATCAAGCAAGGCAGCAGATGATCCCCTGCTATGGGTGTCTCAACATACTCAACGATCCATAATGTAGGCCTTATGAAACTGATGGGCCAGAACACAGTCTCTATTCTGAAAGGCACAAAGCATTTGACAAGGCTGTTAGGACTTTGTCTGGCCACAGTCACTGATTAGACTAATGCTGTGGATTTGTGTTTGTATCAAGCAGGGAACAGACATTCAGTGCGTTGAAGTTTAAACACACACAAGTTGTTTGTTAAGGTGTTCGTGAATTATTTGTTAAGTAAAAAAATAAAAATAAAAATAAATAATGAATTTGCTTCAGTAAATTTGGAGTTTGTTTGGAGTATAACTCGGTCCTTTGACATTAAAGGAACCATAAGCCTCTGGCAGCTTTGAAATAATTACAACAATTTGATTATCCTAGGCCAACAGTTTAATATTTATGGACTAACACATCTCACTGAACCACATGTGTCAGTTTTGAAAATAAGAGTCATCCAAACAATGCTTTTTTGAACCAAATATTTGGATAATTTAATTTAAGACGTCCACTAATTGGTCTTAAGTTCTTACTGAGTGCGTAATATAAATAAAAAAACAATACAGTTATTCTAACATTCTTAACCTCACGAGAATCACCTAAAAACTCAGCATCAACTAAATTCAATCAGATTTGCTTTTAAATCTAATTCTTCAGACATTTCTACCATTGTCCAAATGTTCAGCCCCTGTGTGATTTTACGCCACGACTCCTTACTCCCCTACTAACAGCTTTGTAAACTGCTTAAAGGGCCATTACGTCTCCGTACTTCCTCTGCCATAATGGGCTGAGCAGTCAACTCAAGCAGTTAAGAGCTTGTAAGCAGTCACGTCTTGAACAATGCCACTTTGAGAAAATATGTTTCCGCTGATATTTCTGGGTGCTATTTTTGCACTTTTTAATTCAGAGATTAGAAAAGAAATTACCATAAATGAACATAAAAAAAAATACACGGATTCACCTTTGTAAGCTGAATTGATAAACAAAAAACATTTCAAGAAAAATGTGATGACATTTTTACAAGTTTAGTAATTAGTTTAGCTTGTTAAAGGCCATTAGATCAATTATTTCTAAATTATCTAAATCATCTATATAACCCTAGCAGTTGAACTGAGTAATTGAATGAGCCAAAAAGTGGCATAATAACAATTATATCTAATGAAATGTACTGAAAGAACCCTAACCCCCAAACATCACTGAAAAGTGAAAAAGTAGGAAATACCACTATGATTAAGTGATTGGAACATTAACAATATTTGAAATCATGTACATTTCAAAATGTGTAATAGCTTTTTTCATGCCATTTCATGCCACAATGATGAAGTTTCACAATGTTTTATCCTATTGTCATCACCACGGTTTTGATGCGTTAAGTACATGGGATTGTATCAGTACAATTAGATGTTGATTATGCAACAATCTAAACATTTCAGTAAATGTAATTATACAGAGACTGTGAGGTTACAAGGGACTACTTTTCTATTTTTTTATTTTTTTTACCAATCTCATTGTAATTAGAAAAAACTCAAGTTTGGTGTCTAATTTTTAAAAGTTCCTAACAAAGAATAAAGGAGTGAAAAAAATCAATAAGCCATTTTAGTCTCTATCTATCAAAGCGGATTCCTTCTTGTCTGTTTTAAAGTGGGGATGTGGCACTTTAATAGGATAGCGCAAGGCTGTTTGAAATGTATGCCAATGATTCCTGTCATTTCATGGCAGCCTGGCCATGGTTCACTGAGCGCCCACTTCTCCCCTGTCAGCTCGACTGAAGACAAGCATTTAGTTGCAAACTTTGAGCAGGTTGCGCAAACCAGAAATGATGTGACTGCTACTTCCAATCCCCATCCTTCTCTTTCATGCTGCAATGCCACTGGCGGTCAAAGAAAGGAGACAGGAGTGCGCTTTCCTTCATTTAACTGAAGAACATGCTGATTTAGTAAAAACCTTAAAGGCAACGCAAATAGGCGGCGAGATGAGAAGAAACGAGAGGATGAGGGGGGTTAAAGTATGAGAGGTAAAAGGCGGAACGGGTTTGGTGTACAGGAAGTCAAAGGTTATCGGTTGACCTTTTGGGCTGCCTGTTCAGCATCCTCTGCTTTAAGTTTGTCATCGGCTTTTTAATTAAGTCACACTTGCATTTGTTTATTCTCCCCATACTAAACTCAGAGAAGGTTTCATCTATTAGAAGATATTGATGTAATGTCTGAGCCTTTCCAATATTTAACTGTTTCTGTGTATTAACACAGAGGCAAGGAGTCAGTATCAAGAAGCCCTTCCAGCTAGCTGACAGTTTGGTTGCATCAAGGCCACGGCCCTATATTTTCTGCCTTGTAGCACACCAAAGTAAAATCGCTTGTCAGGCAGAGGTGTCTGTGAGCTGACAAGATGCCCCAGTGACATTTCAGCTCGAAAGAGCAAGTGTCTTGCAACCGAGTGGTCAAATATCAGAGAATAGGTCAAGCAGGGCGGAGCTGAGTGCTATCCGGAAGGCCAGTCTCCAGCAAACGCCAAACGCCCCCTTGACTTTGACAAGTGGGACTGCAGGGGGGTCAGTGAGGGCAGCGAAGGGGCGGCTGTGCGACGGAACAAAGTGATGTTCTGTTGGGCATGGCCAGACAGTGTGCACCTTATTGGCTTCAAAAGGGAAAAGACATTGACATTGATTAATCTTCTTAACCCTCTTGAACATGAAGAGAGGAGTGGGGAGCTTAGAGTGGAGGGGATTTGGCAGCCCCGTAAGATGGGCCACTCCAGTGGTTTGTACGGAGCATGGCCCCCTGAAATGTACGCTGACATTCATTAGAATATCTTTGACACCTATCAGGGGGCCTCCAGTAAGGCTAGAGGAGGAGAGCACTGTCTCCAGCGATCTCAGTCAACCCCCAAAATGTTTTAGGTCGTATCTTGTCACTCACTGAGAAAAAAACACAAGTTTATTAAGTTTGGACTTAAACGCATATGTTGGCTTCACATACCCATAATAGTTTATAATAATCAAGAAACTTTAATGAGAAGCATCTAGGACTCTGGTCTCGTCAGTTCTAATTTGGTCATTTTTATCCAGGAACTGATACTGCCTGTATTTGGACTTTTTGCACCAGTGAGCATCAGTGAGCACAGACTCATAGACATTTTTAATTAAACATATTGGAAAATGATGCATGCCTGTACACATACAACAAGATGTCACTTCTAAAGGCCAGTTGCTGTTACTAATACAGAAAAGCCTCCATCTTTAACTTTGTGTTTTTTCTGCTGTTTAGTTGAATTTCAATAGAAACAGAGAGAGGCAGAGAGATAGAAAAGAGAGAAAGCATGTGTCAAAGTCTGACAGCCATCAAGGCAATTCTGTGGTGCTGACATAAATATTTAACACTGAGGGGCAACCTACAGCATGTCATGTCACGGCCGTGATTAGGGTGAACGGTGACCCCCTCTCATATAACATGGTTTCATGTGTGGCAAGGGGGGGCATGTGTCAGTGCTTCATAGACTCCATATCAGAGGAAGGGCGATGCTCCTCTTAACCCTAATTTCCATAAAGCCATTCCTTTGGAACGTCATTCCCCACAGGCCTCTATGTCCTACCTGCTTATTCTCAATCACCAGGTGGTGCAGAATCCTTGCAGAACGAGCTGTCTTTGAGACTACAAGATCAGGCGTGTAGGAAGTGTTTGTGTGTTTGTGCATGTCACTCTGCTTGGCATTAGACCTCCTAAGAGCCTTGTGGTGTATGTCCAGGAGAGGAGCTGTTTATCATTCAGCCAGCATCATTTGGTTGTTTCTCATCGATTGGTTTAAAAATGTTTTTCCAATGTTATGTCATTGTTTGCAGGCTGTCAAGGGTGAGCCCCCAGTGAATAATTCCAACTTTAATTGGAAAGAAATCCATACATGGAACTTAACTTGCACACAGGATCACAGTACCTTGAAGAAACAATTACAAAGCAAAGAGAGGTAATCAATTGTTAAGCCTCACCATGAAATGCCACCAGATGAAACTGATATTGCCCTGTAGCATTTATTAATAGCTTTTTTCCAAGAAACTAAAGAGCAATTAAAGAAGGTTCACAAAAGGTAATGAAGAGTTACGCACATGAATCTATGCAAACAGACCCCCACATGCAGTGTTTGCAAACTTTGTGTATCATTAACTCACTTTTGGAGCTGTTTTCACTCTTTAGCCCCTTTGAGTTTATTCTTTTTTTTCACTATTCTAATAATTTATGTAAAAAATAATGATTTTAGAAACAATTTATATATCCACACAGTTACCCATTCTTCAAAAACCTCTTCATCCTGATAGATGAGGAGGGTTAAAGAGATCAAGAGTGATGATCTTGCCTCCAGTGCAACAGGCTGCATAATGTTAAAATGTACTCAAGGTTTATTGGGGTCAGGTCTCCCAACTGTAAGTCATTAATTTCATCATACTAATATGTTAACCTCCACTATTGATTTGTTTCTATGGGTGCCCCAGAACAAAATGGATGATGCTTGGAAACTTCAATGATAATTTTCATTAAGTAATTATCAACAGATATTAAAAAAAAAATTATATCTATAAACTTTTCAAATAGAAGAGGACAATAAGTTTCCTTCGAAGTCAAAGAAATACAAAATCAGCGCCTCAAACAAAACAATTTAATAACCAAAAAGAAAAAAAAAGAAAGCTTTTGCCACAGAAGTAAGACAGGACCTCCTGACACGATATGATTTGCATTTAGCACTTGGGAATTTACTCCTTTTCCAGTAGGCTGAGCTGATAGCTCTTCCGGTAGATGACATATTACACCAGTCCTGTGGTCGTGGCCAGGCTCCATCACTCCAGTTCTTTGTCCAGTCACAAATCATCCAGTGAGCTCCCTTAAGTGCATCTGTGTTTGTTAAGTGCCCCATAGACTGTGGTGTTAATCCAATTTGCCCTTAACATTTCTTTGAGCACTTGCCATGTGGTTGGGTGGTTAAAGGAGGATAGTGACACACCTGGGATAAAGTGAAATAATTCTCCCAAGGTACAGGCAAAGAGATGAACTTGAAACAAACAACACAAGAGGGGCTAGGGATGGCCTGTAAGTGCTGTTACCTGTCCCTGTAGTCGTTTACACTCTCACACACTTAGACAGACACACTCATACACAGATCGTCACATATAGCGAGAGACAAAAGTCTCTGATTAAATTTTAATGTGGAGCCTTTTTAGGCCAGCCCTATTGTCTTCCCCATTAAAGTCTCAGGGATACTGGTATCTCTCCTGTGAATGGTGACAATAGAAGGCCCTCGTATACTTGCCTCCCCACCTCTTTTGCAGGGAGACGGAAGTGGGATGTTATTATTATTTCATGCCTCAGAAGAGTCCACTGCCCACTTTAGGGTTTGGTCACAGCAATCGAGCATCCCTCTCTGAGAGGTGCTCTGAGTGCACATATACATTGTTCACTTCAGGTTGTGTGCCATTTTCTTACATGCCTTTTGAGCGTAACGAAGAGTTGTTATTTCAGCCTTGTTTGGCCTGGTAAGAAAAGAAAAGCATTTAGTGCTCCAGAGCAGGTCAAAGGTGACCGGCAGAGTAATGGACAAGCACGCTCTAAAGCCCTGTTCCCAAGGCCTACCTGCCAAATAAATACAAAATAACCTTCAAATTGTACCAGCAGTTTGTGTAAGTATGGCAAATTTTACAGGCAAAAACTTTGAACTATTTTTATGCCTGGACACTAGTGTATTGGACACTAGAGAAACAAGTGTGGCGGTGCTCTCCAGGATTCCACGTTCTCAGTCCCCACCTATTGATAGAACATGGTAAATTAATCTAATAACTTTCCAACAGCTCACTTTAAATGACATTGGTGAAAAAAAAATAGTGTATAATTTTTTTTTACCAAAGTCGGACTTGTGAAATGTATGTAAAAATGTTAACTTGACCACAATTGTACGAAATCTAGCTTCTCAAGACTGGAATGACACATCCAAAAGTAGTTGCTCAACTAGATTCAGATGGACTTAGGCGTCCCGCACATACTCCGAAGTTTGTCATCAGTTTATTTTAGCAGAAACAAATTCCCAATAAAGCTTCAGTCATTCACATATTTTTCTGTTACTTTTTGAGACGATAAAACACATCAGAAATTGAGAAATTGCCGTCACATAAGCATTTCCACACTGCTGTTCTGCTCTAACAAAATCTTTGTTTTGTAACTGCAGCATCATCTGACACCATCATCATTAAAAGAACTTAAATACAACATTTGTGCAGTGAATTCAGCTATACTAACATTTATACGCTGATCTACCTCAGAGAAAGTTAGTCCTCAGCATTACGGCATTAAATGTACTTTAGTTAATATCTAAATTCTGCTCTCGTGCACATATACTGGGACAAGGATTGTGGTCCGGTAAAATGGTAAGGACAAACCAGAACCGGAGTTCGACTCAGCTGTGCACATAACTGTGCTGACTGATTTGTCTGAGTTTAACATCCCCATTTACTAAACATCCCCAAAATATAGAATTAGAGTCTGTCTAATAAATTTCTCTGTGACCAACATATCCAACTGGTATAGATGTCACATCATAAAAGCATGGTCCGGGATTTAGAGAGTGTAATAAAGGTGTAAATATAGATCAAAAGTTTTAAGTTATCTATTTACATATATTGCACAGTAATGTTTCTGCTTTATCGGTGAGGCCCTGTTTGTTCATGTTCCTGCTTTTTAATGGTGTGGTGTGGCATAATTCTGAGAATTCTGCAGGCTCAGTCCCTGCCAAATATTAGGCAAGTCTTTTAGGAACTTGATTTTTATTTGTTATAAATCCATTCACACAATGTTAACATGAAACCATTTTATTGATCCCAAATTCACTGCCATGACATCAACCCCCAAACATACAGCCTGAACTAAATTACTTTTTGAGCAAGAAGAAATAACAAGGTCTTCAGAAAAAAGAAAAAGAAAAGTGGAAGGCCCTCATCTCAACAAAAACTGGTTATAATGGCTTGATGGAATCCTCATGCCTGGAACTCTGAACCCTTACAAACTGTGCACAAGTCTAATTAGGAAAATGTGTGTTTCTAAACCCGAAAGGTGATAACATTTAAGTATGCTCATCCTCCCTTTAATTTGAATACCTAAAACCTTAGCACATTACTGCACATCTAAGAGAAATATGCGCTGCCTCTGATGGATGCTGTAGACACATAGATTTGCTCCAATCCTCTGGAATGACAGATTTGACAGACATTCATGTTTTTTTTTTTTCATTTGCTCTTTTTACTTTAAGAACAGTATATTAACAGTTAAAATAAAGCTCATCTTTCTGGCTGTTGTTACTATTAGATGTACAACGATTAACAGCAAGCTCTCCAAGTGATCACCAAGTTCTGGGTCTATTCAGTCAAAGTGAATTGTAGCATAACTTAAAGCTAGAGGTGTCTTTCCTTGTAATTTCTGTCCTCTTCTCTTATTCACAGAATAACAGTCACAATCAGTACTGGTACACACTGGAAAAACTAATTATTGTAAACACCTACTATAAATGCTTCGATCTGTTTACCTATGTAAACTACACAGACATAGAGAGAGACTGGTATTTGACTTTATACAGTGAACATGCCCCAGTGCATCTGATAAAGTCTGATGATGTTTACATCTGATTACTTGGGATGCTATTGAAAGCATATTGTTCAAAAGATCACCCATAAGACCAACTGAATTCCCAAACCTCTTTAACTGAATGTTGCTGCTATGAAGGAAAACGGCTTTTAAAGTTTGGTGGTTTTATTTCATTACAGACCAGTATCAGGAGTATTCTCTGCATATAGACATTGATATGAAGTAGTTTTAAAGACTTTTTTTATATATGTCGGTTTGTTTTTGACAAGTAGTTAGATTCATGGCATTACCGTTTGGATAATAGTTAATGACAAGGGTCAAATTAAGCTGGTTTACTGGTTTTACTGCAATTATTTGATGTCTCCTGATTTTGAGTGATTTCATTGATAGTGAATTAAATAACCATACTGAACTTTTTTTTAAGATTCAATTAATCTACATTGCACAGGTCTATTTCCTTTTGTGGGAAATTTATAGTAATAGTGATTGAAGAAATGGCACATGTCATGATTGTGTTAACTGCCACTGGTTGAGTATAGAGTTGTTGTTTTTTTTCTATCTACGCAATGGTGATCCAGTGATTTTCAAGTGGTAAAGCTATTTGTGAATGTTGTTTACATATGGGGACATGTTTGCCATGTTAAATGTTGGCCTTTCACAAAATTAAACTGGGGGAAGCGAATATTCACTGTGATCCATAGGTTTCCTTAGCAAGGTAACTTAAGAAAAAAAATGGCATTATATAAATTGGACTAATTTGGATTTTAGTGACTTTGGTTTAATTGGATTGTAACTGTCTTACAATGAAACAATGAACTAAATTATTGGCAATCCAGCTGGCTTTTGAAATGGGCAGTATCCTTAAAGTGCCTTGAGATTATATTTGTTGTGATTTGGCGCTTTATGAATAAGAAATTATTAAAAAAAAAAAAAAAAAGAAGGAGAGGAATAACATTGTGCAATGAAATGGTAAGTGACAGCAGAAAAGCGAGTGAATGCAAAAATGACTTTAAGCTGTAAAGGTACTTTAACACAACACAGCAGGTGGCTCTTCAGCTTCAAAGTCAAGTGTGAAGTCATGTGTGTAGGTCACCATCCAGCCCCTACAGCTTCAAAATGCAGACTGTTTCACCTGTTAAATGTGATGCAACAGAAATTATTAACAAGAAGCTATTTTTTGCCTCCCGTGGCATGAAAAGCTGCAAAAAAATGAATCCTTGGTCATAAATCGATAAAATAAGTTTTCGTATCTATGTCATGTTTTGCCGTGAGTCTGAGTTTGAATGACAGAACTCAAACTCTAATGGATTACTACACGTTTTGATCAGCAAGTCATTACTTAAGAAGTTTTGTCTGTTATTAATAGTTTGAATGATTTGTTTTGTTATTTTGTTGTTATTTTAGATTTTTCTGCGATTAATGTTTTTCACTCAATTCTTTGTTAGTCAATGGAAACAAGGGCCAACGTTAAATTCACGTCTGTATCATCTTATCTCCCCTCAGCACGGACTCAAACATTATCGGTAAACAGCCGTGACCAAACCCTTAGTGAAAAGAAATTTATGCATGTATTCCTCTGTTACAACCTTTCAGCAGCCATTGTGGAGGGAGTTGGGATTGTTAGCTGCCTGTGCATTCTGAAGATATCTGAGGGTATAATTAATGAAAAATAGACTAGCTGTGACCTTTGAGCAAAGTGATTGACACAGATAGACAGTTACAATCTTTTAACCTTCATAAATGTCAAGAAACACCTGAACTCTGTGGCTATCACCACTGACACCTGTCCTCTCTCCTCTCCCAAGCCTGCATGCCACAGTGTGAGTGGCCTTATGTTTACTATCACCATATTGATTTGTTTGTGAAGATGCTGTGGTTCCTATTAAATATTCACAGCTTGTTTTTTTCCCTTTCACCATCGCTTTATTGTATAAAGCAATTTGTCTACTCGACTCCTCATAAGTCTTGTTCCACTTACAAGTTGTAGAAAGATGAAGGCAAATCCTTTCCAACATTAATTTTTAAATCTCTATTCTTTTGAATCACTAAATCCCTTCAGTTCCTATGGCAGTTAGCTCATTTTGTGTACAGCAGTGCTTCAAATAATAATGTGAAGAGCCCCCTCACGCTTACAGTTCTGATAATCATCTATGTCTGCACTTTATTCTATACTCGGCGGTAGTTCATAGGCGCGACCATCCCCTCCGTCCTTGTAATTGATTCATGGGATCATTTTAGGACTTTTCTTCTGTGAAAATATCAAAGACTGAAGCTATCCATGCGAGAGCCAACTTCATCCATATTTTTGTCATCCAACTCAAAGTTTCCTAATGCTGATTTCAGAAGGAGGCGAAACTTCTCTCCTTCTCTACTCTTTGTTTGTTGTTCAGTTTCGACAGAAACATTGTTAAAACAGTGGAAAAGTAGCTGAGGCAGATTAAAGCTCTCCTCTTTTAAAACTTTCTTTTTTCTCATTCTTAATTCCAATATTCCCAGTAGAGCCGAAACTGACGTCTTTGCTGCCGTCTGAGTGATTAGGTGTGGCTGCGGAGGCCAGCTTCCTACCCCCATCTTCAGCAGGTCCTAATTTCATGTGAGTAGCTGAAAGGATGTGTTTGCGTTTATTTGCGCCTTTATGTCAAAAAACTTCAAAGGCACCCTCTCCTCTTCACCTATCATCAGTGACAGATAGTGCACCCAGGGAGAGGGAGTGAATCAGTATCTTTCTTTATTTATTTGCGCTCCATCTGAAGATGAAATGCATCACACATATCGTACCCGTTTTCAAAAAAAAAAAGAAAAAAGAAACAGCTTGGAAATGATATTAAGAAGGCTGCAGGTGAGGGGATTCTGTTAATATGTTAATGTAATCCTCCTGTTAGGTGTCTCCAATCCCCTAAAGATGGGCAGTAATCAGTTTGTTCCTGTCTGCTGGCTTTCTGGGAGGGAAAGGCGGCACTAATCAGAAGTGGCGTTGCACTCGCAGATGCCAGGAAAAGGGGTGGGGAATGAGATGACATCTCATGGATTTATTACCTCCAAATCTCCGAGCTGGGTGAATCCTGCATAAAACTGGCTAAATAAATAAAGCTAACCACTGTGTTCGGTGAACATGGCAAATGTGAACCTTGGAGGCCTGAATAAAGACACAGTCAAACTCCTGAGATAGTGTCTTGCCTCTACACTGTTAGCCCGGATTTTATATCTAATTAAATGTTTAATTGCAATACACTTAAAAAATCTAAGTTACATACCATTACTAAACAACCCTGAGTAAATTGTACTAATCTATTGATGTTGGCGAATGTATGATTAATTTTAAGTCAAATGAATTTAAATTTCTAAGTTTTTGTCAGACCACATCTTTTTTTTTCTTTTCAAATTAATTGAGTGAGAGGCCCTCGCAGTTACAGACTGGACCATCTGCGTTTAAAAGTAAGTGTGTTTGTTTCTCTCTTTTTGTAGTATCCTACATAATACTCAACTAGATAGATAGTAAAACAGAAGGAAAGACAACATGCAGCTTTATATTAAACAACGTCATTCTGTAAAATGTAACTGAAAATAAAGTACTTTGAGATTTAGATTTGTGACGATTTGTTGTGGCGTGATGCATGCTGGTGGCGGGAACATAAACGCCCATGACCGCGACCACGTTCAACATTCAGTTAAAGTCAGACCTGTGCTGACCGTTCTCCGACCATACTACAACCGCAATTGCTGTTGCATGAATTCGAGGATCTATTGGTGAGGAAATGAAGTTTTTGTTTTAATCTGTGTGGTGCTTAGGGCGTTTACTGTTAACCGGTTTGACGGACATTTTAAGGCTGGCTGTCCACTAGCTTACTTTTCCTCGGTGGGGGAGGGGATGTTTGGTTGCAGTGGACACTGTTCAAATTCTTGATTTTTTTTTATCGCTCAGCTTAGCCTGTTTGCTATTGTAGAGCTAGTTTTCTTATTCTGATAGCTTTATATGAGCAATAAAAGTTTATTGTAACAAGTTTCACCGTCTTAGATACAATTCCGGGTGTTCAGCGAGGCGGGCTGTCCTGTGTGCGCGGAGGGAGAAAACGCGTCCAGCCGTTTTTCTTCGCTTTGCTACTGAAACTGGTAAGTTCACACATTTGACCATATTGGTCCTCAAAAAGGCAATTCAGGCAATGATAGCTTATGCGGGAACATTAGAAATACATCGTTAAAAAGTCCAAACGTTATGACAACTGTTCAAAACAAAATTCAAACACAATGATTTGGAAATGCAAGTATTGTGCTTTTAGCTGTGAAAAGAGATCACATCTGTTTAAACATTATAGACTCAAACATGGAAGTTATGCAAGAACAGAGCCATTTCCTTGTTTGCATCAGGAATGTCTGTGCACATTTAAATCACTAAATGCACTTAAAGTGCATTTATCCCGCATTCATACCAAAACCCCAGATCAGCAACCAGCAGATGGACCAGTAAAATTGAATTGTCAGTCATGTGAGTTTACTGAGTCTTGTTCAGAGAGGGAGTTTTTCACTCACCTGCATTATGTGCATCTAAAAGTAAATCATAAGGTCAAATGCCCTTATAAAGACTGTAACTTTGAAAGCAGTGTTTACTCCACATTCAAAGCACACAAGAGCAAAGTACATAAAGAACAAAACTGGAAGAGGTTTAAGTCAGAAATCATTGGTGATGATATTTTAAGTCATGATGGTGATGCTGCACAAGAACAAATGTCAGATACAGATGATATTGAAGACATAGACAAGGTCAGTGAGGTAACCAGTGACCGTGATCTCCATGATTTAGAAAAACAGCTTGGGCACAATTTAGCATCTCTTCTACTAAAGATGCAAACCGTTTTGCACATACCAGAGAGTGCTGTGCAAGATGTGGTACAACAGCTTTGGCAAATAAATCAGCTGTCACAACCACTTCTACAACACAGAGTCATGATTGTATTAAACAAATATGACTGCCGCTTGGATGAAACATTTGTTAAAGAGATGATTCGTGCTGTGTCAGAAAGTAACATAATGTCGCATTGTTCCAAAGATGGACCTTTAGGAACTCCCAAAAAAAGAGCATCCTATGTGCACAGAGAGTTTCCACTGGTAAATCAAATTGAATGTGTTGTGGGAAAAGGCAAAAGACCTCTTGCATATGTTCCTATTGTTCCCATGCTACAGAAGTTGCTCAACAAAACTGATGTTTTAGACAAAGCTATGTCGGAGAAAGTCCATGTCCCACAGGAATACAGGTCATATGCAGATGGCCTACTCTTCAGTGAAAATTCACTTCTTTCAAAGGATGAGTTCACAATTGCTCTTGGCCTTTACATTGACGACTTTGAAATAGCACTGCAACCTCTGATCTATGATCTTCAGTTTGTTGAGCAAAATGGCATTTTCCTGGAGCAGCTAGGTACAAGTGTCAAAGGTACTGTTTTGTATTTTGCAGCTGACAATCTTGCTGCTCACTCTCTTGCAGGATTCTTTGAGAGCTTCAGTGTCGAGAAATTCTGCAGATTCTGTTCAGCCAGCAGGAGTGACACTCAGCAACGTGAGATATGTTCCGGTTTTTTCCACATGCGCGATAAAGAGTCCCATGATAGGCAGGTGCAACAGGTGCAAAGAGATCCTGGATTGGGTCGGTCTTATGGTGTTAAAGGAGCATGTCCTTTAACTCAAAATCTTAACCATTTTCATGTGGTGAGTGGGTACCCTCCTGACATCTTGCACGATATCTTGGAAGGCATTGTTCCAACCGAGGTATCACTGTGTCTTTCAGACCTGATAGGCAAGGGTTATTTTACACTTGATGTGCTGAATCAGGCCATCAAATTCTTTAAGTACACTTTTAGTGACAGAACAGATCGACCTCAGACGATTGGAAAGGGATTTTCCACCAAAGGGACAATTGGTGGAAATGCCCACGAGAACTGGTGTCTCATAAGGCTCCTTCCACTTCTTATTGGTCACTATGTCCCTGAGGGTGACAACACTTGGGAAATCCTCATGCTTCCCTCTTTTCTGTTAATTCATTTCTTACCTCTGCATCTTTTGAGCTCATACATTTACCTAATCTTCTGTCTCCTTTTCTACTTTTGTCCTTTCTCTGTTGCTCTGTTTTTTAATTCCTTGTATCCTTCTCTTTTTATTTCTTCCCTTTCATATTTCCATCCCTCATTCTCTTATCTTATCCTTTGTTTTTTCATTATGTCTTATAGACCAAATTATATTTTAAATAGACGTTAGTATCCTTATAACTGTTACTACTACTGTATTCAATGTCCCAGACAACTGAGCCAACAGACATTCGGTGTCTTTGCCTTCGAGGGCTGCCAGTCATCTTGGGAGATGATCCTTCTGCCTTCTTCAAAACATGCTCTGTAAGTAAATCAATTCGTTGAACATGTTTTTTCTTTCTTTCACTTTGTTTTCTTTGGGGAGAGGTTTATGTACACCTAAAGGCAGTTTGTGTGTACAACACAATACTATTTAACCGTTCTGATTGTCTTCTCTTTATTAATTTGTTTCTCCTTTAGGATGAAACTGTCCAGGACTCATACATTCAAACTCCAGTGGGACTCCTGTGTATTGATGAAGAAGGCCCACAGCTGGACCCATCCAAAGTGGGAATCATCTTGGAAGGACGTCTGGTGATGGATGACTTGGACAGTCTTCCTCAGGCCTTCTGCATCCTTTATGGACTGATTTACGCCTTGCACCTGGACTATCCCAAGTACATGAAAAATACTTTCACCTTTGTCCAGCAGGTGATGCTCAGCCTTGGTAAAAGTCAGTTGCCACCCAAGATTCAGTCTTTGAAAAACCAGCTCTCAGTGTAAAGTTGGTTTCTGACTGGTGCAGATATCAGGTGCTTGGTTGAAATGTTGCAATTTTGACATGTTGCTGCTCATGTTTATACTTTGTATATTATAGAGGGGCACTGATACTGTGGTTCGATTACGTTGTAAAAGATGTTAGAGCTGTTTGTTTTTGGAATTGTTAAAAAATATTATCGTGTCTCAGAAGAAGATTGTATATCCATCCACTTCTGGCTTTAAGAAGTGAGCAGTGGCAGTATTGTGAACTTGGATATTGTTAAGAACTTTTCTACTATAGATTGAAACTTATAATTCAGACCTTTTTGCACACTTTTTCTCCAAATAATTGAAATGTTATTTGTTGTGATGTTAGTGTGAACATATTTAATCATCCAAAGTTAAAACAGCTGACAGAGATTGTCATAAAATATTGTTTTAATGTTTTATACAGAATATGTTAAAGACATGGGTCTCCATCCTGTAGCCACGGTAAAGGTAAAACTTTAATAAAATAAAACACAAAAATGATGCCACTTTGTTGTTTTCTTTTTCTCACTACTATTTAAAGGTTCACACAACACATTGACGATAATAACTGGACTAGATAAATGAACATTACAAATACGTTTGAATTCAGTCAACTTGGACTAAAGTGCATTAAACTTAAAGGTATTAAGTGTAATAATTGTGCAAAACACTTGACCGTGTAAACTATTCATAGTTAAATCAACTTGGCATTTAGTGTGTTTAACTTAAATATATTAAGTGCAATAGTTGCGCAAAGCAGTTGACCTTGCAAACAAATTTAAGTTGAATCAACTTGGCATTTAGTGTATTGAACTCAAGCTTTCAAGTTAGATGTACTTAAGTTTTCATCATACATTACTAAAAAATTTTAAGGCAACCAGTTTCCTCAAATTATTTTAGTAAATTCAACTTATCCGGGCTTACAGTGTATGCTGAAGTTTTCTGTACATTGTTCCTTGAATACATTTTTATCATATTCTCCTAGTCACTGTTCCCTGTTGCTTTATTAGTTTTGATTTGCTCTACATTTCATCAGAAACCAAAACACTGAACGCCACTGGCTATGATGTAGTGAAGGATCCAGTATGGGTATTTTTTTTTAAATGTCCAACTCTAACCAATCGCAACTAACAGTCAAGTCAACGGTAAAAAGTTCTTGGACATTGTTTGGGCAGAAAAGACTTGAACTTAGTCCTCTTAATAGCCCATAGTGTAACAGTCAGATTCGCCTTTGAAGTCTTGGTTTTCTGGTGTTTTCTGGAGTTTTTTTTTTTTTATATAGCCATGTTGACACAAATTTAAGACTGCATGTAGGTGTTTTAAGACATAGGGCCCTTCCAAACTTGGGAATATGATTTAATTTCCATAATCTGAGGTGGAAACCATAAAGAGCTGATGGAATTAAATAACTCGATTTACAATAAAACTATAAGGCATCAGTTTTTAAGTCATATGAAATAAAAAAAAACTGTGGCAAATACAGTATATCCATCCATCCATCCATCCATCCATCCATTTTCTATACATTCTGGACAGGTCGCCAGTCCATCGCAGGGCGTGGCAAATATATGCAGCTGATATTTTAAATGCTTAGAAATCTGCAGTAATTTGCCTTATCTTTTTCTTACACACTCAGTCAATTATCAGGTTACCCTCCGTTTGGTAAATATATTTTAGATCAAATATCTGCGGCTTAAGAAATGCTGTATAACATAATATAATTAATAATTGCGTCAAATTAGATTTGAATTCTAAGAGAATGTTATTTATTAAAAAGTTATTTATCAAAAATCTAACCTTTTTTATGTTAATGTTCATCTTTAGAAAGCATTATTTGAAATCCTAGTTCAAAATGTATGTATTGTATATGCATATTTTGTCTGTTAGGCCATGCCCCTAATAAGTTTAGCAATTGAGCTTTGCATTCAGGCTTTGACCTTTTGATGTAACAAAACTGGCCTTTTCACCCAAATACATTCACCTTTGACCTGTGTCTTTCACAGTGGTCTGAGCACAGGTTATGTATTTAATATTGATTATATCTTGTCTTAAAGATGTTAGAATATTGAACTGTTTTCACTTTATGGTTGATTGAGTAGAAGTTTATATATTCACCAGAATATCTGTGAAATATATGAGTGAGCTTGCCAGTTTCTTAAATTCTTTTCAGGTCTTCTGTGACTTGTGACCCATCTACTTGTCAGTCATCAGCCTTTCCATTTTCTCCTTATCCATCTACTGAATAAACAATATATATATCCCTCATGCAGTAATTATATTTACAGCTGTGGTAAGTTATTGAATGTAATGTTTAGGTTTTTTTAAGTGTGGATGTTTTTTGTCTTTCTCTGTCAATGTGTCAATCTCACTTTTTTTTTGTCTTTCCATGGTCAGTCAGTGAGAAGTAGAGTCACTCAAGCAGTATGTATTTGTAGTTGTATATGTGTGTGTGTGTGTGCATGCGTGTGTGTGTATGAGTGTGTGCACATCCATGTGTACACACACAGCGCAAGACAGGACAGTGGTAAAGGTCAGTGTGATGAGTTCAAGAATGACAGGAAACAATGAACCTTCCTAGGTCCAGTAAATTAACCCATGTCAGGGGCTGCTCATTCCTGCTGATCAATACTGAACACTTTGCTTTCAGAAAATGAGGGTCATCCTCCTCGGGCCCCAGCCTCCCAGGGGACGGACAGGAACGCTGATAAAACAATCACCATAAAGAGGTTCCAGACTCTCAGCTAAAGAGCGAGTGCTGAAGGCCCCTTCAGTGTCAGTGTGTGTGCTAAGAGCCACTTGCTCTCCTGCACCCCCCCACCCCCCTCACCACCACTACTTGCTTCGCTCTGACAGAGGCGCGGTCGATAAAGTGGATTTGAGATATAAATGTTTCCCAAAGCCCACTCCATCACTTTAAGACACCTGCAGGCTGGTGCACAGTGACACAAAGGGAGACTCCAGTCTGCTGTCTCTGTCATCTCCTTCAGAGGAAACTGTTGAGAAAGTTAGTCCCAAAATGGTGTGTTCTACAACTACAGCATGTTATCTTTGACTGCTTTTGGTACTTATTTTTTATCTCTCACCTAATTTCCAGAAGTAATTGAAGAGCTAAAGGAATCCTTCGAGACAGATATGCTTGGGAGCTATGGGACTCAGATAGAATATCTTCCCAAATGGCACCAGCAGTTCTATCCACCAGTTCTATAGGCGCACAAGTGTCATCACTCATGGGATGGAAATACAGATAGGGGGGTTGGTACACTGGTCAGTCTTTTGACCAAATAGTCCCAAAGCAAAGATTGTAATGAGGAACAGACATTCATGTTCCACAGAGGATGAATCTTAAGAATTTTTGTGATCCCTGAATTTCCATTTAATGCTACCAGAAACTTTCTTCCCCCTGTTCAACACTGTCATACAATCTACAGCCTGCAACTTCTTAAGTTTTTATATATCACTCAGTTTCATTTTAAGGACTGTCGTCACTCTTTGTATGCACTTTAGTGGCTCTTCAGATAAATTACTAGGTGAATTTTTTATGACAAACTTTTACGTACTCCATTTATGTACTTTGGAACTTTTCTAGACCATTTGTCCTACAAATCACACCAACTCACACACTTACATGCATTTATACATCATATACAAGCAGTACTTTTTCTATTGCACACATGAACATATCAGTAACACACCAGGGACATTTAGGAGTTCAGAATTTTGGACACTTTGGCATGTGGATTGGAGGAGCTGCATGGGCATCGATGCCAGGACACTTAAAACCCACGGGTCATTATCATAGGTCCATCGTGAGTCATATGCCCAAGTGTTACTTTACTCAGTGTTATAATATGAGCATTGATATGCTACCTTTCACAATGCACAAAGATGGATTCGTGTCAGGAGGTGGACAAACTCTGATTACCTAGAGGAAAATCTCAATCATATTTGGGAACAACATGCAAATCTGACAGAGACCTTGTTTTCCCTGTGATTCGTGCAATCATTTCATCTGTCTAGCTTCAAGCTTTACATTTTTGTCCAAAACACAAAACGTCGAACCAATCAGCATCCTTCTCTGGGAGCTACAGGCTGGTTTTAGGTGCAAGGACAGTTAACGTCAGTTTGATCTAGCGGTACCAAAAACAATCCAGCTCCAAATATGTGAAACAGTCTGATGAAAAGTGGATGCTGCACATACATGTGAGGCAGAGTGAACTTGAGAAGGGATTTAAGTTTACTTAAACTCATTTTAAATGTGATATTTTTAAACTGAGGAGGTCCAAAAAAAGTGAATACAGCTAGTTATGTATGTTAATCTCCTATAGGAAAAAGTTAGAAGTGGCAAAATGTCTTGAATGTTTTGTGGCCTCAACATGCCTTGGTCAATATCTTAATTCCCCTCTGGAACATAGATAGTGGGACAAGAATGGTGGGCCAATTAAATGGCCTAGTCGAGCTGTAACAGAAACTTGACTCAACAATGCTGAGTAACTGTGCCATTGAGGGTCTTTGAGAATTGATTTTTTGTTTTGCTCTTCTTTTTAAATGAATCTATCTTGCTTCTCATTTTTCATAATTTATCTGTGTTGAACACAGAAACAAAACAATATACCTTTTTATTTCCTCCAATGTGATACCTTGATAGCCACAGCCTTTTTTGCTGGCTTCCACTCTCACAGCACACACACACACACACACACACACACAAATACTTGGAGGTAGACACACACAAGCACTCAGCCACTGATGCCTCCTGACCTCAGCTTGCGGTCGCTGCTGGCTGCCTAGAGCATATTAAAGGCTTAGATAAAGGGAGCTGGAAACTGGTTGGGGCTGGCCCATCGGCCCGGAGAAAGTGCTTGGAGCAGCAGATGCAGTGGCGGCTCAGGGAGCCCTTTTTCCATTAGGAGTCATTTCCAGGTCCACCCTCAGCCGGTGACAAAGTGATCTGTGCATCTTCATTTTCTGCTGATCCTGTGTGAGCTGGAGGGCGGGAGGGACTGTCATCAGTTACTTCTGCTGCCGCCCCCTAATTGCAGCCAACTGTCGATGTGTGCAATGGACCTTTTTCAGGCCTACATTATTTATTGGGAGAAAATATTGTATTGATTTTGGATGGCATAGTGAGTTATAAGTGATGTTGCTAAAGAGCTGACAAGACACTCTATAAACTTTTACAACTGTGTCATAACTGTACTTTACGCACGCAAAAAATTAATACATTTGAATGTTTTGCAGAAAAGAGAAAATAAAATTGCACTGTTGAGAATCCCAAGCAGAACCCTTTTTTTAATTTCTGCCAGATTTACTCTTTTCTGGCCCAAATGATATTTCTTGTGGTCATCTGTCCTTGCCATTCCAGTTAGCAAAAATACATAAGCAGCAAGAGCACAGAAAAGACTAACATGGAAAAGCAGGTGTGCTTGCTTTATTAGTCTGTGATGAAGGAATACTGCAAGTCAGTCATCTTTATAGAAAAGACTCAGCCCTTGACCACAATTTTTTACATGCATTAACTTGAACAAATAGCCACTTACAGACTTTTTCTGCAAAGCACAACAAGTGGGTTAATTATTTTTGGTCCGTACTTGCTCCAGTCACACTAAAGCTCACACTGATTGCACATTTTTCTCAACTTTTTCAGCTCCATTTTATCCCTCATGTTGAAAGTCTGAATATGGTGGTATATAGTATGTACAATTCAATGGGATAAATTCTCAGATGTGCATGAATTTTCTAGGAGTTTTGTTTTGCTTTGAACAAGTATGAAAAGTAGAGCAAGTGAGCAGTAGTAGCAGTTTCTTGACTCTGGTTTGGTCTGAAACAGTCCAAAGTAGTATAAATTAATGAAAAACACGTCACCTTTTTTTTCCTTTTCTTTGTAGGACATATACTGCTCTGTGCCTCTCATTGCAGTTGAACAGAGTGTTTTGTTTAACAGATATATGAGATTGGCTGTACAAACACATAATATATTGTATGTACTCTGCTGGTCTCAGCACTTTATCACAAACCTGGCTGAATTTTTTTTTACATGCTCTGAAGCCCTCAGTTTACACCTAATGCTGTACCTTAAAGTGAGTGTTTCTTGTTTGCGGCATACTGAGTTTCCACAGCTTCTAATGTTCTCCAGTTGTGTCACGTTATAGAAATGTGGTCATGATCCTTTTCCAATGCAGTGACCTCATTACCTGTAAAGACTCCTGGTTGATGTGTGAGAACATTAGAGCTGTTTAGTGGTATAAGGGCATTGAGGTACAAGGCTTTATTGGGGCACCAGCTGTGGGCACTCCAGGAGTCCCAGGAACAACGCAAAGAACCAGAATGCTGCTATGTATGTTAACGATCATTCCAAGGTTAATAATGAAACACATGCATGTGGGGAGTGACACTTATAATCCAAGTATAATATTTTTTTGGACATTTTAACAAGGCTGACAATTCACATAAAATCAAAGCAACCTCACCATGAAATATGGCAAATGATAGTTTGCACAGTTATATTAAAGACTACAGAAAATAAATCACGTCGTTACCAAAAACCCAACTGTTTGCCAAACTACCACTTTCTTTTGTCTAACGATAGTGTTAAAATAAAACAAGATTGGCTTTTTGAGGCGAGGGAGGGCAAACGACTCTGTAAACCACTTTCTTTTCTCCCTTTCAATAAAGACCCTGTGCCTAGCATACCTGCAATGTTTGATTCCATGTAATTGAAACAAGGCGAGAGTAGTTCCTTGCCAGCACATGGCCTCACCATTTAAGGTAATGTTTGCGCTGCTAAAGCGGCTAATGAATCCAAGTCTTGGGAGCTGGCACAGCGACTCCCCTCAGCGGTGCCTGAGAGCGCCCCAGGATGCTGTCCCCTTCCCTTCCACACAGCTGTGAAAAGTTTAAAAAGCCCGACCCAATAACATGAAACGGTGAGGGCGAATACAAGTACAATTAAAAGGAGGGAGGAAATATTGCTTTGGCATCCTGAGGTCATTATCCGCAGTTTATTGCTATTTGTACAGTGCTTTTATTTTGCTTTATATGAGAAGGATTGGCCTTTAATTGCTGCATTTGCTTGTTTTTCCTTGCAATGTTTTTAATTTCTGAATGCTTGTATGCGTCAAGAGAGGAAAAAGCCTATGTACCGTCGATGACCCCATAAGTTCCCCCAACAGAGTTATGTGACAAATCCCAAAAACAAAAAACTTCTGATTCTGATTCTGGCTCTCTACACTTGTTTACTTGCTGACTCTTAAAGAAAAGGCAAGTCTTGGTATTGTTTCATTGTTTTTTTTATATAAACTGATTATTACTGCCACATACAGCAGTGTAAATTGTGACCTGATTCGTCAGAGTTCACAAATGATAACGTTTCAGGTTCACCGGTCACACCATGATAAATTCAGTTTTCTAATGATTATTTGCAAGATTTGTGGAGAATAATTGGAATTCCACACATTGCTTAATATGATTAAGTCCAAAAGTATCAGTGATCCATTTGAAATGCTGCTCATTTTTCCCAGCTTTTCTGTAATGAAATGTAATACAACACAGACTCTCTCCTCACAGCACCCGACCGCATTCACCCAACTGTACAACAATTACATCTGTCCTAGGAATTAAGAACACATTTGAGACCACAAGCCACAAATACATTTCAGAGGAAATATGACTTTTCAGCTACACTACCTTTTTATATGTGGCCTGTGTTATTGAGCCTTTTCAAAGATGGTCTTTATCCACTAACTAGTCCAGAGAACACCCTAACCGGCCTAATCCAGAGGGCTCTCTGGGACTCTCCCAGGTACTGACTGACTGATTGTTGGAGATGGATGTTATCTGGTGTAGTGTAGTTCCTGTGGGCACTTAAACAACATTAACATTGCTGGATAGACAGAGAGAGGTGGTGCATTATGAACTATAAACGATGGCCTCATGGCAAATCAACATGTGCCATGACAAATGTGCATTTATAGACACTCCAGTTACTTCTTGTAAGAACAGATTCCAAATGAAGTGACTGTGTCTGTATGTTGGGAAACTTCCATTTCTAGAAATGTGGTTTTCTTATATGCAATTATATGCCTAATCCTATTTTAAGCAACTTGATTTTTATTGAAATTCCTTTAAATTCAGACAGTACAAAAAGCATTGATATGTTTTTAGGGCAAAAGTGTCATGTGTTGCTGATTGTATTCGACCCATTCTAGTGTCACAATTGGTCATCTTATACCGTAAGGTTGTGTTTAACATAGCTGACAATGAATTCTGGTTGATTCAGACAGGGGATGTCAGGATACAACGATACAATATTTCACCTCTACCTGAACCCAAAAAAGCTAGATCACCAGTGGGGTATTTTTTTTAGATTCTGATCTCTGAAGTAGCCCAGTTTGCAGGGGGTAAGCATAAATAAGGCTAACACGACCAACCTGTCCACCCACCTTCACCTCTGTCATCTGCAGACTGACAGGGTAGTTGTCAGCCTGTGGTCCCAAACACAGTCTCTCTGTCCCCTTCACCCTGAAAACAATCTTCTTTCTGTATTAATGGCAGATGTCTGACTTTGTTGATCTTTTTTCTTTTCACCTGGTTGTCTTTTTTCTGTCATTGCGTATTTTTGCACGGTGATGGTTGCAGACGTTTTTTCCAAGACTTTGCACATGTATTTTGACTGTAATAAATTTGCCAAAAAATTAGACATGTCACAAATTAAACTAACTTAAAGGCAAAATACGATAATAAACATTATCTTTAGGCATTACAATATTATTGTCAGTGTGAATCCTTTTGGCCACAATAATGATGCTGTAAGAATAGAATATTTCTCTTTTTTTTTCTGAACATACATTTTCAAACAAATTAACTTACTTTCATAGATGATGCATATCGAACACCCATGTACAAACGTTTAATGTTATATACACTGATGTTCCATTAAAAAAAAGAAAACTGAGATCCTGTAAATTTATGGAGATTATCAAGAAACAGTTTCTTCACAAGTTACAAAGAGAACGAATTCATGACTTCAAATGTTAAATTCAGAGAACATTTTTCCCATTACTATGACAAATTTAAGCGTTTTGCGCTTATATCCAAGGAATACTTCCCTCCTTTTACAGCTGCCAGTAAAATATGTATATCCTTTGCTCAGAACTCATTATTAGTATGTACGCACTGGAGTGTGTGCAGAGCTTAACTCTTAGCAGCACCACTGATGTAATTAGAAAGTAGTTCACATCACACAGGATGGTGGGCTTCCTTTTGTGAACAGAGCAGCAAATACAATTTTATCTGACATTATGATCTAAATACTTCTAATCCCTTTTTTTCTCACTTTACTGCATTTGACTTATTTGAGACAACAATTTAGATAACAAAAAGCACCAAATTGCCAGAGCGTAATCAAGCAAAGCAGTATTGGACCCTAATTAAATTATACCCCTCCCCTTTCATAGCTAAATGATAGTCATCACAAAGATACGATTCACATGGCCATTTGCTAATAGATATGTTGAAGTTATTAAAGTAATCAGCAGCAAAGGAAATCCATCCAGAATTGATTGTGGAATATGCTGATTGAAGCACAGTATTATTTGGAGGTTGATTCCAGTGTGGGAGTGATCATTAAGAGATCTTCCAAATGAATGGGAATTATCCTTATTCTGGAGCAGAGGCTTACAGGAGTGAGAGCCTCTCACTGAAACCGACCTTAATTAAGAGCTCCAATGTTATTATCAAGCAAAGAGTCTGAGCTATTGGACGATTTCTTTCTGAGGAAAGTTACCTGCATAATAGATAAGGGTTTTCAGCTGGTAAAAGGAAAGTCACAGAGAGTTTTCTATCGCTTTTGTACAAAGGAATGATTTTGTTGCCAAACTTTAAACCTCAAGTGCAGCCTGTCCTTCAAGTTCCTCTCATGTACCTCCCTTTTCATGGTTAAAATGCCTTTTATTTCATTTGCATGCAACTTTTTCTGTTGCCTTGATCTGGGTAAAAATCAATGCTGATTAGCCCAGTAATATGATTATGTGCATCTGAAATTGATGTTTACTCTTAAACCAGTCAATGCCATTTAGGTATGACTCCATGCATTCTTTCACACTAAATCTAATTAATATCAATCACCCAGAATGATGGAGAAAACTAAATGCCATGATGGTAAGACTCAGATATTTTGATTTTTTTTGTATCAAACAATTTTTTCTTTTTTTTTTTTGCTTGATTACTTCTATTCAAAGTAACTGTAAGGAAAAAAAATGTCTTGTTTGATAGAAACTCTCCATTTGTGATTTTGAATTTTCAGTATTAAAGGGAAATCATTTGCTTGCTGTAAAAGTATAGCAGTGAAAATGAAAGGAGATTTTTAAATTTTAGGGCAGTGTAGTGTTTACAAATGCACACATCACTGGATGATAAGTCATTTTAACAACTGGTTAACATTAAGTACAAATTCAGTCATTGTACTAATAACATATTTTTTGATTAATTAATGAGAGCAGGCTTATTGCTCTCAACCAATGATATGACATTTCGATTCTTCGTGCCTTGTGTTTAAGCTGTAATGTTCCAGCCACAAAGAGAAATCAGAACAAAGTAGTACAAACTCATTTTGGAGCTATCTGTTTTACATTACTCTAGCAGCAAGCACAGATGCCTTTTAACATTTTTAACAGAGGAAGTCCAGATGAGCAAAATGCTCAGGAAGAGGGGGAGGAAAAAAGAGTGTAGGCACACAGTCCGATCTAATGAGATTTGTTATTCTGGCCCATTTTATACCCACCTAATCACATGCTCAAATAGATTCTGTGAAACTCCATCTCCCTTTGAAGACATTCCTACCACTCATGTGATCTGATTAGTATTTTACATGAGATACCAGTCTGGACCAATTATGAGAGCTGACCAGAATGTTCCAGTCATTTGATGGGGTAGAGATTCACTGAGGTGGAATCATAATTTTGGGCAGTTAAAGACAGACTTGTGGTTCAGTAGCTCCCTTAATGCACCATAAGAAAAGGAAAACAAAAAAAAAAGAAAAAAAGGTGGCCCAATTCGTGCCTGCGCAGGAACTACAGCAATATAATCTGTCTTTGAGTGTGCCAACGAATTATCAGTCACCAATAATACAGTATTGGATCTGCCTTAATGAAATAATAATATGTTCCTTTTAAAATCCTTTTTAATCGATAATATTTTTTTTTAGAAAAGATAGAAATTTTCAGAAAAAAAAAAGTTATATTAAATATCTGATTATGATGTAGGTCTCCTTTACGGTTGCTGCACCGAAAGATTGAACTCCACACTGTAAGAAATTATATGCATGTTAAAGTTGAAACATTTTAGAAGAATTTTAGAATGTCTCATAAAAGCATAAGAAGCAATACATTTAATTTGCTTTCTCGTTAATGTAAAGATAATTACTGGGAGAAGTATGGCAGTACAAAGAAGAGTTTTGTTTTGTTCTCTGTGGACAGGAGAGCCAGCGACTCTGGGTCCAGAAGAGGGTGCCATAGATCAGAATCCAAACGTGCTCTTCCTTTTCGTTTTCTTTTTTTTCTTCTTTTTATCACTCATGGTGCTGTCGGGCAACACACACACACACTCACATGCAGATCTGATAAACCAGGGGAGCACGCTTCTTGGTAGCTGCCTGTTCTTCTGCAGAGTTCATAACTGTCAGCTCCTAATTCAGTTGATTATCACTGCTGTTGAGAGGAGCTATTGGAAGAAAAAAAATGTGGGAACTGTATTTTAGCAGTGAGGGAAGTGTTTATGCTTTTATCCACAACAATATAGTTTTTCTATTTTTCTCATTCCATCCTCTCTGTCTCTCAGTTTTTTCCTCCAAACCAGTGTGTGTACTCTCCCACAGGACCTAGGTGAGGAGTTATTTCTGCATCTGGCTTGAGGTTCCACTGAGCTTTTACATAATCAAATCAATATTGCTATGATTCACCCTCTGGCAACGACTGCCTCGTGCAAGTTTCACTGGTGATGTTTGGCAGCTTATGAGATAAAAAAAGACAGAGAGTGAGAGGAAAAAAAACTCTTAGTTAAAAATCTCTCGGCTATTGATTTCTTGCCTTGTTGGTCCTCTACCTACCACCCGACTTCTCATCGCCCATCTTTTTTCTCTCTCTTTTGTTGTGTCCTCCATGTTCCAGGTGCAATTTTTCAGTCAAGTAAATAAAGAAGTGGTTTGACAGTGAGGTGGGGTTCTGGGCCAAGGAGGGGCCTGAGGTGTGGCAAGGTATCACTGCGAGGAAGGGAGGCAACCCGCCGTGTGATCTGTCTTGATAAGATGACGGGCTATGGACAGGAGCAGCTCACCAAACGAAATCTTCTATAAAGGCAAATATGACAGCCAAACGTTGAAAAGAGCGAGAAAAAAATATCACTCCCACTGATATCTACAATACAAAGACAAAGCCCTAGAAAATACTACAGTGAAAGGAAGATCTCAGCGAGTAGTCTTTCACTCTTGATTGAACTGGGCGGTTGAGAAGAAGGGTAGAGTGCTAGATATCATCATACAGCCTGAATGAGAAGATGAAAAGCATCACAACCTGCTGTGCGCTCTAAAGTCAGCAGCATATATAAGATATGCATGAAACAATATACAGAAAGTGTGATTAAGAATGCATTGTATCTCCATGAACAAAAACAGGGCTTTTTAAAGCCAACTTCTGAGTGGTGAAATGCAGATCCACTATAAAGTGTGTTTTGGTTTAGTAGAGTGGAATAAGCACAGTCAGATGTCCTCTAAGATGATGTTCACTTATATCATAAATCATGCCAAGATATGACTTATTTAAAGGTTTTGTTGAAGCTTCTCCAGCCTTTTCATCTTAATACACTTGTGCTGTCTGGACAAGTTCACCACCGTCCTATTATTTGCTGCACCAGAACATAAATCCTTTCTCTTGTCACTTTGATGAGCCTCCTTTCCTTTCCTCAAGTGTCCATGAGGAATGTAAGCGGGTGGGGGACAGTCAGTAGAGCACAAGCTGAGGTGACAGGAGGCGAAAGGGGGAGGGATAAGAGTGTGTGTGTATAAGGGAGTGTATATAACACATATCGCATCGCATTGATTTGGTCCATTTGGTGGACTGAACATGAACCCAATAATCAGATCTTGCTTAAGCACGCGCTTCCTCAGTAATTGACTCTCACGTATTGATTAAGATGTTGATGTGTCCCAGTCCCACTCCTGTGCTAATGCAACTGAGAATGAGCCTGACCCCCTACCTCCCCTCTCGCACACTGACACCAACACTGACACACAGACACATGCATGAACAGTCACACTCACGGACACACTGCCGGAACAGGGCTGTCATTGGGCTCAGTCTAATAGATAAAGCTGTCATGCCGATGCTGCAGCATCTCACTGGGTTTGCAGGCCAAATTAGCCAGTCAATAACTTAGGTAGAATAAATAAGAAGACAGAAACATTGACAGAAAAGGGACCAATGAGTGGGAATGTGAGTGTCGGCGGAAATACTGATTGTTGCTATAAAAGGTTAGCTTCTTCAGGAGGTTATATTCAAAATACATTTGACATGAAAGACAATACCAAAATAATAATAACAAAAACATATCTTTCTATGAATGTTATATATTCAAGATGCAAACTTGACACATTGGTTTGTTTGGTGGAGTGGGGTGTGACTGCTAATACATGTTCAGTGAGATTAGGTGAACTGGAATGATTGAAGTTCAAAAGTTAAAATCATACCCTGTCTACCTGGAACCCTGTCTATGATCAGAGTGGTTTTCGTGTCATACTAAAACATTTTTTTGATGATCAAGATCTTTTTTCTGAAATAGGATGACTTAGAAAGTTAGCTGCAAGTTGAAATAAATTGAGCTTCAGAAAATGTTAATGACTTGTTTTATTAATCCAAATCGGATGTTTTAATCGCTGTTTACATTTCAACTTAAATTAACTTTTGTTTGTCTCTTTACATTTTAAGCATTGCTAAATAAAATCTCTAATCTGTATGAGTTTCCCCTTTTAGTGCAATGCAATGTATTGAATTCAGTTGTCAAATCCCAACCAGCTTCAGAGCGAAATTGTCACAGCCACAGCTGTGACACCTGGCTCTTAACTCACCTGTGTTCCATCTTCCTTTGATTGCCCCGTTAGTTTAAATATCTGGTCTTATCTGCCATTCTTCGCTCGTGTGTTAATGTATTTGTTATGCCTGTTTGGTTCTCGACCTGGATCCTGACCTTTAGTGTTTTGTGGATTATTTTCAGTTCTTGGATTACCTTGGTTTTTTGTTCCGGTTCTGCAGGCCGACTCCCCTGCTCACCAGGCCACGTTTTTCCTCTGTGTGAGATTTTCTGTTATCCAATAAACTTTTGTTTGAACTAAGAGTTCTTGTTCTCCTGACTTTGTGACCGCACCGGGGCCCACACTTCATTAGGGTGTGACAGAAATCAAATCTTGAAGTTATGCAAGCAGATTTTCAGAGATAAAAAGCACCCATAGTAAGCTTTTCTGATTTGCATGTTATAACTTTTGATTTTACTTTAAATAATACCCTCTACTTTTTCCTTAAATACCACTTTTTTTTATTGAAATTTGTGCAGTTATTTCAAGTGTCAGTTGTAACTACAAAACAATATATATTTTCTAATAACAGCACAAACTTCAAATTTCTTGTCTGTAAAAATATGTGCTGTGAATAGTATGGTGCTTTCAAAGTGTGTGGATTCATTACTTGATATTCTTTATAAGAGATGTATGTCTGATATATTGTTATTTCTCCCGACTTATAGACTACTTTTACTTCTTTATTCTTTGATAGCTGAATAGTAAAATGCAGGCTCTGGCCTTTGAACAGCATAAATTAGATTAAAACATGTTTAACAACCCACAGACCACAATGCAAAGCGCAACATCAGGTATATAATGTTAGGGGTTTGTGGATTTTCTGACTTTGGATTTATTTTTCTTGTCTTGTCCTGTGTTTTGTTTGAATTTTAGGATTTTGGAGTTATTAGTTTGAATTAGGATTTATTTTCTGTTTGTATTAGTCTATTCTTGATTTGCCTTTTCGTTTATAGTCCCTCTCATGGTTTGATTCTTGCTTTTGTCTGTAGTCTTAGTTTTGTCTTGCCTCAGCTCTGTTCTTGTGTCCTGGTCTCAGTTTAGTTTCTAGTTTACTCTTTTTCACATCCTTACCAGTAGTTGTCCTCAGTTCCCCTGATTGGTCCTCAGCTCCACACTCATCTGTTGGGAAGCAGTCTCAGCTGCAGATACTTCCTCACTGGTTCCCCACAGTATTTAGTAATAGTTTTTGTTTTCACAGTGTAGTTTATGGTTTTCTGGCTCTGGCATGTTTTTGATTTCAGTTTTTGATAAACCTCCAGTTAAGCTTCTGTGAGCCTCTGGTTTGCCGTCTGCATTTGGATTCTCTTCTTACCACCACCACCAAACCGTAACATATCAGTTTTTTTGGCTTAAAAAAGAATGATGTAATAATAATAAGTATTAAACTTCCTACTTCCACACGTCATGGTCATTTCATAGTAAACTGCTAGCCTTTGTGAACTGCAGTTAACAAGTTTGGGTTCCAGCTTGGCAACAATGTTTTGCGTTATGGTACCATTTCATACACCAACAACAGTCACTTCTATAATAAAAGATTAAGTAGAAAATATATTGGAGGAAGGGAGGAAAAAGAGAATGTGTTTGAGCAAGAGAAGGACAAGAATATACATGGGACCGGCTTTTATTCACTGGAGCTAGCTCAGAGAAAAAACAGACGGCAAGACAGTTGCAGACTTGTTCCTATTGGTAGGTAGTAACTGGTTAGCTCTCTTGTTTAGAGGTTGTATGGCAAAGTTGTGACGTGCAAATTTGTAATCATAAAAGATCATTTCTCCCTCACCTCTCCATAGTCTGTGAATCAGAAGAGTATGAAGCAGTGCTTTAATCCTGAAACAAAACTAAGGTGATATGTTTTTATACCCAGAGATTTTACTTTAGTGCTCATTATCATGGCTAACGGGAAATATGCAGTACAACAGCAACATGTTCACCCATGTTATGTTATTCATCAGAGATTAAAACCTAAGCCACAAGCGCATCCATCCATCCATCCATCCATTTTCTATACCCGCTTAATCCAAATAATGGTCGCGGAGGGGCTGAAGCCTATCCCAGCTGTCACTGGACAAGAGGCAGGTTACATCCTGGACAGGTCACCAGTCCATCACAGGAATAAGCATATATAGCGTAATACAATGCAAATTGCGCTGCACATGTATTGATTTCACACAATCTTTCAAAAATGTAAATCAAAAAAAGAGAACTATCACAGATAAACTAGAATATTTTTATGTTTTTTTTTTATCTCTTTTCCTGTGTGTGCCTGTTCAACACATACATTGAAATATGACATTTTGGTCAATTCTTGTGGTGCCTCTTTTGACCTCTTAAGCATAAAAACAAATTCACATGTATGGATTTGCGTGTACAGAGGTCAGACAGACTTGATTTTACAACAGTGGTATTATATCTTGCAACTGTAGTGGAAGACCAAGGTCAAATAGTTGCCAAACTCTTTATTGTTACCACGCTGTTTTGATTCTTTTTGTTTTTTCTGCTATAGGGTAAGGGTCCTAGGAAACCCAGGAAAACTGAAAGTAATTTTAAATCTTAACACTATTCCTCAAAATTTCTCAAAGAAAAGCTTTATTGTCTAAGGTTGAGAAAAATGGAAAATATCCAAAAAACACTTCTCAGTTATTTGCTGTCACAACTGTCCTCTTAGGAAGGATTGCTGGCTTGTTTCCTCCATTTTTGTAGCAACTTAACAACCATAGAATTAGTTTATTTTACTGAGCGGTTACCAGGTATGAATTACAACTCAAACTCGAGCCTCCTCTGTCGGATAGCAAGATAAACTCCCTCTAATGGTATACAGACTGTATTTTTAATTGTTTTACTGATTACTGATGTTCAGATTTCCCCTCTGTTCAAGTGGATGTTACCATTTTGAATAAAAATGCCTGTATGTTGTCTGATGTCATAAGTTAAGTTTTTTGTATTTTTCAAATTTACTGTAATTCAAACTTGACAAAACCATTAGTGTTATTGTGGTTACAGAGTGAAAGTTATTGTACATCACTTAAGTTGAAAAATAATGGCTATGGTCTTCACAGTACAGCTTATGTTATGGTTAGTATAGAGGTGATTTTGCGAATGTAAATGCTGCACAAGCTGATGCACATTATGAACAATACTGCTCACCCTCTACATAACATAGTATTGCAACAACTGATTGTGTTCAGTGAGAGGCTTCTTCAGCTCTGCAACAAAGAACATTACAGAAATACAGGAAGTCATTCCTGCCATCAGCAATAACCGAACAGCTACAGCTAATGATAATAAACTAAATCAAAAATAAAAATTTGGCAACAGTTTATTTCCCCTTTGGGATAAATATCTTTTCGTTTAGTTTAGTTTTTTGAAAAGTGTTTAAGTGTTTTATCTCACTGCCAGCAGGCTGGTCAAGGCCAACTCCTGGCGTGCTCGGTGGTCGAGTGGTTGGAGCACCTTCCACGTTGGCAATGCCCACTGCAGTGATCGCTAGTTTGAATCCCAACTGTGCCAATATTTCCTGCATGTCACCCCCTTCCTCTCACTGCTGCCATGTCCATTGAAGCCAAAATGCCCAAAATAATAAGAAGAACAAAAAAAAGTGTTGGTTAAAGTCTTATCTATGCCCCCAAGATGCCACTGTTTATGTTTAAGAGCAGACATTAACTGAACTAAACAGCAAACAGAATTATATAATTATATAATGTTATAGATTCTCTGTGTGTGGCCTTGTCATAAAAAATGAACGATGGCATTTGGTCTTCATGTAGGGATCACCATAAGCAAGTTGTGATCTCAAGAAACCAAACCTTGTTTTCTCATAGTAACCAGTTACTATATGTCGTAATTTTGAGAAAACTAATGGATTATTTCTTGGGAAAAACAAATTAATTAACTTGTTGATACAAGCTTTGTTATCTGGACAGAACAGAATAATCAACTCATGATCTGTACATAACATCACCATATTTAAAAAATTGCAGGCAAGGCCGCTCTCAGCTTCCGTAAAGAATGGAGTTTTTATGTCTCTTTTGGTTATCAGTTCAAAAAAGTAGGCTGCTATTGGCAATACATCCCTGTAAGATTATGCGTTCTGGTTGCTTACAGTCAGCATTTGGGAGAAATGTTTTGCTAATAGACAAAAGCAATGCTTTAATGTTTGCACAATTTTTATGCTTTTACATATCTCTCATATAGCCATTTTTATAAGCACTTGAATGACAGTAGTAGACCTATTTGTTTTTACACTGCATTGTTTTGTCCGACTGCATAAATGATTCATGATTTCAATTATCTTTGCACAGATCACACACCCACAGTTAACAATGAGCTACTCGGACTCAACTATTAAACAATGCAGGGTTACAGTGGCAAAGCATACAAACAGTCTTGTTTGATATTAACCCTTATCTTGTTGGAACTACAAGTCCCATGACGGGAAAACTGTTGCCAAGGATCTGGTAGAAGGATCTGTGTGTTTGTGCCTTTTGAAAGGCAAAAAGCAAGTGTGTGTGTGTGTGGCCTTCAGGCCTCTCCGAGCCTCCTCCTGCCCCAATGGGAGGGCTGCCTGTAGCGAGGTGAACCATCACTCTGAACCACCCACCCCCTCCCTTACTCCTCCATCTCTCCCAGGACTGGACCAGCACCTCTCCGCTGGCCAGAGGGAAGACCAGCGCCTCTCCTGGGCTTCCTTCTATGTCTCCAATCAGCTTGCGCTACCATGGCCCTAGGGCTGCTGCAATGTGATAATCTCTGCCTTTTGCGTTATGCATTGCCCCGATGAATTCATCTTGTGACCACCTGGCACTCGCTGTTAGGAATTCAAGTGTTGTTTTTGCAGCAAAGGCTGGGGCGAACGCTGTGAGGGACTGTTTTCTGACTGTCAGAGAGACCGTCTTCTCCTGTGCCCCCCCTCCTCCCCTTCTCCTCATCTCTCCTCATCTCTCCTCCTCCTCCAACATCAGCAGAATGTTTTAACCTCTCAGAAGACCTTGGCATATCTGCTGTTGTGGTGGCAGGAGTGGGATTCTTCACCTCAGAAGGACCTGTGTGGGAAAAAGCCCTGCTTGGTATTTAAAAACGGAAGGGCTTTTTGCTGTAAGACAAATTGAAACGCAGGAGGCTAGAGAGGAATGTGGCTGTCAGAGTCAACAGCTGCTAGTTTTCTGCTATGAATAATCTCAGAGGTTGACCCATGGAAGCTGAGGATTGTGTAACACACATTTCACAAAATTAAAGGTCAATGCAAACATATGGCAAAGCTTGTGCCCCATAACTTCTGACTTTCTTCAAAGCTGCTTTTGTGACCTCAATTAAATTATGGAAATAGAAACTTGAGGCAGAGAGAATCACTGTTGTGTTTCAGTGTTGGGTTTTTATAATACAGGTTCAATCGAAATAATGAATTAATAGATGCATTTTTCATAAACCTTCCATGAAAATGTGCTCCCTGATGCTAAAGAGCCCAAATTTGAATATGGTCTCACACGTACACTATGTAGTCACACTGCACTCGAAATAGCTTGTGGCTCAAAACATTAGAATTTCATATTTTCTTACTCTTTGCCTCTGTTTGTGCATGGGAAAGCAAGAGAGAAACAAAGAGTGCGTATAAAGTAAGAGTGCAATGGGGTGTCCTTGGGATCGCACCAAATCTATAATTTACACTTTTACATAATTGGACTTTGCCTTTGCTGCTTATTGATTGCGCATCCTTGTCCTCTCATTTTCTCCAAGTGACAGAACAGTGCGGGCAAATATTTTAATAAACCATTTGGGCAAAAAAATGCAAGAAACTTCTTCTATACTTGTTCCACATCTCTGAATGCAAAGAGAGACTACTACGTGATGGCATAAGCCACTCCGAAGGTATGTGTGAGTAGTTTCGAGTCCTCATTTAATTGTAATATATTTGAGCCAGGCTAAGGAAGTAAAAAGAGATGTCGTTGTTACCACTGGGTTCCTGATTAACACATATATTTTTTTTCAAACCCTAATTTTCCACAAAATGAAAATAACCAAATGATGGCTTTCTGTCTTTTTAATGCCTCTTTATGTTATGGTGTAAGTGGATATGATGAATTGTGCTCTATGTCAGGCGTGCTTTCCAGGAAAATCTGATAAGGGAAATATTTACTTCCAGAGCTATGCCAATAAACCACCAATGATGGATGAGCACAAGGCACAATGTAACATTTGCTCAATTTGCCAGACACTGCCATGTTGGACAGAGAAACACGCAATGAAAATTCCTTTTTTGTCTAAATATACCAAACCAGTATCGTGACAGACCATGAAATACCTACAATGTTCTGCACTGCAAAACATTGTAGTTTCATCGTCAAAACTAAAAAATTCAAACATTTCTATATTTTCCTACAAGGATGTCATAGGGGACGGTGGAAGGCTAATCCATGGACCTTTGTGAGTCTCTGAGCTCCTTTGTAAAAGAAATCGCTGCTAGACTTCATCCTACACAATGCTGCCATTGAGGTACTTCCTTCCCATTCATGATTCCTCTCTCTGCTACTGCACTCTCACCCTCTAATGGTTTGGGTTAGGTGTTAAAAGTTAATGGTTAGTTGTTTGAATTAATTTACATGTTACTATATACAAAGTTACATAGTTACAAAAAGCGATTTGGTTTTGGTTATGTTTTTATATTCATGTGTCATGATTTCTCTCACAACACATGAATGCTGCCCGACAGGAAACAACATTCTTGTTTTATGTTACCATCTCATCTCAATTTAAGAACATGGATTGTGACACTGCTACGTATTGGAGAAGTAGAAAAATGCACGTGTTTCTAGTAAGTCTGAGGGTTAGCGTATCTTTTAAATCTATTCTACCAAGATATCATGTTTGTTTTTTTCTTAAAGTAAAAAGATTGTTACTCAGGTAATCAAATGCAGTTCTTTTTGTTGGTGAGAACGTTTGACATACAGGCAGAAAAGAAAATCGCAAAAGAGTTTTTTGATAAGGTTGAGGTCCCTAATTTTGTAGTCTCAGCACTGTGTCATCAAGAACTCAGACAAGTATGATACATCTTAAGGCTAAAGTTCCAAGATAAAATATTTATCACAGAAAGGTAGCTTGCCAGGCCGCTGTCACTCACCTATCATCCACAGGACTTCGGATTTGTTAGTCAGGTAGCTACAGGCGAGGCCCCATGGCTGAAACCATTGCAGTTGCTGAGTGGGCAGGTGTCTTTGTGTCAAACCTCTCACTTGTTTTCCTGGGCTAACTGTTTATATTGCTCTGCCTCTGATCATGAGGGGTAACCTTAATCGTGGAGTGTGAAGCCAATCTTTCTGAGCTGTCATTAAAACAGCCCCCACGGGCATGATAGTGCAGATAGTAATTTTGCACTCAGGGCTATTGAAGTCGCCATCTAAAGAATCACTCCTTTTTGAACAAGCTGGGTTCAACTTTCTCCTATCTTAATCCTTGGAACAGTGTTTGATTGAACATGACAGCACTGTAACTAAACTTGAAAGGGGCCTCAGAATACATGCTGCTGTGGCTTTTCTTTGGAAGTATCATCAGCTACTTTTCAGGAAGTTTGAAAGACAGAATTTGCTGATATCCTTAATGTTGGATATGTATTCTTTTATCATGCGCCATCAAATTTAGAGAACAGCAAGGGCCACTGTTTTGTTCCATTTCTACACCTCCATATTGGCAACAGCAATTGCAAGAGGAACTAATTTTTTTTGGATTCTGCATCATTATTCTTGTCTCATTCTTATAAACACAATATCTAACCTGCTTTATCCAATTCAGGGTCACAGGGGTTGGATTACATCCCAGCTGCCATTGAGAGAAGTAGGGTACACCCTGGACATGTCGCTAGTCTATCACAGAGATAGATGAAGTAAACAAACATGCACGCTTACACTCACTCCTAAAGGCCATTCAGAATCAATCATGATACATGTTTTTGGATGGCGGGAGTACTGGGGTAGCCAGAGAGAATCCATACATGCTCGAAGAGAACATGAAAGCTTCACACAGAAAGGCCCCAGCTGGGATTCGTATTGGGAGCTTTCTTGCTGTGAGACAACAATGATGACTATTGCACCATCGTGTAACCCATCAATTGTCATGAACAATTCATATGCCGCTTATGACATCATTTCACACAAATGTCTGAAATAGTAAAATAATGATGCTTTATATGTAAAAGATCAAAGATCAGATCATAATTTTTCATTTTCATCATAAATTTTAAATCAGACTGACATCTGGATCGATCCGTTTTTTATATGTTATATCTAATTCAGGGTTGCATGGGGGCTAGAACCTATCCCTACAGCCATTTGGCCAGAGGCCGGGTACACAGAGTCACCAGTCCATCACAAGGCCACACAAAGACAAATAAGACAAACAACCGTATACTATTGCATTCATTCCATACGTAACATGTAGGTTTTTGGATGGTGGATGTAACCCACACATACACAGGGAAAATGTGCAAACTTCTCACAGAAAACCCCCAGCCAACCACCACATGACCTTGTGTTTTTTGGAAAAAACATTCTTTCAAACTCAACTTTGTATTGCAGCAAGATGGATAATGGATCATCCTAAAAGAATACTTTATCAACTTCATTTTGTCACACTCTTGCTGAATTATCTTCTTGAAGACGTTTGGTAATTGTTCCCATTGTGCACACTGACAGCTCTTTTGTTGAGGCCATATTTACTGCCAGTCAACCTGGTGCAACAGCTTGTTAAGTTTTTTAACTGCAGGCTCAGATTTGTGCATATTTGAACTTGTGCAGATATTTGTTTTAGAAAAAGAATACCTGTTACAGACACTTAGAATGGATGCCTGTTTCATGCATGGGTCATTCACTTTCCAACAGATTCTCAGCAAGGTCTATGGCTGAAATTAAACTAGTTTGCCATTGACTGGGAGTACAAGCACTGTACAAGATGATTCCATAATATTTTCTTCATTATTGGGTAATTCTGTAAATCTTCCTTCTACTACATCTAAAATTAACTTTTTTGTTTTGGAATGTTTCACAAAGAACAGAACATTCAGCTTAACCAGCCAGCCTTAAGATGTGCTTCACTACTAATTTCTTCACATCATATATGCGATTTGTGATAAACATTGATGTGAAGTACATTTTCACTGGTTGGTGGAGACGTACAACAGCAAGGCCATACTATATTCCAACAGTAACTTGTGTGCTTTCTGAATAACAGCAGACAGTACCCTGTCAGCAAACAAGATGGAGAAAACAAAGGTAAAGGCTTCACTCCAAACTGTGATGGACTTGGGGCAATTATACATAATTGGGACTGACTGGTTCCCTTTGCTTTTTAGTTGAGGGTGACTTGGCTGGGAGTCAGGATTAGAGTGATGCCATTGCTCCTGGCATCTGGTGAACTCTCACTAAGCACTTTTTGCTCGCATGGTTTCTTTTTAACCACCCATCAGACTCACTGTGACAACTGCCTTAATGCCACTGAGTTCACAGTTACAGCTGCTCACCTTTGGGACCTAAGGAACATAAAATGTTGCAAAATGTCAGTTTAGATGTAAGATTCTCATTATGATCTTACTGATACAGTAAATGGTTTATCCTTATTTTAATCAAGAACATACATGCAACCATTATGATCTGGTATGGTGAATTTTTATGCATATATGACATGAAAAATGATAAGTACCAGTGTGCAGCTGATTTGTACTAATCTCAACTACACAGATGACTTGTAGTAATCACCCTCTGTGTTGTACATTCTCATTTAGGGTCTTCCTCCTGCTCCTCATTGCTGCTGCAGACTAATAAGCTTGTCCTGTAATCACGTTAGCCGCCCTGTCGGCCCCAGCCAGGGGACCTAATTGGGACAGAGCCTTGGACAAAGTGAAAATTATTAACTTTTGTCAAGCTCCTGGTGCATTGTCTTATGAAACAGCACAGGTCAATTAGAAAGCGTGATACGATAAGGTCCAAGCAGCAGAGGGGAGCAGACTCAATTAGGGCAGGGACTGGATGGGTGAGCCCAGAGTCAGAGAGGGAGGTCGAGCGAGATTTCATCCCTAAAGTACAGGTTAATGTGCTGCAGAAAAGCACTGTTAGTCGTATTTAAATGTATTCTATAAGTTAAGGGGACATGACATCATACAAATCCACTTGAGACATTTATTATCTGAAATCGTTTTTCCATCTCCACGCCAAACAGGATGTAATGGCTTTGATCAACTATCTCACTCTGTGTGTGTACGTGCAAGTTTTAATACAAAGAAGCTGTCACTTGGATAGACTGTTCCCTTGTGTGCTGTACTGTACAAGCCCCTGAAGCATGTATCAGTGATGCTCATCTAAGGAATTGTCTGAAAGCCTTTATGGTTTTAATAGATGGGCATACGCCAAACTGGAAAACTCTTGATGTTTTCTTTTCCCTCTGTTATTTCTCCCTCATGAAAATGATTTGAAGGGCCATCTCTACAAAGTATGGCAGTGAATTTGAGGCTAGATTTCCTGGAATCACTGGCTTCCTTTCCTTTATACACCACCATCATTAACAGTTTGTCTGTCATTAAGATTTATTGCATATTCACACTGCAGAAACTTGGAAAGCTTCAACTTGATCTGAGCATGCACTCAGTCTCTCACTCTCACGACTTCCTCCTTCCCCCTCGACATGTGCTAATGATTCAGGCTATCTAAAGACTGACACAACACATGTAATTTAATTATCAGCTTTACTTTGTGTCAATAGTGGCAGCAAAACACAACCAGCTCAGCAGCTGCCAAGAGGCCAGGGCTGCAGATAGTTTTCTCTTGGGAGGAAGACCACACTTATCTTTGATTCAACATATTGTCCCTGTGCTTCCTCTCCTACCGTTACCTGCCTCCCTTGTTGCTTCCCTTTGTTCAGATACTGATCTCAACCTGCCCCAATTTTGCTTTGAATGTGTTTGTATCTAGTGCCGCATGTTCCCACTTCATGGTCATGTTGCAGTACAAGTCCTGCTGTGGTTGATTGAGATAAGTTGTAGTTTGAAATATCTTACCTAAACTTTCTGACTCAAGTCCTGCATCGTGGCTGTTGCAGTATTTTGAAACCAAATATTACAGTCACAACACGGATCCTGTAGAGAAACTAAGTACCCTCAAAAGGGAAGCTGCTTGTCAATCACAACATAGACTCCGTCCTAAAGTGCAACTGACTTAACTGTTCATTTTGAAGTGGTACTTTGATGCATAAAAAGAACATAATGCTACATCAAGTAAGATGAGGTGAGTTTGAGAACATAAGGTCAGCTATAACATAACTATTTAGTCTTTTAATCAAGTAGAAAAGAAGGTCATCTTCTCATAGTTATCAACACAAACAGACTTCTTTTTACATCCAGAGAAGTCTACTGGCCGTTAGATAGAATGCACTTAAAATGTATTTATTTTTTTATTGGCATAATTTTTCAGACCTGGCTACATTCATTTTTTACACATGGTCTATACCGTTGACACTGCAATAGATTGCTCAAGGATATGTTAACAGTAGTTTAGGTTTGGAGGATTTTTTACTAAGAAAAGAAAGTGCAGGGGAAATAGTTTAAAAGATTGTTTGATTGATTTTCAAACATTTCCGACATGAGGCTTGCAAGATATCATAACGAAGCACTAGAATTCAAAAGAACAAATTTCTTAGAGAAAATGTGAAAACACAATGGCAAAGTGACCAGGCAATTGACAAGTGCAACTTGTTAATATAGCACCGAATGAGCAAAATGTTGGACGTGGTATTATTTAAAATGTTAGAAAGCACTATTGCTACGAAGTTGTTCAATAGCCCCAATGCCTAAAGCAAAGTTGCAGCACCTTCACCAGCACCATGAAACTCATCAAATTGCCACTACGTACATGCTCATATAATGTGATACTGTATGCATCACACTGTAACATGAAGCAGCTGTCTCAATCTGTACTTTCCAAGTATCCCACTTGCTGACAATTCAATCTTGGGCTACATCTGCGTGTAACCCAGTAAGCAGTCCCTCCTGCCACCACATTATTGTGTTCTCCCATCACTGTTCCTTCTCTGTGAAAGTTTCAGCTCCTTTCCACACAGGTAATGTAGACAAATGGGGCTTTAATGCTATTCACAGTCCCATCCTACATTCTCTCGCTTTGTCATCAGTTTGCCTCTCTCTTAAACGCATTTCTCGACCTTAAGCAGCACTTTATTGTGGCGTGTTATTTTGTTGAATTGGATTAAATGGACAGTAACTAGGAATCCATTTGAACCTGATCCTTGCACAGGCTTCCTCAGCCAACTCCATTAACTGTCATACTTGTCCAGAAGGCCTCCAGTGCAATGGCCAAATGGGTAAGTTGATGCATCATCAATAACCATACAGAGAGAACTGCAAAGTCTTTAAAAAGTAAAACCTTATATTTTACGTCTTTCCACTGAGGCAGCAGATCAAATCAGCAACAGCATAGACCCAGCTCTAATATGTTTAAACACTGATGAGACGCAACTCTAGACTCCCCTGAATGGGACTACGGCACTCTCATTCCCAGTGTCTTAGCGCAAAGTGGTCTCATCTATGAAGTTATGAGTGTAGACACAGACACCGGTGCTAGTTTACCCACATTAAAGACTTTATATTGGGGCTTTGTAGACCCATCCTCCTTCTCACATCTCCATCATAGAATACTTTTCAGTGGTGGGCTCTCTCTTATGGAGCTTTAAAAGCAGCGAGGCAGAAGCTCGAGAATGTGAATCCCTGTGGTGCGCACTCCTCTCTGGGCTTATCCTCTTGTTGTCTGTTGGGAGTCTCTCTTGATGCTGTAAAGCAAGAGGACACCATTGCCCTGAGCAGCCTCTCAGATTTATTGAAACTTCACGTCCTGTCCCGATATCTCATTTGTCAGGAGACCTAATTTACACTGGCCCTTAAGACTAATTGCAAATTTGCGAAAAAATGCTGATGTCGTTGGAACTGAAGCAGGCTTTTTTTGCCCCTCCCATCTTGTCCCTTGCCATGCATTCACTAATGCGTTTCATCTGTAGAGCATAAAATAGACACTGTGTCTTTTCTGTCTGTATCTAAGTATGTGTGTGTGTGTGTGTGTGTTTGTGTACGGAAGATAGAGTGAGTGCAGAGTGAGACAGAGGCAATCGGTGTGTGTAAGAGAGAAATCGCTCCAAGATAAACCCCTAATGGGACTACTAACAAACAGGAAATCGTGACAAAAACACAAACAGTATTTACTGTTTAATTCAATTCTGGGAGACCAATGCCCTCCCATCCTCCCTATCAAGTTATCAAGGCCAGAAACAAACCCCAAGACATCAGGCCACATGGCACTGCCTATTCTTGGCAACTGGCAGACACCACATGACAATTAGCAGTACAATTATCCCAGCCATCGGGTAGGTTTATGTGCAGATGGCATTTGCTTCTTAATGAGAGGACTAGTATACAGCAGACTGTATACACATAAAATACACAGGGATCTGTTGTGGTGTTAAAACATGTTTTTCCATAAAATTATAATTTTTTTGGTATATTACATTGCAGGTTTATCCAAGATGATATGGCATCTTGGATAAGTAGTTTTTGGGGAAATGTTTTAATCATAGAAGGCTTGATTCCTGAGGTGTCTACAGATATTCTCAATAAGCGCTTCATGTTTTAAGTTGTTACAATTCTGAGAAGAAAAATGGAAGCTAAGAAAATAGAAGAAAATAAGCTGTTAAAGAATGATCATCTTTTTACTCTGCTCATTAGATTACATTTCATTTATATGTCTTCCAAAAATAATGTTTATGTCCTTAAAAGGGTGTGAAACATTTTGGGCTAAATGGCAAAGAGTGTGTGGTGTAGATTTGAGTGCTGTGGCCAGATGTGAATGCACAGCATATGCTGGTTGATTTGAGGGATAATATGCAACCACATGACTCAATCAGGAGATCTCCACCCTTCATCAAGGTTTTGACACATTCGGCATACTTTGTGGCTGTTTGCACATGCAAGTATTTAGAAACCGACAGATTCTTGTCATGGAGAATGTGTTTCAGGAAATCTCCTCTGCATGTGTGCACATTTTTAAACGTCGGGCTGTGTAGAATTCAGATTTGTGGGTTTGCAGTGATTTTTTTTTTCCTACCTTGTGTATTTACTTGTAGTCCTTGCAAAGTCCTAAAAGACACGTTGCTAAAATACCATACACCTATAAACACATATAGAAAGAAAACCACTCCAGTCTCTTTTTCATTGTACGTTTTGATTAAACCGTTTTGGCACAATTCAGCAGCAACACTCAGGCACAGGAAAAAAATAGTTTAGGGGGATTTTTAGGGGTTGAGCAATTATCTGATTACAAAAAACATTATATGTCAAAAAGAACAACAACGTGTAATTGGCTTGGTGTGCTGCAGAGGGCCAGATGTAGAAACGTGTGCACGTCTGTCAATGTAATGGCTAACAGCTTGACCGCATAGTCCATAAGGCTTGCACCATGAGGGCTCAAGCAGCTATAAAATCCAATTCAAGCATTTGTTAGTGCTAGACACTCCAATTTGATTGGTATATTCACACTGTAATGGGCTTATAAAGGATTTCTTGGGCCTACAACAATGAGCTGGAGGGCTAGAGCAGTGCCAGGTCATGGACACCCAGCGATTCACAACATCCCCCCCTTCTGGGCATGCTTAGTTTCCTCCATATCCACCGGTTACCCTCTACAGCTCTGTTTAAAAGCCAGGCGGGATGTTCCAAAGGTATTTAATAGCAGTGGTGGTGGTGGTTGAGGGGGTGGGGGGGCTTTCTGGACCTCCCACACTTAGGTTCAACCACAGAGCCATGGCTTTTCTGTTTTGCCCCACCCCATCTCTGCCTTTCTTCCCTTCTCTCCTACCATATGTGTAAGTGTAAAAAAAAAAAGCTTTTTAACCAGAGGCACCTCTCTCTTACACCTTGCTTTGTGGTGAAGACAACACAGAGGGCTAGCGAGAGCCCACACATAGGGAACGCATTTAACCAGGCAAAGGGCCAGTGGATTGCATTCCCATGGACCTGCTTGGGGAAAGAACTGCAGAGCACATTTTACACGTAAATATTGGGAATTGGATGTGGCACATCCCCCCCTCTTTTTTTCTTTGTCCTCCTTTCTCCTCTCCGTTTCTCACATGTCTCATCCCCTTCACTCAAATCAGTCTACCATGTTTTGAACATATTGTCTATGGTGGCCAAGACAGGAGTAAAACCAAAGCAGAGAGGGGTTTTGGATTGATTTGATTTTGATTTATGTTGCATCAGAAATGCAGACTTACATTTTATGCCTGTTGTCCACAAAGGACAGCAAGCTTTACCTCATGGCTCAGTTATTCTTGGGTAGGCAAGAGCAGAGTGTGTTTAAATCTCATTCTGTGACACCACCATATGTTCTGTAAGGACTTGTTTATGAATGTTTGTGCATATGTCGATCAACTGATAGTTGTGACTTAAGCCCAAAGCGCTTGTTTTATTTTATGCATATGATTAAGCCTTGATACATCTCAGACATTGTTCCACTGTTTTTTACATACAGTGGTGGCACATTTTACTGCTCAATTAGAGCTATGAACAAATTTAAACTCATCTGTTTTTATTCAGCTTATCTCAAACTCTCCATCAAAATCCTAAATTCACTGATTGTGACTGTAAATGCTTGGACCAAAACCAACTGGCCACAAGGCCCAGTAATGTCTAACATTGAACTTCAACTGCTCTCATATGAGTGTGAATGTGTACGCCTGTTTTTAATCGCACTTTAATGTAGCGTTTATGTGATCCCAGAAGTTTCTTTCACTTCCACAGTGCTGGTGATGGTGGCATTGGTGGGATTACAGAGTGGGTGTTTGCTCCCTTTAAACAGTCTCTCCACATGGCCTCCTGCCTCTTTTGTCTGTTTATAGCCTCCTTCTGGGAGACGTTGCACTCTCCCTGAATGTAACACAAGCCAAAACACCTCTCAGTTCCTTCGCCAGAGCCTGTTATCCAGGGAATACTGCTATTCCTCCCCTACATTTCTCCACACACCTTCTATCATCTCTCAACAACCCCCCCAACCCTCCAATCTTTCTCTCCTCAGCCTGAGCTGGACACAAATTTTCGCTTTTGGAAGACAGGGGTGAGATGTGAGTCATCACGTAATACTTGAAACTTAAGCTTTACATTGAAAAAATGACAAGTTTGACCTTATGTGTTCCTGAATTACCATAGTCACCTTTCAGTCAGTCATTTCACCACATTCATTTAGGCAGTAGAAAGACTGCAGATTGTTCTTTTCGCTATGAAATCGTTCAGACAACTTCACTGATTTAATGTAAAAAAAAAGAACAAATCTAATTTAGCATTGCCAGCTTCAAATTATTGTTTGAGAGACAGCTTCTCTCCAAGACACCGTCACACTGTGTAACATGTTCATTCTGATTTCATACTTTTCTAACAGGTTAGTTTTACTTAACCTGCCAAGACTTAGGACAGGTAATGCAACACAGTGGACAGTCTGTGGATTTATCTTGTTTATTTGGTAAGACAAAATAATCTTTCTGTAGCTATTTTTGAGCAAGAACGATCCTCTTTTTGATGTGTTCACTGATGCACCATCATCCAGGTATTTTAGATATATGTTCCGATTTTCATCATAAACTGATATAGTCAACAGCAAGTGTGCCCTCCAACAGTTTGTGATGTTCGTTCTGTTTTGCAGGAGGACAACACATATAAGTGGATTTGTAGTTCCATGTGATTGGGGTGAACAAGGCCGTATATCTACTGCGGGCACACATTCGTGGATTGATTGACAGTTATTCATATGGCTATATTTCTTATGCTTGGGAAAGTCTTCAGCAGACCACCAGCTCTCTTTGCTCCGTGATTTGGTCAGCCATGGCACTCTGCAGACATTGGAGAAAGATTTAAATCTTTTTATTTCTTTTAAAGCCATGAACCACACGATTTTTTGGAGTGGGCAAACCATTTGTCAAGTCACTCGAAGAGTGAGTACTGCTCAGATTTGGACAAAATCATGGCTGTTTTCTATTGCAGGTCAGTGAAGTGGAGCAGGAGAAATTTAATTTACCATTTCACTTCTCAGACTTTTTTTCAGTGGATAAGTAGATACATTGGTGTTAAAATGTGAACTAAGATCTATTTCCTTTAAAAAAGATATCAGAGGTGTTTGTTTTTAAATTCCATTGGTATAATGTAGTTTTTCCTGAGCGCTGTAAAAACATGATCAGTATTCAGTAATATAAGGTATATACATGTAATTAAAGGATTGCAACAAGCTAAGGCGCTTCTATTGTCTGTGCAAGTTTTCTACACAGGTTATTTCCCCTCTCAGTTTCACAAAAGCTGTGGAGCCATGCTTAGTTTTGATAATACATGTGTCTACAGTTTAGATAACTTATTACCTCTTGCTGGCAGCTTCGCACATCAGCCCATGCCTAACTGGCCTGGCCTTCTTCCTGTCTCTGTCCCTTACCACACCTACCTCACACCCCCTGTGTGGCATCAGACATACAGGCGAGCCACTGCACTGACATAGTCATTTGTCTTCTGACTGCCATAGCATATGGAGAGGGCTGGCACTGCACAGATGTCCACTAAGTGCTGATGAAGGGAGTGAACAATGGATGGGCTGGGGCTGAGAGGATCGTTGCCGGTGCTGCTGGAGCCTGGTACTGCTCTGCCCTGCTGGTGTTATTAACCTTCCTCTTCTGAGAAAGGAGGCAGTGAGGCTATTAAGTACTTCTTTCAAGATATATTAGAAAGTTTGAGAGTATGTGTTTGCATTTGTCTCTCTTTGCCTGTGTGTGTCTGTATACCTCTATGTATAAATGGTTAGATTGTGTGTGTGCAGGCCAGTGGGTGCATTGTAGTTCGGTGCTTTCTAGAGTAGCTGTAGTGTAGTGAGGAAAAGGAGGGTGTGGATTAAACCTGTAGGTAGAACAGAGACAGCCTGAAAAGAATAATTTGCAGCTTAAGGCCAATAGCTTCAAAGTCATGAATCCTCATGGGTGAGCCAGCCAAGCTCTGAACCTGTCAATGGTAACTTACTCCTTGGATACTACGCCAAAGACTTCAATAATGACATCACCCAGGCATTGGGGTAGGGGGTAAGGGAAGGGAGAGCTGAGAGACCGGCCAGTTTTCAGGGGTGCAAGAGCGGTCCTTCAGAGCACTTTGAAGTCCCGCTTGACGAGGGCTTTGCAGCTGCCTGATACCGGCCATGTTGTTCTCCTCTCCGATTGGGTGCAGAAGCCACCAGGGTGGCTTATCAGATTTACTGAAGCTTAGCGGTTGACGTTCAGTGTGTGTGTGTGTGTGTGTGTGTGTATGTTGAGCAGGAACGAGGTGAATAGGGAAAGGGTCATCCTTGTAACAATCCACTCGTCCCAGTTAATTTAGACAGCACCCTGGGGTCTGGCAGTGAAGAGGCAAGCCTTTGCACCACCCCTCACCCTGAGTCAATCAGGCTCTAGCTCAGCAAACCACTGACGAAGCAACTCACCTAGTACTTTTTCCTTTTAATAATGCCGTTGTGCTCATAGTTGTGGGGTGAAATTACATTTGACAGCGCTGTATTTAACTCCCCATGTAAGCCTACTGTATTTTATGACTTGGGCCACATGATCAAATTCTGCACTGCCTAATACCACAACCCGTCTGCATCCAATCGCTAAGTTTACCACGGACTAATAGGATGTGGATTTGTTACCTTGAATCGCGGTGTTCTTGGAGAAGAAAGTGCACACCACAATCTTGTCTCTGTCAGATTTCCCAAGCTAAGGTTTCAGACTCACACTTCAAAGTCCCTCTAATGAGTGGAAAAACATTTTGCCCGCACGACATTAAAGAGTGCCATTTTTGTGTGCGTATGTGCGTGTGCATGTGTTGTTGCTGCGTTACATTTCACAAGCCTTCTCTTTCAAATGTTAGCAACTCATTTTCACCTCCAGCACAAACAAACAGTGAAGTATCGCCCATTTCAGCCAGTATCAAAGGCAGCATTTGTTAACAATAAAATGCTGGTTTGAAATTGCTCCAACACACATTTTTGTGCTCAAACACTGGCCAACATTTTTTATGCCACAGAAATCAAAAAGGAAAGAAATGGCTGGAAGAAAGAGGGCTATATATAATGAGTGTAAGAGAACAGCCTGACAAACTACACCTAAGCAACTTCAGTTTTATTTAATTGCTCAGCTGCAAAAGCTTTGTTCTTGCTGCTGTCATCTTTGTAGTTATTTTTCCATTTTGATCTCTGCTGTATTGTTTAGAGAACTTGGCCTCTATTAAAAAGCATATCAAATTTGGGACGTGCTTCCAAGCCTCCGTAACAGATATGGAGAATCGATAAGAGCATTACAAGGCTGTGACAGAACGACCCCCACCCCGTGCTCTCATGTCTAAAAGGGTGGCTGTGTGACAATGGGTCTCACTCACACTCGTGAGATCCTATCCAGGACAGATCACATTATCTGTTGTGTGGCTTAAGTGATCATTAACCCTATGGTGACACTGTGTCCAGAGCATGGTGGACTGTCAAAGACATTTGATTAAAACCTAAATTAATTCAGTCAGTGTGAGATGTGAATATGTGGGAGTGTTCTGTTTCTATTTCAAGCTATTTTGACAGCAAGTTTCTTGCCACATCAGTATCTGTTTCTCCACGGTCTCAGTCGCTTGAGCTGTATTTAGCTCTCTTAGAACCAGTACCAATACCATTTAGGGGTAAAAACATAAAATTCTGCCTCAGCTCATTCCCAGGTGGTATTTGTGAGAGAGAGAAAAAGAGGAATAGTTTAGAGAGACATACAGAGAGACAGCGAGGATAAAAAATGAGCAGTGGGGTTTGTTCAGGTTCAAGATGCGTTGTGTCTGTTGGCAGCTTGTTGAGCCAACATTGTTTGACGTTCTACCCCTAGTGCGTTTGTGAGCCTTTGAGGGCTTTATGGCTCGGTGTGACTCTGCTGCCAATAGGTTCCAGATGCCTCCGGTGTGGGAACCGGGGAGTAGAGTGAGAGCGAAGACAAGGAAGAAGCATAACCAGGTGTGACCCATTGCAGTCTGGGATGTTCTCCATGGATATACAGACTATTATGAATATACACGTGTGTTGAAGAAAAAGGTAAAAACATCTCGACCTGACATTTGACAGACAAACACAAAGATAGATATAATTGTGGGTGCACAAATCAAATTCCTGCAATCTTTTTCCGTTAACTACGTACCCCTCTATTCATGCAAGTACTGTAGCACACACCCTCCACCAAGGCACAGAGTTCATGGTTTGAGTCGCACTGTTCAGCACATTTGCTGCTGGCACCACTGAGGTCCAACATATGGCAGTACTCTGAGCCTTCAAGACGGGCGCTGGGGCTCCGAACAGAACTTGCCAGCTCCACAGTGGCCTACTATAAGGGAAAATTGTCAGCAGGAACATTTAAGGTCTCAAACCACAAGCACTGATAAATGTCTGCATTTCTCTATGTAATTACCTTTTATCCGGTGTCCCTTTCCCAAGAAGCCAGGAAGGAAACAACAGAGCCTTGAACAGCAACAAAGCTTAACGAGTGAAAAAAAAAGAAAAATGATTTAAAAGCTGGCTAAATGCACTATGGTTCTTCTGCAGTGTGTGATCTTTTTTTTTTTTTAAAAGATAGAGGGAAGAGGTGTACCTCAGCTGAGCCACAGTGTTTCATAATTTGCTCCTTAGGAACACATTTACAGTATAAATTGTCTTTGGTTAGAGCTTATAGGCCTTTTTGCTCATTGTTGTGTTCATATCTGTAGTCATATAGCAAATTAACAACCAAAGAAGACATTTGTACCATCCTTACAAGAAGTAGGAGGTTAATAAAACTAATCTGAGCAGTTCCACAGCACAGCTATGCATTGCACTTTCAACCACGAACCTTGCATTACTCATGATCAAGACAAACGTATGAAAGATATTTGTTTTTTTTTTGTCTTAAGTCTTACATCATCATGTCAATACTTAACAATAATTTACTAAAACACTTTCGTCACTTCTGGATTGGGTTTAGACAATGACATTTCTTGGTTTGGGGGAGAAAACGATCATTATTTTGGATAAAGTACATTATTTCTACAACTTAGCCATCACCTTCATGATGATGCTGTTTGTTGATTGGTTACGTGTAAATACAACACATTATCATGAGACTTAGTCAATTCCCTGTTTATCAAAAGAAGGTAGCCATCATCCATGTAGTTTATCACACTGTCCAAAAAACTGCAAGTAGGAAAAATTGAATTGTGTCTCCCAAAAGTGGAATCTATTTGCCTTCTGATCTCACACATAATGAGGTAGTATTTCAAGATACAAAAGTCCAAGAACTTCCAAGACAGGTTGCATTGCTATTAGAATATAGTTGAGAATTCCTTTTTCTTTATCCATCATCTACTATATAAACACATTGCTCGCCTACCTGTGTGTGATTTAGAAGGTTGAGGACCCCTTAACCTGCTCACGTAAGCGACCAGCACAGGCTGCAGATTCCCTGCCTCTCTGTTTAGATTATTTCCAAGCCCACAGGTGACTCTCTTGTGTCTCTGATAAGAGCGCAGTAGGGTAGTGGCAAGAGGGTCAAACCGCATGGGGGAAAAAAACTCAAAAATACTGGAAAAATATCTTTATCCCCTGGAAAAAAGTACTTTTCTCCCCCCAAACTTCATCACCATGGCACAAGGCTATTACACTGATAGAAATTCTTTTCCCTCCTCGACAGTCTGGCCCTAAGCACATGAGGGGCCAGAGTCTTCGCCACATCTCAAGCTAATTTACAAAGATCCCGAATTATTCTCTTATCTTGGGCTTTAAAGGTTGTAAGGTTGATTAACAAGGTCCTGTCCTGTTTATCAGTTTGGGGCTGGGTGTGGAAAATAGCCTGCGATAAGTGCACAGACCATTAAACATTCTATTTCCCCTAATATTTGTCGGCAACCATCTGCTTAACTGATCTCCCTTCACTTTAATTAAAAGGGATTCCCGTCTTGTTGGGGTCATTATGTGCTGGCGGACGCCAGGAGAGGGGTTTGTGATGAGTTCAGCGTTCCCTCTGTCCCTGGGTTGCCAGAGGGCTTTTTTTCATCCTTCCTTCCACCCTCTTCTGAGTTAACCCCTTCCTGGCCCATCCACACTTCAAATTTTTATTTTGCAGGTGAAGTGGACTAAACCAATAATAAGGAATTCTTAAAAAGATCCAGTATGGGTTGGTGTAAACTTTCGTTTTCACCAGGGAAGTGTTTAGATATTCACTCTCTCTCCCTCAACTGTCGGGTATGAGATTCTGGCTGTAATGGTTTGATTTGCCCAATTCTAGTTGGATCGATGCAGCTGTTTACAGTTTCTCCCTTTCTCATCCCTTTTGTCTTTTTTCTAATTTAGTGTTCCCAAACCATGGACAGGGGTCTGAGTCTGTCTGCTGTGCTTGCATCTTCGCCCTCCTCCCTGCTCTCCATCACTGTCCATTGATGTTTTTCCCCTCTCTTTCTTTTCTACTCGTCCTCTTTCCTTCCTTGGTTGGTCTTGGAAAAAGAGCTGCATGCCTCCACACTTCTGGACAAGACTGATGGCTCGTCAATAGCATTAGCCAGCATTGCAGGCCTCACTGGTGTAGAACCAAATCAATAAGGCCCAGTAAAAAGTCTTATACGTGTATGCAGTCCAGTTCAGCCAATTCTCAAGTTATCACAGATGAGTTTTTATGAGAATTTAGAAGTCGCTATCAAATTTATTCTCTTTAATTTGACATTTAAAATCTTTTCTCCTCTTACCTGCTAAATTCTGGTAATTTACTTTTTAATTATAGTGTGGATTTTCAATCAATTAGTCTCCAATGAATATTGATTTTTGTTTTCTGGGCACATTCTAGATGACATGTTGGTATATAGGTTTTTGTGTGAGTGTGTGCATAAGTAAAGTATTTAAAGATTAATTCTGAGCCCTAGAAAGATAAGTTGTTGTCTGCCTTGGCTGCTTGAAAATTTTGCAATGAAACAAGACTAAACAATCTTTTTTTTGTAATTATTATTTTACATTACATTATATAAACTCAAAAATGTATTATACATTTTGCATTGAAATCACATTGTTTAAATAATAGGTTCAGATCAGTTCGACAAAAAGGAGGATAAAAAAATTTTGGCTGCATCTATAAATGCCAAGTAATTGTCAGTTTGTAATCATAGAATAATTTCAAGCTTCAAGAGTTGTGCTCGACTTTGTTAGGGAGCAAATTGTAGCAAAATTAGTTCTTTGTTTAATTAGTTTCTGTATCCTCTCTATGTCTGTTCTTACATATATACAGCTATATAAATATAACTATATATATATATCATCCATCCATCCATTTTCTATACCCATTTAATCCAACCGTAGGGTCTTGGGGGGGCTGGAGCCTATCCAAGCCGTCAGTGGGCAATATATATATATATATATATAACCTGTCAACATATATAGCTATATAAAAAAAAACTGTCAACATATATAAATATATATGATTCTGTTAGCTAGTCACCAGCAATATTACAGTAGAGCCGTGATGTAAATGCAGATATTTACAAAAAAATTTGCTTGATTCTTTGAAATCACATTTTAAATCACAAGTTATGCCTCATTTGTTTTGATTTTCTCAGACATCCCTGCAATCTTTAAGGCCAAATCAGCAAATGTTCTGATGTAAGCATACTCATTAGGGTAACCCTATCAATTAGAGGGCTTTACTCTGAGTAAAACACGAATAACTGCAGTAAACTAGAAACTATGGATATGAATAAACTTGGGGTTTTCAAGCCCAAACATCCCAGTGTCAGTTCCACCTTGTCACATACAGTAGTGAGACTTCCAGTGAGGTTTGCAGTGTTTTGAATGGCAGTGTGTCATGGCCAACCAAGATCTTCTCCTAACCCTAACCCAAACAAGCACATTAGTGTTGCTCAAATTCAAGAATAGGAAAAAAAATACAGGTCTCCTTTGCCAGGGACTGGCAGCATATTCCACCACAATGCCTCCAACATTCTTATGCAGACTTGATGACTACTAGAGTGTCTGCCATGAGATGTGTTTATACCAGAAGTTGATAACAGCATTTTACTTTGTTGTCTGTCCTGCTGATTAACATCCGTTCCTGGTCATCTGTTCTATTCTTTTCAGGTCAGACACATCAAAGGTTACGTTTGCTAGTTGCCTATATGCATTCTCCCACAGTGAAGAGTTATCTATCATAAAGGTCAGCAGAAGGCCAGTGTGCTTGTCAGACCAATCAATGGCCTGCTGATGCTCATTTCTAAAGCAAGGAGGTCAACCTAGTGGAGGACGGTGCCCCTGGTGGGAAATCATCACTAAGCGAAAGTGCATGTGTATGAGGAAGTAAGACGGGTTATCTGTTAGTGCAACTTACTACACCATCAGTATCCCACTTTTATTTGTTTGAAGAGATGTGTGTGTGTTTGTGCTTGAGAGAGGGATAGACAGTGTATGCGTGTGTCGTTATTAAAAATGACAAGATCCAAAAACCTGGTGTTTGACAAAAAGGACTGCTGTCTAATTCTAGGTCAATAAGTCCTGTACCATTCCTTCACTTTCAAAGAGGTGAAGAATGAGACATTAAGTTTCTGTTGGTTACCAGAGAAAATATGCCATTTTCCTGGAGCTTTTATTACTTTGTAATTTGATCCCTATGCACAGCAAAATATGACAGCACAGGGTTGCTTTTGTCTAATGTTGTCATCACTCTCTATCTTAAGTTTCCTGTTGTTTTTGTGATAGTAATCTATTTAATTTTTTTAATGGTCTTTACATTATTCCATTGTATTTCTATTAACAATCAAGTTGAGCTACAATCATGAACTGTCTTGGCCATTTAACTGGACTACCATATTTGTCCCTGTAAACAATCACAGGAGGGCAATTGATTTATTGACCTAAGTATGTCTAACTCTGCTGCGATAGGTGGCTCTATTTCCTCTTACAGCTTGTTCTCACTGGGCTTTTTTCTAGCTGACCTATGTCACAGACAAAAACAATTGACAAACAATTTAGCTGGCTGCAAAAGAAAAACATGTAGAACTGTGGATTGTACAGAGTTTTATTGTTTTGTAAGTGTTTTAAATACTGTACATTTTCCCAGTATGAATGCTATCCCTTGTGGTTTTTCTCTGTTGTTACTGACTTCTTTTGTTACTCCTGGGTAGGAGTCAAGGATGGGAACTATGTAGCAAACAGAGAGCGCCAGGGCTAACCCTATTATTCGAGTGTGGCTCTGTTCAAATAGTCCACTCCTTCGCTCACTACATAGTGTTCTGATTATTTAGGACAAATTAGGGGATAGGGGCAGACAGCTGCTGCTGATACAGTGCTTAATAATTAAGTGCTATACATTTAGCTACTTGTCACATAACTTACTTTACATTACTAACTTTGCACAAATCTGTGCGCACCCATCACTCTTTTTTTTGGCTTTACTGTATCCACGTGCACGCGCATGGAGTGCAGACGTAACTATATGCTAATGTTCAATAAAAAAATAATGAATTGACATCACCTTCAAAGAAAGCAGTTATTGAAAACAAAATAACTGTAAGCATCTGTTTTTAAAGACACAGTGACCACAGTTGTAGTTCACATGTGATTTAAAAAGTGAGCAGCTTAACAACTTCGTCCTAACATGTTTACTATTTGGAGATTTTGAACATGGTTCCCCTGCATATGTTACTCATCATTTTCTCAAATGCTGCAGCTCAGGATGAGGAGGACACTTGCCCCACACTCACTGGTCACTGCAGATGTTTGAAGACTTATTGTGCTCAGGAATTTTCAGGCGAGAGAGAAAATCACTGTTAATAGCAGCGTCTGTATGCTTCATTCTACATTTTTTCGATTTCGTCCCTTTCTGTCTGGCTGACTTATTCATGTGATTTCTAGAAGTCCAGTTTTATTCACATTGACAAGATGATTAGATTGTTTTTTCTATTACAGTGTTAACATATTTAGTGATTTTAATCAACTTTGAACAGAATGATTTCTTGCACTCTAAGACAAACTTTCCTAGATGGCTGAAAAAGCTTTTTCATTTTGTACCTGCTGTGCTCTGTCACCAGCAGTTTTTTTGATTTGATGTTGACATGTGTAAAAAGCAACTTATGTCCTTTATTTCTCTCTAACTATCTTACTAATCTGCTAATCACAGCAACACTGTCTCCTTGTGCCGGGACATCTTTTAATAATTCGATTAATCTAATCGTCCACTAATTGGTCAAGATAGCCTTTTCCCTAATGATTTTTATCATGGTATAATTATAGAGCCTGAGAAAGCCTGGTTAAATCACAGTGTCTTGTTAAATTGGCTTGATTGACACTTAATTTGTAAGCTGTTATTTCTGTACATGCCAGACAATGGCTCTTTCATGCTGCTTAAATGAAATAGACCATTCAGTGATTGTTGATGAGTCAACATCTTTCTGCGTTAAATAAAATGAGATGACGACGTGCCAGTGACTGATAAATCTTTAATATAAAAATTGTACAAGAATTCTGATACAAATTACAAGAGGTATTTGGACAAAATATGAATAAAATTCCATTTACATCCCAAAACCCTTATGCATTTTATGCAAAAAAACCATAGACAGTTATGATACAGAAACAAATACAAGAAAGGCTAAAAAGAAAGGGAAAAAAAAAGGAGTCTCATAAAAAGGATGTTTTTTTTTCCTTCTGTCTGCAAATAGGGAATACCTCTTTAGGTAACATACAGTATCGATGAGGCTTCCAAATCACCATTTTTGACAACAAAGTGATGCAAGCTCCTTTGCTCTTTTGTTCTTTGCTGTGCGACTATGTAGCCATGCAATGCTGTCGAGCGCCAGTGCTGTACACAGGCTTTTTAAGACACAGACACAAACGCATCAGATACTCAAAAACACAAGTGAAAATAAAAATCTAGATTCACCAGCTCTTCAAGCTATTAATACTTTAAGACTGAAAAATATATTTGAAAATACAATGGAAAAACATTTCATGAATTTACAGGGTTTTTTTTAAATGTTGTTTTTCTTCTATTTTTCTCTCTTTTTTCTTTCTTTTTTTTTTGATATTTGACATTTCACAGGTTCCAGTTAAAAATAATGAGGGCATTCTATTAGAACATAACTCATGATACTGAAACATCTATACAAACCCACGTGTGTATTTTTCTTCTGTCTGCATATTACTGATGACGTCCCATTAAACATTTTTATCTCACTTTGTTCCATGAGCTACATTAACTGGACAGTTTGCATGCAGTGTCACCCCCTCATCCTCTCTCCTTACAGCTATTGTACTCACTCATTTTGTGACATGAACAAAATGGACAGCGATTAACAGGTCAAGCATTTCACCCTTTTGCCATCCCTTTCTCCCTCAATGTGCTGTGCAGAACTGCAGAATAATTGATGCCTGACACTGCTCTAATCAAATATTTAAGATTCACTCCAGTGGTTTGGGCCATTGTGGCTCTCTCTGTGAAGTGTTCCTGCTGTCCAAAACTACAGTCACTAGGAGGCTGAATGCACCTTGAGCCATGTGCTTGGAGAATTAAGGAATACAAAAGATAGGATAGGGTGCGTTTTTAGGAGAAAGGGGCAATCAGTGGTCAGTTCTCAGACAAGAGCAGTGTGTAGGAGAGGGGTGGAAATGTCTGTGGTGGCTCGATCGGTCTCCAGCAGGCAATCAAGAAGAAGCCAGTGATGACTCCTGGGGAGTCCTGCCCCTGCTTCTTTCTTGCTTCCGCCTCATTCAGTGTTCCTCTCTTTTTCCCATGCATAAACCGCCTGCAGCAAGGCTCCAGCACGACAACGCCCCGAGCCTAATCATTTTCAACCAATCCATCCTTTTCAGCTATCTCCCTAGTTATGAAAAGTCATTTGCATGTTTTTTTCAGAAAGGTTTCTGACTTTTTGCAGCTATAGCTCTACTGGCTTGACTAGCACCATCCAGGACTCTAAAGGAGCCCCAAGGAGGTAGAAGAAGGGGTGTTTTCCAGCAAACCACTTTTGTGACATTCATTTTTTCTGCCTGGAACACATAAGTATATTTGACAGGTCATGCTCTGTGGCTGTTACTTGAGGAATAGACAGTGATGAACAGAACATACAGAATGTGTTTAAGAAAAAAACAACAACAAAAAAGTGAGCTTATTGGCCAAGTAGACATGCATTAAGATATATTTTGAAATGGTTTTATGGAGGTCTCCTCATTCTATAGAGTCAAAATTGATTTGTGAGCTTTTGACCTTTTTATAAAGATTTCAGCTTTTTCATAAGCTAAACCATTTCTTAATATTTAGAAAAAAATACATTTAATAGGAAGAACTTTGAATGCTCCAAGTGTGACTCAATTCTAGACTGTGCCATTGTTAATAATTGAATGTTATCTGTTTATTGTATGTAGCATCTGCTGCTGTAATGGTAATACTAAAAAGCAAGTTTCCCTGCCTGTGGTGAGAAGATTTGTCTCTGCCCCTGTCCGCTACATGACTAGAGGTTAATAAGTCATCTATGGTTTGTCATCCTTCTGAGTGTGTGCCTCATTTCTCTGTATTTGTATGCTTGTGTGTTAGAGAGACAGCTGTCAGCAGGGTTCCTGGAGTAGCACTTTTTTATTTCTTCCAGAGCGCAGGCCGGAGGGATTGAATGAGTGAATGAGGCAGCAAGCGCCTCAGTGAAACCCACTCCTGGGAGAAGGCAGGGGTTCCTGTACTCAATTTTCCCTTCACTTGGGATAAACAGGCAATTACCCATCCCTTTTTCCTATGCCATGCCCATCCAGTGAACTTAAGCATACACTATTAGTGTGTGTCCCTGTAGAATCTGCGCTGTGGCGTGTGGAGGTGGTAAGTGAGTGGCGGGTTGAAGAAATGGGTAAGGCGGTTGTTAAATTACTGTGCTCTGACAGACAAAGAAAAAAACAGAGCAAGAGAAAGGAACTGAATTGAATTACCACCGATCCTGAAGAAGAATAAGCACACATAGAAAATGAAGAGATGAACTGAATTCAACTTAATTGACTGAGTCAAATTAAATTGTTCAGAGCACATACTCTTTTTCCTTCTTTTTCTTCTTCTGTCAGTGTCACAGTCTTGTCAGCAACCTTGACGTCTGGCAGTGTAACGAAGTGACAAGTGAGTTATTAGACAGAAGAAGCTGGAATGGCGGGACGCCTCCAGGTAACAGAGAAGCAGCACATTTTTAATGATCGTTGCTGTCATCCTTTCCCCCCTAGTCAGCCTTCCACCTCCGCAACCTTTCCATCAGCCTCAGCTCTCTGTCTCACGCTCTTTATCTCTAAGAAGAGAGGACTAGAAACTGCATGTGTCATATAGGTGGAGTCTTAAAAAAAGACATGAAATATTTCAACATAATAGGTCATGTCTGTACAGCAAAATGGCTCGAGTGTGAAATAAGAGAAACTCAACACTGTTATGTGTGTAAGGTGTTGTGAATACGGTAAAGCACACCACATAACACTGGATATTTTCGCACTGTGTCTAGCATCAGTCAGGTAAGCGAAGATCTAGTAAAGCATGTCAACGCTAATTCTCTGATAAACCAGTCAAACTGATGAACAGTGTCTTTTTTTTCTTTTTCTTTTTTTTTTTTTTTTTTTTTACAAAAACTGTACTTTCACTGGACAAAAACATCTTGATGAAGACACATCACCTGCTAATAAATACCCCTTCCCTTGGCTACTTTGTTCAGTTACTGGAAATATTTGTACCGTAAGAAAGCTATAGACAAGTAAAAAATTCTCTGGAACCAACAGAAGAAAAATGACAATATCTTTCATAGAGTATATTTAAAGGTGGTGCTCAGCAATGGAAACCTACAGCAAAATATCACATCAAAAGTTTTAAGACTCAAGTGCATCCTATTGATCAACTGGGGCATGATTTAAGCACAATGTCACACTGAAAGAGCTTTTCTCAAGCAAACACTTATATTTTGGTCACAGTTGAAGGACTATTTTCTTATATTTCCTCATCTGTTGGACAATCATATCTTATTAAGACTCCTTAAGTGAGAACAAACTCTATTTCTTGCATTGATAACTTTGTTTGACAGATTAATTGCATGCTATGAACAAATTAACTCACTAAACGTGGGAAGTAATTATGGTGACAGTGACAAACATACACCAATTACTCTTTAACTCTTTCTCCTATCAGTTTCTTTGTGTTTGTGAAACAGCAGTTCATATGTAGTTAACCTTAGACAGTATATGTTGTAGAGCACTGGGACAGGATCTCAGGCTTTGTTCATAGCCAAGACACTTTCTATTGTGAAACTGTGTTTGAAGCTGAACATGTGCAAAAAGAAACTGGCACAAGTACAGTATGTTGAAGGTACTGTCATTTCCCCCTCTGCATTGTAGGCATCAATGACCCCAGAAAACGCCCAAATTCACCACTGCAAAAATCCTCATTATAATAATATTACACAACCCCTTGTATAGATGCAAAGTGCAAAAACTGAATTGGTATACTAAAGCTCATAAAAATAACAGACGAAAAAAAAGGAAAAAAGAAAATCAATAGAACGACAGAGAATGATATCAGTGTAGGAGCCAAAAAAAGCATGCCGGCAACTTCTGAATATCTAACAAGCAGTTAAAACAAGTCACATGATATTCGTTTTTCCCTAGGACTCAGTTTAAATCTTGTCGTTGAAGCAAACATAAATGAGTCAAGCTATTAAGATGCTACCTCTTTCTTGCCTATAGCTGGAAGTATTGTACTGGACTGTAACATAAAACCATAAAGAGAGGGGGAAAAAAGAAGCAAACAACCATCAACACAACTCTTACACCAAAAGCCTCTTGGGACATTATTTACAAATGGAGCTGTCATGCTTTTGTAAGGGGTTCATTTAAAAGCTATCATTACACAAATACAACAAGAAGATTTTCTTTTTTCAATACAATTGTTTCTGCAGGCAAAGTCACAAATAAGAGTTTGAATTGAATCTTTGGAGATGGACATCAACACAAGTGGGAAGTGGGTAGAAAAAGAAAATATAGAGGGGCTTATGAAATATACCTGGAGGTTTGTTTCAAAGCAAACTCAATGCCTATGAGCGTCATCCTGTTCTTCCAAAGAAGGAAAAGTCAAAGGACACAATCATGAAGTCAATTAATTTTATAGATGGAGACAGAAGTGTCTTGCAATGACTTGCAAAGGACAGACAGGAGGCATGAAGGCATTCAGCTTGTATTTGATGGTCCTGGGCTGGAATTAAAAGCTAAGTTGTGGAGGAATAAGGATGAGGAATAAGGGGAGGAGTGGGAAGACAAACAGCAGGGTCGAGTAGCAAGTCATTCTTTAGTCTATTATTGTAGAGAAGGGCATGTTTTTATGGAGGTTGGGGTTCTGAGAGTGTCGGTTACGGCTGCGCACGGAGCTAAATACCATGTTGCAGCCGGGGATTTTGCACTTGTGCATCTCACGCAGGTGCACAGTCTTGTAGTGCACACGCAGGGTCCCTTTGTTGCTGTACATTTTGTGGCAGATGTTACAGAGGATCCCACTGCTGCTGCCATTACTGCCCCCTGTGGACGAGAGGAAGAATGGCGAGGAGGAAGGGTCCAACCCCTCACCTCGTCCTTCTTTTAGTTCTCCAGTCTCATCCTGATGGCCCCCTTCAACCTGCCCCTCGGCACGCTGGGAGCAATCATCTCCCTCACTGTTGCCCTCCTCCTCCTCATCTTCTCCCTCCTCTTCCAAGTCATCCAACAGGATGCCTTCATCGCTGCCCTCCTCTGACCCATGTGAGGAGTGGACGCTGCTGCTGGATTGAAGACTTGATGTGGTGCTCAAATCCAACACCATGTAGTCGTCGGGCTGGCCCCGGAACAGGCCATTAGTGTGGTGGTTTTTAAGGTCTTGATTGAGAGGATGGTGGGGATACTCGTTGCTCATGGGGGAATGGGCATTGTGGTTCAGAACAGGGGGCCCAAAGCAGGCACCTCCGATGCCCATCCTGGCCATAGGGTCCAAGCCCATGTGATACCCAGCGTAGATCTTGGCCATTAACTCAGCTCGCAGGTCCTTGGGTAGTGGAGTGAGTTGGGGGTCCAGGACAATGTCGTCCAGCTCTTTGGTCAGCAGTTTGCGGTGCAGGTTGATGTTGGAGCTGTGCCTAATGTGAAGAGACAGTCACAACTAAAATCAGTATGTTGCCAGTGTACAATAATTCATTTTTGATATTTTCAAGTTGTCTTACTCCAGTAAAATGGTTTCAGAACTATTATTGTTATTATCAGTGCAGGCACAACAACACACACACAGAGACCCACACCCAATAGCTCTGCAAGGAGAAAGTGCACTAACATAGCAATGAGACAGAGCATCCTGCAAGTGTTTACCACTGTCAGCATGTCTGCACTGCACAGTCCTCAAATCCAATAGACTCTGACTCAATTAAATACTCCACCATATTGAATGGGAGTTTATCAATTGATTCGAGCTGTGGTAATGTGATAATCGAGGGGAACTGGATAGCATATTAGCGCAAGGCCCTGACAGCATTATCGCGTTTCTTCCCTATTGGAGGTGGCTTAATCGAGCACCTCAATGAACATGTCTTTATGTAGCCCTGGATTTAATTAAGATGGGCATTTTTCCCAAATACAAGGCAAACTGTAACACACAATGTGCAACAGCTGATGAAAGAAACCCATAACAAATGCCATGCTTAAGCCAGGTTACAATTAGTTAGCAAACAAAGCCATGCTAAAAGGCAGAGGTGAAATGGGCTTGAAAATGTAATTCAGTACCTTTTTTACATCAATTTCACAGTTGTCAAGTACGACTTAAAAAATAAGGAGGGTGGGGGAAGGATGTCACAGTTCACACGTCACAGTAAAATAAAATAAAACTAAGGCAACCAATGACCAGTGTCAAGTACAACATCCACAAGGCCTGCTCCTCTCAGCACTCAGAGAAAAATATGCAAACACTCGGTGCCTTTAATGTGAAGGGTTTTCCATGCAGGGAGGGCACATGTGTGTTAAACAAAACAAAAATACAAAAGAAAAAAAAAAAGAAAAAGAATAAGGTCATCCTTAGCAGAACGGGCAAAAATGGAGTCACAATGGATAGTAGAGCTTACCAGCAGTGGCAGGGTTGATGCAGTCAAAAAGGGTCCCTTTCCTTTAATTATTTACTTCCCTATCCGACATTGTCCTGCAAGAGGTAAAAATACATTCATTTGAGGGACCCTTTTCTGTGAACCAAGCAACCAGGAGCCCATCCACTCGAGCATCGTCAGCATTGTGGAGAGGGAGCGTGGCAAATCGATTGGCCGTGGCTGTCACAGCATATGTGTGTTTGTACGTGCTTGTGTGTGTTTGTTTGTGTGAAAAACAGATAAAATAATTCTTCCATATAGTGAAACTTTGTTCAAAAAGCCTGTGTAAATCCTTTGTCCCTCTTTAACAGTGCAGTTGCAACCATACGGCTTTAAATTATGGTTATGATGTGGGAGTCGTGATTTATTGTCTGCGTGTGAAATTAATGTGTGAATGCTTGGTTGTCAGACACCAGAGTGTTTCTGGACAGTCTGAAACACATTGTAATCAGTGGTGTGATTAGCAAAATGGGTACATTTTCGGCAGAAACACAACAAGCTTGAGATGTGAAGAGGGTCTACAGAAGTGCTAAGTTAAGCCTGAGGTACAGGATGCTATTGATGATGCTCAGGTAGGCAGGTCCTTTGCAACACGTCTCCACCTCTTAAACAGCACCTTCTCACTGCTAATAAGCTCTAAATTAACCATGGCTATCTAATAAAGTCAAACATGCTAAATATCATGCAGTAAGTATTCTGGAGAATAGCAACATTAGCCATTTTAGACATGAATGCACACCACAGTTAAAATATTAAAATGAAAAATATTCACAAATACTTCTGGAATCTGTTTGATGTATTTGACAGAATTATGCAAATAAAATGAATCGCAGAAAAGGTGACTACGGTATGCCAGTTTTTGACCATTTAGAAATGGTCTAATTAAAAGAACAGAAAAAGGGGAAAAAGAGACCAGTTCATGGTTAATATAATAAGCCTTGTTATTTAACCTCTGTGTTGGCGGTGCCTCCTTGCTCTAAACAATCAGAATAAGTCAGCTGAATCCACAGACTGAGGACATAATGCCCTCATCCCTTCATTTATCAGATTTAGACTTTCTGCCCCATTTCCCTCTCCCTTCCATTTCTCCATCACTCCTCTTCAGTATACTATCCAGTAGGCTCTACCCCCTCTCACCCCCATTCATAGAGCTTCGGTACCTCCCTGCTGCCCAGTAATGTGGCTGGCAAACCAATTTGACAGTCTCATCTTCGTCCAAAAGATGGGGGAGGCCTCCAGAGAGCCTGTTTTTGACTGTGCAGAGGAGGCAGAGTGAGAGCGTGCCTGTCCCAATCGATGTTAATCATCTTCATGCTCAGCTGATGGCCCTTGCCCTTGCTTTTGTGTCTGTGCAAATTTGTACATATATATACATGCATGTGTGTATATTATCTAAATGACTCATAATTTTTAAATGAGATGGAGGGCTGAGTGCTATCAAGCTGACACCAGTGGTTCTTTGTCTTTACTATCATTTGGGGTGTGTTATGAGGTTTTAGGTGTGAGTGGGAGGTCAAGAATTTTAGTAACATTTATCACTCTTGCTGCTTGGTCTCCTTTTTATTGTTTTACCACTAGCTACAGATGGTTTCAAAGAAATTAGTGAACAGAAATTAGTTATGCATTTGAATTTGTATAAAAAACAGTTATGATTTAAACTTACTTGCAGTTTTAAAACTACAGTTCTGTTGATGGTGGTGTGCGTGTGTTAGTGTCTATATGATATTAATCTAAGAGTAAAAATAATTTCCCTTATTCTCCTTAAAATGAATCACAACTAAGCTGTCAATGATAAACCAAGGACATAAAAGATTTTAAGTTTTTCTTTTTTTTTCAGCAAATATTTTAGAATAGGGTTGAATGGCTTACACTAACATATTCTCTCTATGAGAAGCATGCCCTTTGTTTATAAGACACAAACACAGAGCTGACTGTATAGCAGAGAAGCCGGGCCCACATGCCGTGAGGGGACCAAGGGAAAAGGAGGAAGAAGGAGAGGGGAGTAAAGAGACTCTCCAACATAATTAACCTTCACTCTCTCCGTTTGCAGTGGCCCATGCAGGGACCACGGGCCGTGCACAGTTACACCATGGGAATGTAGAAGAGGGAGGACACCTGCTTACTGCAGCGACATAGAGAGAGCGAGTTAAAAATGTTTGGATGAAGGTTGAAAAGGAATATAAGATACGCTGATAGAAAATAAGATATGTTAGGCAAGTCTTGTCACCAGTTTAAGAATTATAATAAACAAGGCAAATAACAGTGATGACTACTGGTACGTGCCTCTCCAGCCATTTATCTTGCAGTCTCTTCATCACTTGGCCAGCACTGCTCATTCCCCATAATAAATGTGCAATCATTTACCTCCGTGCAGCAGGCAGCTTGGAGGCTGAGAGAAAACACTCCAGTGAAAGTAAAACCTCACACACACACACACACACACCCTAAAATTGCTCTGTGTTTTACACTCAAAAACATTTACATTCCATTCTTGCTTCAGGGCACATGACATTATCCTTTTCCTTATGAGTGTGTGAGTGGAGTATCCATGTGCACAGATGTTTTTATATGCATGTGTGAAATCAACTGTTTTATTTTAACAGAGCGAAACTCTAACTGGAGCATTAGAGATGTTCCCGGGGTGTATGTACAGTATGTACTACTCTGACAGTGTCATCACTTGCTGGTTGTTTTCCTCTGTAGATGAGGTGACCCCCTCATCTGTTTTCCTTTTTACTTTGATTCACCAGCTTTTGATGCTGCCCGATGGTGTGTTCCGCGCCTTTGGCTTTTTTCTCAGTCAATGGACTAATCAGATATGTAGAGGACTTTCCTAGTGTTTGATGTGAGCAGCCAGGCAGAACTGCATTTACAATGCTGCTTTACTATATATCAATCAGTTGTGAAACCAATGATTAAAAAACTGATTTACTTTTCTTTTCTTAAAAAATACTCTCTCTTGTCAAACCTGAAAGAGTATTCCTTTGAGTTAACTATTTCTGTCATAGGTGAACTGCTGAAAAGCCTATTAATTATTAATTGTTGCTGATAACACAAACTGAAAAAAAAATGTAATTAGCTAGTAGTAACGTATCAAATTTAGTAGCAATAAACATTGCAACATTATTTTGTACATGTAAATTTAAGCTTACAGTATCTTAATCTTATCAGAGCAAATGCTCTGATGAAAACAACTAAATTACATTCCCATTTTATTGCTTCCATTGCACTCAAATACACATTATGTCATTAGAGGATTATCAAGGGAGAGATTTGATGAGTGCGCAGTTTGTGTACTGACTTGTCTCAAAGCCCCAGGATTTCTCTAGCTATGCAGCATGCTTTCTGTTGTTTTGTTCTCTGTTTGAACCTACGGTGGAGTAATATGTCCCATATGTTGTCAGGAAACTTATTGAAACAATAGTGCGCATCAGTCTCATTCACCCAAAGCTATCCTGCACAGGCTTAAAGAGGCATAAAGGCTTAAAGTTGTCATAGCAACTTGGCTCTCCATGCTAAATAAAATTATTTCTGTCTCACATATGTGCCGCCATGATGTATGTTTGAGTGGCAGTTATATGCTGGTGTTTTTCATCGGTGATATTAAACTCTTCAAAGCTGACAAGGTGTTAATTTTCTCTATGCAAAACAGTCTATTTTTTTTAACCTGTCTGCCTGTTTGTAGCAGCTCACTCACCCATTGCTTTGGTATTTCTGAAAACTCACTTTCCACTTTCCTCTAAATTTTCTATTCTGATAATATTTTTTTTTTACTTCTTACTGTTGTTACCTCATTTAGTATTTTGTGAGCCGTTATGACAGTGGGTTTCAACGTGAGGAGATTAAATTACATAACTGGCAAAGGAGAAAAAAAAAGCAGATCTGTTGTAGGAGTTTAACTTATTGAGTGGAAGACTATATCTTAACACCCACTTACAAAAATCTGAGCCATATATTAACACTTGACACACTCAGAGAAGATTTTTTTGTGCTCACTTACTGGTGCAACTCCTATAAAATGTATTGACAAATCTTCCCAAAATTTACAATGAATTTGTCTTGTAACTCTTTCAAAGTTGAAATTATAACGAGAAAAACAAAGTGAATACACAAGCAAACACTTTTCTTTGTCATCTGTTTGTATTAATCCTCACGTGTGTGCGTGAGTCTCTGAGTGCATGTGAATATGTAAAGGTAGATATTCATATGTGTGAATGCCCATGATGCACAGCAGACCAGTCTTGCCTCAGCCTTTTTAATATTCCTAAAGCCTAGATAGGGGGCTTACACACTCACTGGCAGTACACCATGGTGAGGCAGTGCATGCCACGATAACACCTCTGTCATCTTGCTACTGTCGGCACAGCTGTGTTAGGTGAGCAGCGGGGTTTCACCTTTATGGACGCTAACATGTCTGCTGTTCTGCTCCCCCTGTTCCTCTCTCAAATCCATCGTAATGAGCTCTCAGAATCACCAGCTCTTTTTACATGCTGCTTAAGAATAAACAGTGCGAAGAGCAGATAACACAAAAACAGCAAATGTAATAAAAGGCTCGATGTGAAAAGCAAGGAGCAAATTTGGTCAGAGGTGGGAGCAGTGGTTAAAGAGTGTGAGCGAGGCAAGGAACACCAAGGAACAAATATAAAACACAATCTGATAAAAATCAGTTTTCCGATTGCACTTAGATACAACTTGTCCTTTACTTAAATAGAGGTGTCATTTGTATGTTATGTGAGTGAGCGTGTGTGTGTAAAGTTATTTGTATGCAAACAGTTGATGTTTTACGCCCTTGGGCCTGTGCTAAGCATTAGCACTTGGAATCTTTTTTATCTCCAGCATGTGTTGTGACATCGGGCTGCTGTCAGTGCTGCTCTAGCATATATATTCTGCAGAGTGAGTGTGTGGGACTGATATGTGCTAACAAGCCCAGGTGAGTATGGTTAGCCTCACCTCTTAATGCGCTAATAAATGCAGTGGTTTGACAAACCGCTGTCAATGTTAATGTATGCACCTTCATCTCTCTGTGACAAGGTGAGGTAGCGAGGGCAGGTAAACAACACATGACACCTGGAGGGTTAAGTTGGACCGTTTTTCAATGTGTGTGTATGCATTTCTCATCATGGCACCCTACTCTTCTGAACTTTGACTTGACATAGAGCAGGTGTCCCTGGATGTCTTTTTTTTAGTTTCTTATCAGCAAACAGATGTTACTTGACAGCCTATCCAGAAAAAGTTTGCAAAACCACTCTAGTTAAATCTTAGTTTGTGACGACGGTATACAGCTCACAAAGGCTGAACTGTTTTAACATGACTTTATAGCAAAGACTTGATCCTAATAACTTAGATTGAACTAACTTGGACTTTTTAAGGTCACTATAATAAAAACTGAATAAAACCTACCTGTGAATGTCTCAGATACATTGAACTAAAATTGTTACATTACAAAATGGTGGCACTAACCTGTCTCGGCTCCGCCTGGAGGGAAAGGCAGCATTGCAGCCAGCCACAGTGCACACATGCATCTCTTTGAGGTGCACATTCTTGTAGTGCAGTTTCATGCTATAGGAGCTCTTGAAGCTCTTCTTACACACATAGCAAATCTTGGGGTCAGGACTTGAACATGAATCTCCTTCTGGTGATTGTGAGGAAGGGAATTTGGGTGGGCTGGCACCATATCCCATCGAAGAGATGAAGCTCTCATGTAGAGCAGCCATGCTAGCAGCAGCCGCTGCCATACCTCCGTTATAGAGGCCATACTGGCTCATGCAGAACATGTCATAAGTTGGATCATTGAGTTCTTCTTTAATCTTGATAGAGGGCTGGTTAGGGGAGGGAGAAGAATGGCTCTTTCCTTCGATCTCTTTTCTCAAATGAGCTTCATCACAACCCTCATTGTCTTGTTCTTTGTCCAGACCCCGTCCAGCCCTGCTGTGCTTTTGATGTTCCTCCACATCCATCAGCTCATCTCGGTAGAACATTTTGGAATCAGAGGTTTCAGATTCATTTTCAAAGTCTCTCTCATGGTCCTGATCCTCTGAGGTAAAGCTGTCCATACAACGTAGCTCGGATGCAGCGCCTCTGCTGTCACTACCGGTTCCTTCCCTGCATTCATCTTCACTTTGTCTCATCATGCCTCTCAGAGCTAAGCCAGGGCTCATGTCATCCTGAGAAGGTGATTGTTGTCCACTTCCGCCACTTTGGTGTCCAGTGCCACTTCTACTGTTGTTGTTGCTGTTACAATTTCCATTAATTTTGACATTGTTGTGAAGAAGAGATGACTGGTGATGGTGGTGATTATGGTGGATATCATCATCATCTTCATCTTTGTCTTCATATTCATCTGCCACATCAATCACTTCCTTCTCAATTTTAACTGGCATGCTAGATTTACGAGGCTTCTTTTTGGGTGTGGGGTCACTGCTGCTTGGGGTGAGGTCGTGATTGGCACTAGGAGTTGATAAGCGGTGGGACAAGGGGCCTGCCTCTGACATATGGACATTATTGTGTGAAGCAACAGCTGCAGCAGCCAGGATCTGTTGTTGCTGGTCCATTAGAGTAGTGCTGTTGGTAGTAGTGGGCATGATGGGACTGGTTGGCAGTGACACTGGAGGACTGACTAGATCTGCTGGCGACAGTAGTGTTCGGTAGAATGGGGGCACTGGCTGGACAGGCTGCACTGACTTCAGTGATGGAAACACTAGTGGACTTTGCAGGGGTGACTGAAGCATAGGATCTACAGGTGGAGTAGTGAAGCCCAGGGGTGGTCTTCCAGGGCTGGTGAGTGTGAAGCCACCATTCTTGCTGCTTGAGATGACTGGTGTACCAGTGGTAGAATTGGCACGGATGAGGTCCTTATCACGATTATTGCGCAGCATTGGCATATGCAGCCGTGGATTGGGATTGGCACTGTGACGGTTGCGACTGCGCAGTGAGCTGAAGACCATATTGCATCCCTCAATGGTGCAGCGATGTTTAATCTTCAAGTGTACCGCATTATAATGTATCTTTAGTGTGCCCTTATCATAAAAGGTTTTTCCACAAGAGTTGCAGCACACCCGGCCCTTACGTGAGGTGGCACCCATGCGGCGCATACGATGCATCTTTGAGGAGAAGGAAGGATGAGTGATGGTTTTAGAAGGTTCGTCCTTTACAAACTGATGGTGGATCTGGTGGTCACTTAAGTTGTTGGACTGAGGTTGATTTTGGGACTGCTGTTGACACTGCTGCTGTTGCTGCTGAAGCTGTGTCTGCTGTTGTGCCTGCTGAGAGGAGGGGGAAGGTGACATGGGTGATGCACGGTTGTTAGGCTCTGTCTTCGGTTCAGTGTTGTTGTTCATGGCTCCTAGTACTCCGCGACTAGGACTCTGACCTGTGCAGAAGGGTGATAGGGACACTTCTGACTCACTGGTCTCCACCTGCTCTCCTTGATTTGGCAGGCTGGGCTCCCGAAGCCGCAGGGCAGGCTTCTCGATAGGGAGGCCATTGGGGGGCAAGCCGAGCATTGGGGCAGAGACTGGGTTAATGTATTGGAATGGCAGGAGGAAAGCTAAGCTGTTGGGGATATTTTCGAAATGGTGAATGCTGGATGGGCTACTGTTTTCCAGATGTGTCAAGAGCCCTGGGCTGCGGGTCCTGTTATTACTTTCAATGAATGTCCTAATCCCAGAGTCTGTTTTGGACGAGGGAACTGTAACAGCTTGACCTTCCTTCTCCTGAATGGCCATCAGCTCCACAATGGACTTGGTCTCACCAAAGCGCAGAAACTGCTGCAGGGTGATGATCTCCTCTTCGCGGGACATGATGGTCCAGCGGTCCAGCACCTTGCCTGCAGCATCCTAAATGCCCCAGAGGAGACAAGAGAGAAGATACAATTCTTTATTGATTGTGAATAATCAGTGTAGTCAAAGGAGAAAATCGAGCAGGGGTTAGGTGAGTTTTTCTGCTCATGAAATTCAGAGGTCCCTGGAGCGACATATAACTAACTGAGCTATGACGGAAATCTACCCCTCTACAGTCCCTCTTTTCCATACATTATTCATCTACTACTTTTTTTTTCATTGTTCAAATCCGCAGATGTACACATTAATCACACAGTGATTAAAATGAGCAAATACAATACTGAGTCACAAGAAAGCCTATCAAAAGCACTGAGGTGGGGGCAGGCCTCCGTGACTATAAGCACTGTAAAACATTTTGTCATTTGGAAAGACTAAAAAAGGTTTATGAAACTATTTGAACTCTTCTTCAGACTCCCCCTGTGCACAAACTGTACCTATAATTATTTACATAACTGTGTCAGCTTGAGAAAAAAGAATAATTAATATATGCCAATAATCAGACCTTGGTTGGCAGGCATCTGAGTGTTCTCTATCTCTAAAGCAGTGAAAAGCTTAAGGACACACTACTGTATGCAGGTATGTTTGTATGTTTGTGTAAGATTGTATTTGAGGATGTCTTGACAGTGGCTTTGAGATTGTGTTTTTCACTGGCTAGCTTTAATGTTTGTCATGATTTTTTGTTCAAGATAGCTAAGTGATAGATAGAAATATACTGTTGGTGAGATGTAAAAACTGCAGTTGTTTGTCAATTGATGCTGCGCTATCAGTTGACAGAAGCTACCCTTGAAAATGGCAAAATGTAACATAGATTTTTACAGTAGATAATTTATGAGAACTCTCTGTAGCTGTTGTTCCTGTGTTTTTGAGGCCTGGGAATGATGAGAAACTTGTTTCCATCCTAAGATACCAGAATTACTCTGCTGGGACTTGAGGATTATTCCAAATAGAACACTTGGCTCGTATCTTTTGGAATACGAACAGCTGAAAAATAAGAAACTCAGGCTCCATTCAAATGTGTATTGTCAGACATCAAGAGATGGCGGGGGATTCTGGGAAGCGAATCTTGGCAAATGCTCTAAATTAACTTTGGGGTGTAGCTACTAAGATTGAGGCAAATAAAATACTTTCATCTACCAATGTGGACCAATGTCTCTTCTTGCCTCAGAAAACTGAGAGACTTTACAAGGTGATCATCATACAGTAACTATTAATCTTATTAAATAAGATGGGTTATTTGTGTGAACAAAATGTAAATTTGCAGGATAGGCAGGAAGATGCAATTTAAATACTACAGTTCACTCAAAGAATCCTTAGGGACCAGGATCAAGTGACATCAAGGGAGTACACAAGCAATGACAATTAGTCTTACTAAAATAGTAACATTTCTTATGTGCTCCTAGCTGCTGGCATCTATAAAAGATAAATGGCAACTCTGGTGAGTAGAAAGCTGTAAAAACCAACATCACAAAACACAAAGGGCCTGTGAGGAGAAAACAGAAGATAAATGTTTAAAGAGAGACAGCAAAAAAGAGTACGAGAGAGACACAGAGGAAGAAACACAGAGAAAATAAAAGTGTGAGTGGTTTCATATCATGCCCTCAGATATACTGGAGAAATAGATTCTTCTGAGACGAAACATCAATAGTCACTGGGGTATTTGTTGTTAAATATACATTAAAAAACATTTTACACTTTCATTCTGTGTGCGCTCTGGAGTTTTAGCCTCGAGGTATGACTTTAAATTCTAGCCTGGACACTATTATTTCATACTGCATGGCCATCTGGGCATTAGTACTTCCATTTGATTTAATTGAAACAAAAAAAATGAAAGCATGTTAGAAAGTGAATCTTTAAATAGTTCCACCACCATAAAATGTCTTAAGAAATTGTGGTTCTAACAAGTACAGCAGTATTTTCAAATTTTCAAGAGACAAAAAAGGACTAATTTGGGTTACACACTTAAACGCACTAAGGTAGCCAGCTACAGAAGTGGGAAAGATTTTAAATGCAGTTTTAAGAGTTTTACTCCTAAGAATAGTGTCTCTTTTTTATAAGCAGTACATTGCAAGAGTATTTGCATTTTAAGGATATCCGCGAGACCGTGTTTCAATTTAATCCTGTTTAAAATATCTTAACATCAGTTCATCTATTTCATCTTAACTTCTTTGATGTTAAAAATAAGTGTTAATTTGTTTTTATTAGAACTTCTCTTAAAATGCAGGTAATTTTAGTTGAAGCCCCATTCATGAATATTATAAATTATCAGTCTTATGCTTTGTACAAAAGTACAAAAGCTTTGGAAATTCAAATTCATATCATCACTGACTGAGTAAAACAATTTTATAAATTTATTCTATTCTCTGCCAGCCAAACTCTTTGCCTTAAATTCCCCACTAATCAAATCAAATAAGTGCCATAACACAAATGACATGGACCAATCTGCAACCCATTAGTGTAAGGAAGTGCCAGCTAGCTGTCAGAACAGGGCAGCATTTCTTCTGTTCTCTGGACCCTGTCTGAGAGGAGGCTATCCAAGCACTCATTTTCAGTGGTCAACTGAGCTTTAGATGGCAGGCAAAAAGTGTTTACAATGGGAATATTTAGAGCAATCACCCAGCACAAGTTAAACAATTTAGTCAATTTCGTTCAGAAAAAAATGGGACAAACCTGATTATACTTCAGGTTATTTAATCAACAAGCCTTTAAGTTAAAAGTTGATGCAACTCCTTATTTATCACTCTATTTTTGTAAATACCACTTCATGAAGCAATGTCAAAGATAATCGAAGATAAGAAAAATGAGAACGTAAGTTGAGATGAGACACTTAAAGTATGTTGACACACGTTTGCAGACAAACACATGCCCCCATAATCTTTACTACAGTAAGTCTCACAACTCCACTCCCCTGCATTAGCCTTGTGATGCTGTGAGAGAAACAAATATGCCATTAGAAGCACTTTTACAAGTAGGCACTCATCTTCCAATTAGCTTAATGTGGCCCTCTTCCCCCTATATTTTCCAGGCGTGTTTCTTGTACACTCCCTTCAGTAAAATCTCATTAATCCACCCTTCCCCCACCTCCCCCAGTGCTATGACATATTAGTCTGTCATTATGCATCCCTGAGTCCTTTAAACAATGCAGCTAAACCTCTGTTTGCCAGGTTAATGACTATTAGCCAATAATTACAGCAGAGAGACGACAGGGTACCCCACTTTATCTGCTCGACAGCTTCTGCTGCTAGTTTATTTTATCTGCCTGCCTGCTTGTCTCCCAGAATTAATCTAGCAACCGCTTTATTTATTCATCTTTTCGCTGCTGCAATTTATTCTGAATTCATGGCTGGCTCTAATACTGAAGTGCTGGATGTTGTGTAGTGGGTGTGGAGTGGGTTATCCACCTTGCAGATTGTTGACGATGTGGAGAAGCAAATGATGGCTTTTTCATAGACCGGGTTACCCCGGTCAGTTAAAACAAATTAGACTGTCCTCCTCCCCAAAACGTGCCATGGGTCATGTTTTCATGGAGGGAGATACGATATATAGATATATAATTACATTTGAAGGATATTCAACCTCTCGTGGTCATGAAAACAACTGTATGTGAATTGTAAAGATTTGTTCCTGAAGGGTGATGGTCATACTGTAAAAACAGTGTATTTGAGCCCTTACCATAATCAATTTCTGACTGAAACATACACTAAGTAGTTTTGATGTATTTAATGTTCTTAAGAAGACTTTGTGGATTCTTGAAAAAAAAGGGAAAAAAGACGAAGTGGAAACGCTCATATGAGTTGTATTTCTTTCCTGCTGCTTGTTGAGGTGATACTTTAGAGGACACCATTATGGGTTGTCTTCAGTCTTGTAAACAAACAACCCACATGGTTGCTTTGATTGAAGGACTAGATGTGCTATTAGAAGTTATGTGCTTGGCTGTATTAAGAGTCAGGATATGTAGCTTTCCTTGCATGGAGTGTATTAGGGATTATAAACTTTAACTAACTGTCTCCTATCATACCAATTGTTTTTTGTTTTTTTAGCAAGCCATAAAGAGAGATGCTATATCACAAAGAAGGAAAGAAAGAAAAAAGAAGTCACAAACTACATAGTGTTGATCAGTACTTGTGCACAATAACTCAAATGGGTCATTTCTGTCACAGAACAAACTTATTTATGATTTGTGCTGGTAGATGGTTACACAGGTTCACTTGCAATAGGAAGGATCAGTTCTCACAATGGCAAAGCGAATCATGGGAACCACATTGATCCACCAATCACCTTGCAGTGAAAGTGATCTCCGCTAAGCCTCAGGGGAGTCCCCATTGATCTCCAGTCTTGCTCTCAGATCCAATTCCTTAAAAAAAAGAAAAAACATGCTCTATTCCTGTTTTTGCCACGGCAAGAGAGGTTTAACAGAAGTTCCTTGTGACCTGAGAAGGTCTTGAACCTTGACGCTTCCGTTTCCATATTCTGCCTCCCTCCCCACTTCATATTGGGGTGTATGAATAATGTAGAGGATCTAGTGGCGAAGGGGGACCATGGGGGATGGGTTCATGCAAAGCCCACAGCCCGGAGCCATCACTTCAGAGGGCAAGAGCTCCCAAGACACAGGCCACTCCCCCATAGGCTCTACAGTGGCAGGTCAGAGGTCATGTGTGAACAACAAGCTCTTCTTCTTCCCTTGTGATGGACCACAGAAAAACTAGTAGCTACATCGAGAGGTGGGTGGAGGACATTTGTAAGAATCATAAAGGTTGAAATTTGCACTTCTCCTTCAATATTCTGTATGTGACCCTAAAATGTTTTGTGTTCCAAATTGCAGAACCATAAAATTATATCTTTCTAGCAATTTGACAACAGATCACATAATTTCGCATGACAAACAAGAAAAAATCATCAGAGATCAACTAACCACCAACTCTGTGGTCCAACAGTTTGCTCATTTGAGTGATATTTTTATAATAAGTTGTAAAAAAAATTAAAATTGAAATTCTGTATTTTCAAATGTTTACAGGGGGAAATGGGCAATCTATGATTGTTTACAGTAGTGGGTAGTTTACAGCTGATATTTTAATACTCATAGCCAAAAGTAAAAACAAGTAGAACGAAAAATAAGTAAAGTAGTTTTAATCAATCTCACCACACTGTTTTCCCTGAGAGAGCATAAAGACAATAGCATATATGTGACATGTTATATGTCAATAGAAAATCTTTTTATTCATGTTTCTCTATAAATACTCAAAATTTAATAAGCGATCATTCATTGATTCTCATCTTTTCTAGGTTCAAATCTTGGATATATTATAAGAATATCAAATATTTACATGAACACAAATGTAATGCACAAATCCTTTTTTTCCAGATAACGTCATTCCCTTTAAAAGGCAAATTATGTGGAAACAGAGGTGATTCAATAAGGTCCCGACAGGACCCTCTTTACCAACTCATATTCCTGATTACAATTTGGAACAGATCAATTCAGGTTTGATTCTTGCTTTATCATTTAATTAAGAACTATGCAAAGGGCATTGCCTTGGTCAATATTATGCTCATCACTGCCAGAGAAGACTGTTTGCTGGGCTCCAGTATAAGTAAATGTGAAGAGGCCACAGGGCTTATTCTGATTTACCAGACACGCTGATCAACTAACAGGCCACGAGATACCCTGCCTTCACCTTTCAACCTGATTTAACTCATGGCTTTGGTTAAAAATTCATGACTCTGTGTTAGTTGTTGCTAAGGGCACACTAATCGACTGGAGTGAGATTTATAGTGCAGTTGTAGACTGTTAAGATGGAGAGAGGGCGGGTCAGGGGGTTATTATAGAAGACTTTAGTACAGACGGGTGAGTCACAACCTGGCACACATCAGGTTCCAGGTGGCCTTTTGTAAACAGTTTCCATTTCTTTCTCCACTAACTTGTCTTTTTTCATTATCTGTTTTTAAAAGTGCATCCGTCGTTTTAGGTCTCCTAACTTCTGATTCCTGTGACTCTCCTGACTTCTACCATCACCACCGTTTATGTTGAAAAGCTGTCCCTGAGCTTCTTTAAAGAGTGGACAGGACAAGCCTTTGGCCACAGCCCAGCGGAGGTGCAGATGGAGCAGCACATGGAAGCCATTTCAGACCCCAGTGCGTAGCAGAGCAAAGTCTGCCGCTCTCTGAGTTCAGAACCTCTTAAGAACCGCCTCGCAGCACTAACATGTGAGCAGCATTTCGGTCGAGGCTGATGTATTGATTCGCTGTCTCTCAGCACAAAGCGCACAATAACACAGTAACGTTGGCTTGCCTCGTCCAACTGTGCTAAGGAACCATAACCGTGGTCAATGTGTAAAACTCAGCAGACCCAGCACTGAGCTAGAGGGGATGCCTCCGAGAAGAGAGGTGGAGTGATAGAAGCAGAGAGGGAGCGTCTGATGTTTCACATTAATTGAGGATGATTCGTGTGATCTCCTGGGTCTGGATGCAGCAGCCAGGTCTGTCGTGGGCCTGGGAGACAGATGTGGGGGCCTCACTGCTCCCTCCAGGGCCAATGGAGAGCAGTGAGGCGGCTGAGAAATGGTCTGGTTGTCCACTGTGTGTATGTGTGTTTGAGTGTGTGTGTGTGTTGGTAGAAATGCTTTTCTCTCCCACTTATATCACATCTCCTTTGTCTTGATTACTATTTTGGCAGAAAGCCGTAACAGAGTAGATGCATTAACATATGCTCACAATTTGCTCTTTGGCTACATTATTGTATGTTGCGCTGTCTTGATGAATCAGTCATTTCTCTTCCTCTTCCGTATCATACACATTATATCTTTTGATTAGTATTGAGTAGCAAAATACAGTCGATGTGAGTAAATTAGAATAAAGATTTAGAAAGATTACATTTCATGAAAAAAAATATGATTAGATGTTCCTGATTATCATATGTGAGACGTGTTAAATAGTTACATCCCCAACTGCAAATATGTTTAATTTTTCCTGCATTTTCCCCTACAATACCTTAACATATTGATCTCTGCAGAGTCAAAATAATCCACACATCACTTTCACATCACAGTGTAAAATGAAATATGTAGATGGATAATGGATTGTAGAGTAGGTAAACCATCCAAGTCATTTTGTTTTGGTTGAGAAGGGAACAGATAGAGGTGTCTGTGACATGTAGACATGCTGCATTAGAAGAGCATTTCAGCTTTCTTCTGTGCTTTTGCTGTGCAGCATGCAGGAGGAAAGAGAATAAGCTAATGGACTCTTTATTTAATGTGATCAGAGCCATTATTGACATGCTGCCAGGAAGATGCAAGACCATTAACTCGAGTCTCTCTCTCTCTCTCTCTCTCTGCCTCTCTTTCTCTGGTACCTCCCTCCAGCCCACTCCTTTCCCCGACAATATTTCACTGCCTGCTGGAATCGCAAACAGAGGAAAGGCCAATAGGGGGTCTGCGCACCCTAAAGGAATCTGGGTCTGTCATTTTAACTATGAATCTATGATCAGACTGTTTGTGATAGGTGTTGCTCAGGACGAGGCAAATTAAACCATATCTAAATCTGACATATCTTGAATAATTTACTCCTAAAAGATACAGTGTAAATCAGTAAGATCTGATATCTTTTTTTTGCAGTATGTTCTGATGATTTAAATAGCTTTGCATCTTATCATGCAAATTCAGTGTCTTGGCATTTAAATCAACCTTTATTACTCTCTGGCCTGATTACACATTTCTTTCAGTTTATTCTTAGTTTGAACTGTCTAAGAAAATATAGGCCTAAAATTCAACGGACCTTGACAATGGGATCTGCGCAATCTTGCATTTCATTAATAGAGACTGTCAAAAATACATGGCAAGCAAGGGCTTTACAAAAAAGCAACTACAATTCCAATTCCTGCAAATGCTATACACACATTTGTATGAAGAGCTATCAGTGCAAAAACTTATTTAACTGCATTACATTAAAAGTAAGTGTTGAGTTTTGATTTGTCTTTTTCAGTTCAAATTAAATAAATAGGTCATAGACTGAGATTTCAGGTTGTAACTTTGTTGTTAAAGTGAAATGACATGTTTTCATTGCACAGATGAAATAAAAAAAGCCAAGAGCATTTAAGTGAGCAACACTTATAGCATTTCCAGAAATAATACATTATGCTGGGCCTAATAGTGTGTTTAAAAATGTCGCTATTTTATCATTGAGAAATAGTGCATTGATTTGGAAAAATGGTCTCCACTTGCAAACAGTGCAGTTACCGTGTTTTCCCTCCCTTGAATTGTAGCCTGGCATGTAAGTTGGTTCATTCATCTTGGATGTGGATGGTGCCAGTGTGGCTGCAGTGTAATTTACTCTCTGTGCCAGTACACATCTATCCCTGTGGCCCAGGGGATCACAACGCTAGTGGCCCAGAGGATGTTGTTTTGCATGCATGCGTATGTGTGTGTCTGTGTGTGTACAACAGGAAGTTGTACTCAAGTCTCTCGGGGCATGGTTCCAGGTCCTCGGGTCTGTCTACTGTCATAAGTTCCAGAGTGGTGATTACTTACTGCAGGTATAAACACCATTACCATCTGGTGCTGCCTCTTTGAACTTATATACCAAGAGAAGCTTTAGACCATCAAAACACACAGAATACAGAATGATAAAAGAAAAAATAACTAAATAAATGAAAAAAAAACTTTGACGCAGCAGGTAGTGAATACTGAAAGTTTGGCCAGGATGCATGGTGGGAAAGGTAGGATGATGGGGGTCATTCAAGACTATGGAGGTCTTGCAGAGCTAGCAGATGTTTGATCCATCCACAGCACATCTGGCCCTTAACACACTCAATCCATTTCACTCAACTTCTCCTTTTTAGATTTTCATTGCTCCTCCTGGTCCACTAAACTCTGCATTTTCCCTTGCAGACCACAAATATTTGTTCATCATCTTTCTTTGTTGTTGCCTGTGATTTGTATTTTTCAGATTTTAGTTTGTGTCCCTTATCAATTATACTTTAACCCCCCACAGGTGCGACAAGCTATTTTTAAGCTGTGGCATGATTTGTAAATCCCAGCAAGGAACTTCAAACCCAGTGGCACTAGTCAGGAAAATGAGAGTTGTCATTTTCATTGTAGTGGGCCCTAGGGGGGTCATACAGTGCTTAACAGCTTCATTGTTTCTTTTATTGTTGGAAACAGAGACGGGTGTGTACTGCACAAGTGCCTGAATTCTGGACCACAACGTGACAAGAGGACTGTCGACTCCCTCTGACTCTCCATGCAACTTCCTTTAATAAATGTCAACTCTATGACCTAACAGCAAATCCCTGGCAGACTGGGTGGCCATGTCAGCAGGCCGGCAGGCCACACAATGTCTGTGCTTGGCCCCAGTGACATGGGGAAGTGAAGCAAACCGCTGCTCTGTTTGCTCAGTGAGGGGATGCAAGGCCACCTGGAGGCTCAGGTCCAGAATCAAAAGACAAAAGATAACCTGTGTGTGGGTCTTTCAGATGTTGGGAGAGATGGCAAGTTTGTGTTTGCCCAGATGAACAATATAGAAAGGGGACGCGGTAAAGCATCTGAAAATCAAATACTTATCGTAATTTGAGTGCAAATTGAATGCGTTTGTGCTGCAGGCTTCTCTTGATTTAAATCTATGTGTAATGCAATCTTCCTGTGTTTTGGTCTGCCCTGGTCTGGTAGTGCTATGCAGTGCAATGCTATTGATCCTTTAGCCTTGCGGTCTACAGGGTTCCTGTCAGTAAACGCAATGAGCTGGAGCATCTTCCATTCCACTCTCTGCCCTGTGTAGCACTACAAGCTAAACAGCCATCACTGAAACTCAATACAGGCAGACTGGGCCCTAGTTGTCAGCTAGCAGCAGTGCCCTACAACATCCCGTGAGGCTTCAGCTAAGTCGATTTAGTGTCAGTGTAGCATCTCGCCTCGTAGACCTGTGCCAGCCTAATATGTCGTGCTAATATGTCTCTCTATAAGAATTACAAGGCTGTAAGAGGAACCCAGATGCAATAAGTATGGATTAGCTAATGTCCAGGTTCTGTCTGCATCTTGTTGGAATGGAAGTGGGGAGCAAACAATTGTAATAGCCTCTAACCGGGTGTCTGACTGTGGCTTGGAGGTGAGATAGGGGCATCCAGGCTTCTGGGATTTCTGAGGAGCTCTGGGAAATAAACTTTCCTCTCCACCACAGAAGAAAGGGGGAGAAGGTGATAGAGGCAACATTGAGAAAATGATTAGTGTAGAATGAGAGAGATGGAAAGAGTGTGATGAGCTGTTAATGCTTTTCTTCTGACTATTGATCAACCTGGAGGGCTAGAGGTGTTTGGGTTAGGGGTCTTGGAGCTCGTACTTTGTCTGCTGCATGTCTCTGTGTTACTGAACCTATTGATTTGTATTGTACTTCTATAGTTGCCCTGTGTGTTATCCAGAACACCTGACAGGGGAAGAGTGGGATGGGAGCAGAGCTCAGAAAGCGAAGAAAAACAAAAAGGTGGGAGAAGAGGTGAGTATTGGGTCAAAATGGGGGCGTAATTAGGAATCATGTTACCACCAAACTCTATATATTGATCAGAGACAATTCATGCACACCATATCTCCCCTTCAGCCAAAGTGTCTTGGTACTTTAATAATTAATGTTTCATATAACTTTAACACATTGCTGCTCTACATCTGTTTATACCTGTTTGGCTGATCCATATCTTTTTTTTCTGCATGTAAGGCTAAACTAGTAGTCAAAACACATTTTATTGATAGCTAGTAACTGATCATGCTGGGTCATTTCTTGTCCACTAATCGACGGATGTTTTAGTTCAGCTCGATAAAAGTACTGGAAGTTGATCTTGGAATCTATGTGACACTATACTGCAACAAGATCGAGATTTCATCCCCAAATGCCAAACTTTTCGCAGACTGAAAAAGAAGCAGAAATCTGGGATGATCCTGCTGCAGCTGTAGTGAGTTGAATCTTTTTGAAACTGCAAGACATTATAAGTGCTTTGACAAAATATGTGTCATTAGTAGTTTTAAAAAATTTTTTAGACAGATGTGAACCAAGCAAAGAGTATTTCTTGCCCTATAAACAAGGGCTCACACATGCACACACAGACACTATACTTGTCATTGGCAACCCTGTAGGCAGATGTGGATTGTGCGCCAGGGGCCTGCTGTGTGAGTAGGCAAGTGTGCCCCCAACTCAGTGCTGGCCACAAGGCTGAGCTGCTTTGATGTGTGTTAGGGGAGGTCAATGGAACAGCAGAGGGACTGTGTAATCCTCTGACATGCCTGTGGAAAAATACAAGGATTCTTCTGACAGTGCCTGAACTTAAGCCTCAGAGGACCAGCTCGTCTGTGCAGGACTTGCTGCAGACTGTGTTAGGAAACAAACATATGAACACACATCACACATACATATCCACTGACACACAGTTAAGATGCATTAGTATTCAGGATCAGTCTCCCTGGTGAGGTTACTGGCTTAGTGACACTAATTCTTAAAAAGCAGCGTCACTGGCACGACTGTTGTCTAGCCATGTAAGGTGCTGACCCCTACTGAAATGGCAAGCTGCATTGCTTTAGGCACTACTCATAGGGAAACACATGCACACTAACACATGTGCACACACCCAGGCAGTACATTCACACAAACAGTTTGGTTTTGCCATTGGAATGCAGCAAGACAGACAAAGACGTTTGGCTTTGGCTTTGTCTTCTGTATACTTTGCATAATTGCGTCTTACATTTCCTAAACAGTGATGGAAACCAGATCTGTTGATCATTAGATTTTGGCAGAGTAACCTGCTGCCACATGTACGAGGTGTGTGTGTGTGCGTGTGCCTGTGTGTGCCTGTGTGTGCGTCTGTACATGTGCATATGAGTAAATGTAGCTGTTGGATTGGAGAATAATTCCATAAATAAATAAAGGCAGATAAAACCTCATCATGTTTATGAACTTACCAGAGGTCTAATATGAAACCTGTTAAGAAATAAGCAATAATAGCAGACGTTTCATCTTCTGATTGTCTAATCGCCCTTCTGTCTGCCTATGCATTTCCCCTCTTAACCCTTGAGATACTTGCTAATGGCCTCACAATGGAATTATTTACTACCCATGGCAGAGGGGCAAATGGGTCAAATTGTGTTTGTGTGTGCGCGCTCTTGTGCCCCTTATAGTCAAGAGTGAATGATGGAGTTACTGAAGCACACAGTGACTGGGAGAGAAGAGGAAAAGAAGGGGACTTAAAGCAGAGAGCTGAGTGCTGCTTGCTAAAGTGAAAAATCATGCTATGGTGCTGAGGGGCCTGGTTTTGTCTTTTGGGAAAGGTGACTACATCTATGCTCTCACTCTAGTGCTCTTAAATACTCCCCCTTTTGCCTCCTTCTATCTATACTCCCTTTCCCTTTTTGTCCCAGGGTCCAGTCCAGGTACAAATGGCTATTTGCTGTACAACTCCCGCAACATGTTTGTGTCTGTTAGAGGTTGTCCCTAACAACATGTAAAACAAAAGAAGAAAATGTGCTCTTTCTGTTTTCACAAATTGCTCCCTTGAACACAAAAGCCCTCTGAATTGAGATGTCAAAATGCCATTTAAAATGCCTGTGCTGGTAGAGGCTGCACTGCTTCTCTGTCAGTAGGCTATAATTTGTCTAAGAGCTGGTAACAGTCATTGTGTAAGCTTTTTAGTGTGCATTTAAGTGTGTGTGATTCACCTTGGCAATCAGTGAATCTGCATCTTCCTGCTCATCTCATCACAGCAGGTCAAACCTCATTTAAAAATGAAGGAATTCCGTTAATAACTCTTTCTCTTTTATATTCATAGATCTTATTTCAATTCATCATGGGAAAACTATCATTAAATAGTTTGAGTTATAGCAATAGTTATGATAATACGCTACTGACAAGTGGAAAATTGTCAGTTCACAGTTTCATATTCTGCTCATCCCTAATTGTGTCATGCTGAGACAAAATGCTAAATCAAGAAGTGAGCAGTACAAAGATAAAGGCTGTCTGTGTAAAAGGAATCAACAGTGCTGCTAGCCGTCACCTGCTGGGGTTAACCTTGCGGGTGCCAACACATTCAGATCACAGATGAAACACAATAGCAGACAAGCCTTTTATTCTCACACCTACAGTTACAACAGCGTTTCTGTCAGCTGCGCAAAATTGTGTGTGTGCATCTGAACAGAAGCGCATGCATCGTAGACATATTTCCCCCTCTAATTAGCACAAGGGAGTCCTGGGGGCAATCAGACTTGAGGTTAATGAGAGGGGGAGAGAGCGGAAGAGACGAGGTAGGAGTGGCAAGTAACGTGTAGCACACTGCACCAGTGTTACAGTCTAATTTTCCCTTCTTATCACGCTGTCACCCTGAAGGGGCATCATACTCATGGCACCTACGTTGATATTTGGGCCTGTGACGTGAACGTGCATGCAAGCGCCGGCAAGATCAGTCGTGTCTCTGCACCCTGGTGATCCCTCTACCCACTTTTGTCTCGCATTATCTCTTCCCTCATGTCTCTTTCTCTCTGAAAGGCCCAAATGTGACAGCATGTTTCCCATAGCAAAACAGAGCTGCCACAGCAGTCTTGGCATCTGTCTGATCTCAATTGGTGTGCGGCAGTGCTGGTGGGAGAAAACACAGTCTACCAGATGTCATTGCTGAGCAGGACCCAGGCAGACTGAGCACAACTTATTCGCTCACAGGGGCTCACTTAACAGTGTGATGACTTTGGTATTCAGAATGAAAAACTGAGCTGATTTTCAGGTTTTAAAAATATCTACTGATATATAATTTAGTTGGCTAATGACAGTTCTGTGGTCATCTTCAAATGTCTTCAACAGATGCTCTAATTATAGATTATTATCATATTAGATTAGGGCATATACGGCTTGATATGTATTCATTTGTTTAATTATATTTGTTCTGTATTCACTTATTTTTTCTGTGTACTATATTTCAAATAGAGCTTTCCAAAATGAGCAGCTGGAATTGCTGAATAATTGTTTTTTCATTAGAAGATTTTTTTTGTCACCCTTTTCTGTATCTGCAATGTCCCTGTTGAACTGGAGACATTGAGTTTTATGGCCTGTATATTAACCACTCAACCACCAGAACACCCCATAGATATTTCCTTTGATTTTCTTCATGACATGGCATGGCTCATTCTCTGTTAAGAACAAGAGAAAAAAAAAGTCAGATCCTCTAATTCTTTAATTATTATTCCATTGCTGACCATAATCTTCAGCTTTTCATTACAGTCCAAAGGTGCCCTAAGATTCTAAATGACTGGAACTGGCCGTACTACTGTAGTCAAAGGGAAATGAACAGTGGCTCATGTGATTGTCACTCCAAACATAATGCGACGCAGAGGGGAGGTAGAGAAAAGAAGATCCTGCATTATTAATGAAGAGTGCTGCCATTAGAGACATTTATACAAATGAATAACTCAATCAGACCATGGCACAGATGTATACACACAGTGCACGCTCTCTTACACACACACTGAACATTGTGCTTCATGGGTTCGGGTATATTTATTTATTTTCCAAGGGTTATGGCAGGAATAATTGTTAATGTCAATGGCAGGATGTTTTTTTTTAATTTTTTATTTAAAAGCACCGTTTTCTGGTGGTTTTTGCTGGTAATATTTATATTGTTAGAGTCATATTCCAGTTTTCCTTTATGTCATACTCTTGCATTGCCAGAAGGCTCTAGGGTAAGATTCATCCAAGCAAAACATTGCTTTATTCAGAGACTGAAGATACTGGCTTCAGATGTACCTCACATCTTTTTTCTTTTTTTTTTTATCTGCCACTACTGCATGTCACAGAGGGAATATAAGTCATTTTCTCCCATGTCTGTACAGAGAACGACCCATTTCCCCTCAAGCCCTCTGTCTTGTTTTTGTATCTCTCACCCATTAACAATAATGCTCGGGGCGTACACAGATGTGAAAAGTAACAGCTAAGAGAAGAAAAGACGAGTGGAAAACGATAGAAGATGACAGAAAGGGAAACAGACGGGTAATGCTGCTCACAAGCATCACTTGTCAATTTACAGCCGTTGCTCCCTGAACCGCACCATATAAATTTCTTGTGTGACATCCGTTTCTAGTGCTTCCAAGCCGACTCAGGCTCCGTCCCACCAGATCCACTCCCCAGACACATACTTGGAAACCTTAAGTACAGACATTGTGCCAGATGTAGTCTGCCTTTACTTTTTCAGGTTTTTAAATGTTTTCTTCTTTTTTTTTTTTTGCTGGGATGGGGTGGGGTGGTTGGGTGGTGGGGGCAGTGGGGGATTAGAATGGATGAGCTACTGTCTCTGAGGAGTGCTTCTTTAGTCTATTTGATGAGGCTGCTGCCATACACACAGGTCACATGCTGTACGCGCACACACAGTTACTGACATCCATTGAATACAGGCACACAGATAAAAGTTTATAATTATGAATCAGGTGTGCAACATGTTTGTGCAAATGGATTTTAGATAAAGAGAGGAGCCAAAGAGCATCAGTGGATGTTGTGTATCCAACAGATTGAGAAACAGAGAGAAAGGGAGTGTGTAGCTTGGCACAGCATCATCTTTGACTGATTCCAGTCACGGCCTACCTTTAATCTATGTATTCTTAAATATAAGAATGATAGAAGTATCAGAGAGGAGGTTGGCTGAGGAGACCACCACAGAAATCTTTCCTGGGTCAGGTGCTAAATTGATTTTTACTTAAGCTCAGTTTTGTTAAAAAAAAAAAAAAAACAATAACAATAATAATAATAAATTAAATAAAGAGTTGACTCAGACTGGAAATGACTTTAGGCTTTTTAGGTTTTTATGTGAGCACTAGAATTATCCATAGCTTTCTGGAGTTTGACTAAGCTTGTAACAAGAATTTCTAACCCCTAGAAAGTTCTGAAAATGTCAACTATACAAAAATAGCTTTTATGTTTCCTTCCTTTAAGTCTTGAACTCAGATGAACAAGGTGTAGGCCCCGTGGCCGAGAAAGGCATTTGCAAAGAAAATATTGCCTTGAAGGAGTACGAGCTGAAGTGCTTACACTAATACGAGACTGCGTTCTACGTGCAACACCTGTTTTGACTTAAAACGTACAGGCCAGTAGCAAGATTAGCAAAACATGCCCATAAAGGGAGAAGGTGGCTGGGCTGACATTCTGATAACAACAGAGAAAAAAATGACAGCGTTTATTTCAAAGAGCTGAAACAACTGATGCGGTCATAATGTTAAGGAATTCATTCCACTGCAACACAGGGGAGAGAAACTTGAGAAAAGTGTCTGTAACTATTTTTAGCATTTAAATCATACAGTGTTGAAAAAAAATGCTGATTTTGAGTTGAATATAGACTTCAAAAGACACCCTTGATAAAGACAATAACAAAAAAGAAAGTTGAGTCATAGAAGTCACTATTGGCAAACTGTTACAACTGAATAAAATGGTAATGAGATTCCACAGCGCTCAAAAGGCAAACATATGTTTTATTTTTTTATATTGAATGTAAACATAAAACCATGGGAATTTCAGTGACTTCTTCAGCGTTCAAGCCTGGGAATCTGGGAAGTCAGCAGGAATCTGAAGATATGCCTTTCCTGAGGGACACTGGGTGTACAGCTAACAGTGCTAAGGAGACTTGATCTAGGACTGATCCCTGGAATTTTACCACAGTAATTTGGTTTGTCAGCTTGGCAAAGGAAGAAATCGCTTTGTACTGTGTCACCTCAACAGGCTGGATTTTTGTCAGGGATCAGGAAGTAGACTGCACACTCCATACTCAAGTTGGCCTCACTGCTTGACAAAGGTGTGACTGAATGCTTCAAATGAGGCAATGGCTCTGACAAAGTCTTTGTCAGATTGTCAAGGCCCTTTGGCACATTGTTCAGAGACTTGCTGGGATTTAATTGTCAGATCACAAGGCCCGCATGCCATGATGATTGGTGGCAAAGATCTCGACGGGAAGTCAGGGAGGATTTTAACACCTCACACCACCGTTGTCTCTTTCATTATGAAGTTAGTTGTGCTAAGAGCTGCAACACTGGCAAATAGTAGACATACGCAAAATTCTAACTTGCTGTCTGAGGAGTTTGCTGTGCAACTGGCACAACATAAACACAAACATACAAACACACATAGACACAGCCACGCGACTGTGGTCTCTTAGTAATAGCTTTGTACCTCCTGGGGCCTTGTGCTGAGTGTTCCTGTTCTTATCTTTGTTTATGTGGAGGGCAGATCATCATGTACAACTGTGTGTGGGTGCCTGTGCACTCTTGCAACAAGGTTGTTTAAAGTGCACATGTAAGTAAGAATGCAAGCTATGTGTGTTTGTGTGCGTGTGTGTACCAGGGAGGTGATAAGGCTGTGCCTGGCACCAAAGTAACAGCTGGCACTGAGCCTTAGATCCCAAAGATGAGAGACAGTAATACTTGGTTGTTTGTGCGTGTGCACACACACAAACACGCACACTGGATTCAACAGAAAGGCAACTATATCACTAATGCTTACTGGTGCATATGCTTGCACTTAAATGTGTGTATTTTGTATGTATGTGCCTGTGCTCACTGAGGTCAGTCACCTTTAGCAGACTGTTGATCCTCCCTCTTCAGAAGACTCTTGTTCTGTCTTTGTTGATTAATGCCTTCAGTTTCCAACACACACATATTCAAGGTAGAATCGTGGGAGACGGTAACTTAGATCTGCATCTTCTATAACAAAATCCAGGGTTAGAAAAGTCTCAGAAATACCATTTGCAAGTCGAGCGGTAAGTGCCGGGAATTGAAGCATTGTCGTGTATAAATATAATTTCTGGTGACCCTGTATCATATCCTGTCTATGCTTGCCCACAGAGAGCTATGTGCCAGTGACAGCACAGCTCACTTGGTGGTCCCAGCACTCAGCCACTTACCCATTTAATAAGACAGTCTTTAAGAGGACGGAGCCAAGCATATGCACGGTAGAGATGTGTATTTTTTTCCTCGTCTTTACAAGAGACGTTTTGTAGGTAGCCAAGGGGCTGGCATTCACCAAGACTGCCTGTGTGTGTGTGTGTGTGTGTGTGTGTCTGTGTCTCCCTGTTAGGTATCCATTTATTATCCATTTATTACTACTATTAGTCCTCTTCTCTCCCTCTCTCTCCCTCTCACTCTCACTCCCCTTCCCTTTAGAGAAATTCAAATAAACAATCAGGATAGCACCATGCTGAGGAGCTTTGTAATGGGCTCCTAATTAGCCACTCCAAACACAGAGAGAGCCTGCTTCACGCCTCGTTTTCTGCACTCATCTGCGTAAAACTGGATGAATTGATTCTATTTGCACACCACTTAATGCACTGATTGTATATTGGCATGGCGAAGGATAAAAACAAATAAACAAAAAATGTCTTTAAGCCTACATTACTGTTCAAAACAGGCTGACCTAAGCTGGAATTAGACTTTAAAGTTTCTTGGGTCGTTCCAGGGAAGTGCACAGCCTTGCTTTTGCACTGGAGCTACACTCCTCCTCTTGCTCTGCTCCTCAATCCCTCTGTCCGTCTCTCCTCTCCTGTCTGAGGTGAAGTGAAGCCAGACCAATTGGTGGGGGAGAGGCAGTGTCTTTCTTTAGACCAGAATGAGGATATGTAGAGGGTGGGGATAGTCATCACCTTCTCCTCACACCTTCATGACAGGTCATCCTGCTTAATAAAGGTACTCAAGCACAACACGTCAAACAGAGAGGAAAAACAGGTAAGGCATAAAGCATGAAGCCTTACAACAAGCTAGTGAGCTGGTAGGGTACTGACCTATCTAAAAATTGCCAAAAATCTCCAGCTTGAAATAAAAAGTTTCAACTGAAAGCGCTCCACTATATTTCTGCAACTATCCCACACTATTTTGTATTGTGTGGTGCCGCTCTACAGGCATCTCAGCACTGGTGTTGGATCGTGATGGGGTCAGTTTACCTTTAAACCACTACCACACAACAAGGAGTTAAAGCACAGTAGAAGCTGCATACTTTTTGCCAGTGACACTGCAGCATCACAAAGAAATGCAGGAAGTTAAACACAGCTGGGGCCATCAGTGAAAAAAACGACATGTCGGGAAACTCAGTCACAGAAGTCACCAGTGTGTGGTTCACTAACATAAGTGTGTGTGTGTGTGTGTGTGTGTGTGAGGTCCTTCAGTGTGTGTCACACTCCTCTCCCTCAGCCAGTCTGCCTAGCTCATTTCCTCCACAGGCTGCCTCCCTGCTACTTTATGAGCAAGAGCTTCTACAGCTCTCACCTCAGGACACACTTCAGTGTCTAAATGTTTCCACTTGTGGGGGAAGTGACACACATTTACTCACACCACAGGGCACTAACCCATAACAAACCATGTTGCATATGGGCAGCTATGAAGAAAAGTGATTGGGTTTAATTCTCACTCTCTATGACTTCTAAATAGGTGCATTTCAATGGCTATATTATACCTGAGTGATAATGTGGGAGGTCAGTTTGAGACATACTGTATTTCTTTTTTGTACTGTTTCAGTATATGCATCATACATCAGTGCTAAATCAGAAACCTCCCTTTTTTCTGTCTAATAGGACTGACCCCAGAGAGTGCTAACAGTCTCAAATCACTGCTTATACTCCTCTAGTAATTTTCACAGCACTCCTAAACAATTCGGTGTGACAATCAATGCAGGACTAGAGTCTCCCGTGCGGATCGATACAGTGGCATGCTGCCGGACAAACCAGTGCTACACAAGATCAACACCTTCCCGTACCGTCATTAGTGTTGCTGACCTTGAAGTAAAATTCAATTTCCCTCTGCAACAACAACCCATCCTCGGCCCCCTGAAATGCTACTTGAGAATTCAGAAGCCATTTCCTCCACACAGAACAAGCAAGGCAGGATATTATAACTTATGAAAAGGATATATGGAACAAGGGATGCTGACAGAAAAAGAGGGATTCTGCTTGAGGAGATAATTATAATACAGGCGTCTCTAAAAAGTAAAGAAGACAGAGCTTGGCTGAGGACAAAAAAAAATCCTGATAACAAACTGGCAAATCCCCAGTTTCAATTAGGGTATAGGGGTGACTATGAGAGCTTTTTCTTGGGAGTTCCAGCCGCACCAGGGCGGCAATGAGAACCTGTTGCACAACGTTTCCTACAGGCAAAGACCCTGAGTATGAAGAGAAATGAAAATGCAGTGAGAGAAAAGGATAAAAAAAATAAAGATCACATTAGATCGGTCAGTGTTGTGTATATCACATAGAAAAAGCGAGAAGGGGGAAGAAGTTATTTTAATTATAATATTGCAGAAGAGCTTTGAGGAAAGAAGAAAAGTGGCCCTTTTTCTTCACTTGGAGAAGTTGGGAAGTCTACAGGGCTATATTTTCTCAGATAGAAACTAAAAGGAGGTTGTACGTGTTTTGGAGTGTGGAGGGGGCCATGGGAAGAGTCACAGCCGGGGAATCAAACCAGCATCTCAGATAAAGCTGTAGGATTGGCTAGTAGGCTTTGAAGTCAGTCTTTTCATAGGGCTTTGTGAGAGAAATGGGTAAGAAGGTAACACTCATACACTCTGTGTGTGTAGATTAGCTGAGCATAGTTTGAGTTTAAAAAGAAAAAAAAAATCCTAGTGGGATTCCTTGGGAGCTCCAAGTCCTGACTATGTATGTTAAACATATCATTTTCATTTTCAATGTGTGCTCTGCTCAGCATGTGAACTACCCATCAGATGTGACTAGAGATAACCCCCAAACAGAGATACACTGAAACACATCTAGCACTCCCATATGTTTCTGCATGGATTATTTTTTTTTTATTTGACTCACCCAACTGTAGTTGAAATACAGTTTTAAAATTTGCATGTAGCCACCTAGCCTGTGTTAAAAAGACTTTCGAATGCCACTTGAGAAGATATACAGCATCCATGATTCCAGACCACGCTATTGGCCTGATCTACATGGAATGATAGTGTGATCAAAATTATTTTAAGTTTACCCACTGATTTGAAAAGAACTGTATTAAATATACAAAAGAATGCTGTCTGAAATTGTGTGTGTGCATGCTTGCCAGTAAATTAAGATAGAAAGAAGGAAATTGGATGAAATCATATGCTTCTTATATGTGATATGAACGCATCACACAAATAGGGCCTGATCAGCAATTACAACACATACGCCTGTCACTTTTTAGCAAAAGTGATGACACAAAAGGCATTTATGCTGCCTAACAGATAAAAATATACAGAAAAACATACCTTTGCATTTTAAAGGTGACACAGAAACTTCAGAAACCCATAAGCTAATGAAAAAAAGTCATGCAAGAAACTATTTCATCCTAAACCTTCCCATGACAGCAGGAAAATGTCCTAAAACTACCCCCCCCAAAAAAAAAAACAACAACAACCAAACCCTGGTTTCATATCATTATTTTATCCCTATTATTTTTGTCTCGATTTTGAACTTGTGTAGCAGCTTGTGAGGCCTTGTTTAAACTATAGTAAAATTCAGACTACCCTCCAAATCCAATATAAGGGGAATTATTTCCCAAATTCCTGCATACAATGTAACCTGCTCATAACCTTGCCTCTCCAGCTTGAATTCATTTGAGGCTTGGGTTCAGGATTCAGGGGCGAGGGACTGAGGATTTGGCAAGGGCAGGACTTGTGTAAGGAGCTTGCTGTGCTCTCTACAGGTTGTGAGAGAAGTGACATTAAAGAGGGTTATGGTTTCTGCAAATATGTGATCTTTTTAGTTTGTTTATTATGATATACTGGATGTTGGTTTTGACATTGCTATATGAAAAGTGTTTTTAATATAAAATTGTCAAATGGTTTAATGTCTTACTGATAATGCTGTTCTACCTTTCTCTGACTGATCCCCTTATCTCAGATCACATCCTTTTATCTGTAGCTTACTAAGAACTGAGCAGTTGAGAAAAAAGAAGGAAGAAGACACTTTTAAAAGCACTGGGAGGACAACCGCGTGTGTGTGTATGTGTGTGTCTGTGTGTGTGTGCACATGCAGAGGGGGTGAGATTCACCTTGATTCAGTACACCGGCTGTCTTTGAAGTGTTTGGAGCACAGCACAGCCAGCGCAGAGCCAACCGTAAGCCTTCCAGCAAAAATCGAGCCTGACCTCCCCACCAAATCATAACCATATGAACATAAGAATTTCCACCTTAGGAGAATGCTCTCTCCCCCGTCCATCTCCCAGGGTGAGGCATTAAGTAGTGATAACAGAAAACAGGTTCTAAGAGGGGGGAGGTGATGGAGGGTGGAGAGGAGGACGGGAGGACAGGAGGAAAATAGGGGTTACAAGTGTGCCGTATGGAGGAGATTGGAGAGGGGGATTGTGTCCAAAAATGTTGTTGCACGGAGTCTGACTACCTAAAATGGAAGTTTCTTAGGCGAGGATCAAGAGATATGGTGACCTTCACAGTTGACAGAGTGAGAGACAGAAATGTAGAGGGGGAGTGCAGTGGAGGAAGAAGAAAAGAAAGATGACAGAAAATTTGGAATGTGACTCTAACACAATAAATACCTTTCTAAACCACTCCAGAGATGCTGAGTGGTACCTTTACAGAGACACACCTGCAACTGGAAATGGTTTCTCTGACTTACACAAACACTGTTGCACCCTAATCCATGTAATCACATTCTATATTGAACATGTGTGAGAACACATGTACAATATTACAGTTACAATTAAAAAAAAAAAAAGAAAAAATTACCTGCCTCTCACAGCCTCTAAAAAATATCTGCCTTGATCACTGCGGTGACAGTAAACTTACAAAGTTAGTGGAATTTTTTTAATGTTTTTATTTTGAGATGTTTAACTTTATTATTAACACAGTCAAATGTACAACCATCTGCCACTGAATCAAAGCCCCGTTCCAAAGATCTGTTGGGGTAGATGAGTGTGATTTTGTGGCTGTGTGTGCCTGATAGTTAGAATAAGCATTCCTGCGAGTGTGTGTGCAATTAGGGTTTAAGGCTGTTTGTGTGTGTACAGTATGTGCGTGTGTGGTTGCATGGCATTGGTGGGGGCTGTTAGCGGTTCCATCTGGGCCTCCTGGAATCCGCATGGAGTCAGAAAAACCACATCTCATAAAAGCGGAGGCAGCCCAATGTTCTACAAGGACAGAACATTACTGAGAATGTCGCTCAGGAAAACCCTGGGCTTCAGCCCACATGTTGGCTTTCCACTCATTCCCCTCTCTACTTATTTCTTTTACTCTGTAAGGGATAAGAAAGAGGAAGACAAAATAGACAGTGTGGAGTGTGGGAGACAGAGGCTGAGACAGAGAAGCCTGTACTGATAGCAATTCCATCTGTTGGTAGCGAGCAGAGGAGTGAGCAGTGACAAGCTGCGGGATCAGGCAGTGTTGGGGGGTGGGGGGGCATCTGGTGTACATTGGCTGTGGGTCTGTCTGGAAACAACCATGGCAGAGGAGCAAAAGAGGGAAAAAAAGGATGAAGGGCTGAAGAGTGGTGAAGGTAAGAGTCCTGCCAGAGTGAAGGGCAAGGAATTCTGGCACTGAATAAATGTGTCTGTGTTGTTCACATACAGTATTATCTTGGATTAAGCTTGAAGTCAAGGGAATATGAGAGAAATGGAGCAGTGTAAAGGGTAAAAACAAAACACTACACACGCATAACCTTCTGTCATCACTGTCTGGTGAAAACCTCTTAGCTCTAATTTTTATGATTCCAGAGACATTTCAAACTTAAGATTACAAGCTGTCAACAGCAAAATGCTACTTCCTGCTACTCACGATTTATGGTTTTATCTTTATATGTGCAGCTTTAATGGATATGTCACATATAATTCATCTTCTTTACAAATCAGAATTCTATTTTCCTAATAAGCCACTGAACTTTTAATAGCACTGATCTTTTTTAAATTTATTTTTCAGTTTAAGGAGTCTATTACAAAGGTGGAACAGTATTTCTTACAATATCTCAGCAATTCAAGATAGCTACCTTTCGTATGTATGGAATAAAAACCTACTGGATTGTAAAGTATATTGTATTGTTAGCTCTGCAGACTGACCTAACCTTGGGAAGTGTGTGTATAATAATACATTGATGCTGTGGTGAAAGCAACATGAGTGTAAGTAGAATGGTGCTGAGGCAGCAAGGATGCTCCTGATATGAATGAGCAACACTGTTACTGGCTATTCTTATACATCACTGAGTGCTGTACGTAAGGTATGTAGGTGTTTGGCTCACTCAATGAGTGTATCGGACCAGCTGAGTCTTGTTGAAACTGTGTAATCTTGACCTGCACTGAGCTCAGCGCAGTGCAGGTTTCTCCACCTGAGCTCTCACAACTCAACATCCACAGAGAATAGCACACAGACACGCCTCCTCACAGGTCTGCAAATCAAATTTTGCTTTATTTTTAATGTGTGAGCTGTGTGATTTAAACCTGAGGAAAATAAATGATTATAATGAGTCACAAGGGGTATAGATTGACGCCATGGGCCTGCAAGTGAGGTGGCCCAATTAAAATTAGCGCCATGAAGACAGAGTAAATGTGTTGGTCAGACAAAGGAAACTAAAAAACAGAAGGGAGCGTGTGCATGTTTTTGTTGCATTTTTCTTTTGCTTTAATAAGACTATGCTCGTGTCGCCTGGCAGAGGAGCTGCAGCAATACTTTTTGAGCTCTTCATTGTGCATTACTGACACCAAGCAAACACAAACAGTCCCACAAAATAAACATTTCCCTCAATATAATCTATTACTTCCTATCGTGATAAACTGTCACAGATTACTAGAGACAAAAAAAAATAATAAATAATAATAATAGAAAAAGCTTACCAGAACCATAAAAAAAGAAAAAAATGTATAGCAACAATAGGCTTTATTATAACATTTAGTACAGAGAAGTGAACATATCTGCTGAATAATTGTGTTGCAATTTATAGAATTTCTGATTAAAACTGAAGTTAGCATCTTTACTCCTGTGGCCCTAACACTTTTGTTCAAATCCTAAATCAGTTAAAGCAAGAGTATGAAAGCCCAACTATTAGGATTTAGATAAAGTAATTTATCATCGAATAATGTCCCCTGACATCAGTATTAAAAAGCCAACTTATTATCTATCAACTGAAATGCTGTTCTCCTCATTTTATCTCTCATTTAGTGCAGCGTAGTGGTGAGGAACACACCCCTGACATAAAGTGTTGCCCGGAGGCTCGGGGAAGATGATTGAATTTCATAGCTACTTACAGGCTAATAGGGCCGTACGACTGCTTACTGTCCTTAAGTGACTTGCTGCCTCTCTGTGGCCGCGGCCCCTTTGAAGCCTTTCTGAGGAGATCTAGAGGATTTAGCCAGTAGCGTGACATGAGGCTGAGCAGTTGAGCAACGGTGCTCCCACCAGCTGACTATTAGAACCAGCTGATAAAAACACAGGGGCTACAACTATGGGAACGAGAGATGTTTTAAAGGTTGCTCAATACAAGGTTCTCACACAGCAGATTTAGCTAGATTTCACAGGGAAAATAGAACACATGTTTTTTAAAAGTGAAAAAGTAGGTGATTGGCAAGAAATTTAATAACAACAATTTCAAAACGTATTAATCATTGATGTTTTTTAAACAAATGTGCCAAAATTTCTTCTGGTATCATGTTCTAGAATGTGACTTTTTCCTGCTTGTCATTTTGATTCTTTATATTATAGTAGATGCAGAACTCCTTAGATGTTTTATTGATTCACTGAAATTGAATTTAGAAAATATGTGTTTTATGTTATGTTTTAATAAGAACACTCAATAAAGCATTTTATACACTAAATATGTAAATATTAATACATCAATAATATGATATTACATATGTAATATTATGTTATTTTGCATTTTTCTTTATTAAGTTTAAACTTTCTTTTTAGATACGAAATGACTATAACAAAGCAAGGATTTAATATCTAACTGAATGCAATTTAATTACCGGATTGTTACTGTTTTGTGTGAGTTGGCGTATATTCTTTAATGACTGCAAATGGGCAAGTAAGGGCTTTAGTCACAGAAACTGTTTCAACACACAAACCATCCTCTACTCACCATGCTGTTCCACTTACACTCTTGGAAAACTAAACCATATATGCATACAGATAAGCACATATGCACACACACACAACACACACACACAAACATGGGGCTAACCACATGCACATGTTCACTCACTGTTAACTAATTCATTCAGGAACACTTTGGTTTGGGTTTCAACACCAAAACCTCTGTACCTTTGATTGAGAAATGTGTCTGACTGCAATTATATGGGAGGAACAAGCAGAGGGAGGGATGGATGGATAGATAGAGAGAGAGAGGAAACGCACTACAGTGGTTTTATAGTTTGCTGGTGTGACATTTTTCTCCACCTTTTTTTCCCCTTTCCTTTTCCAGCGGAGGGGCACACTGTTGTGTTGATAGGGCAGGAAAAGGGGAGCAAACAGAAGTAGAAGCAGGGAAAAGGTGAGGAAAGTGGATGGGCAATGGGACTGAAGTGGCCTAGATTGTCACTGTTGTGCTTTCGATCAATACCTCTCAAAATAGCTGCAATGTAAGAGAAATTTGTAAGATACTCTTTGTGAGAATGTGATGGTAGTGTATGGACTCAATCCCCACTTTCAAAGATGACTGAAAATTGTCTGCAAATATAAAAGCAAGTGCAGGGATGGATTTTTGTGTAAGGAGAGTCCGCAACATTTGGTCTGAGCATTTACTCTTAACCCATATGATACTTGAGACATGTTTGTCGCTGTCACTGACCTGCAGTATGTAGCCCCTGACATAGTCTCGGAGGGTCCAGCCCAGGCCATGCAGGATGTGCAGCACTTCCTCCTGCTTGAGCACAGAGAAGAGGCGGTCGAGAAGGATCTTGAGCCTGACTGGGACAGCCTGGGTGCCGTACAGCATCAAACTGCTGATGTCAAACACCACATTGGACTGAACAATCTCCACCTGGGTCGGGTGGTAGAGGTGCTGGGTGCTGAGCTTGTCCAGAGCTGCGTGATTGGCCAGGTGGTGAAAAAAAGAAAACACACACACGAACACATAGAGAGGCAAAGTAAGTGACTATCAAGTTTCTCTCTCATCTCAAATCTTCTCCCCTTGGCTCCTGCATAGTCAGCACGGACTGATAATAACACATCTTTCAGACAGAGGCAATGGCATTAATGTTATTAGCTGCCATTCTTTCCTTTTAATCTAATCTCTAGCTCTTTCACATTTTCGCTGCCCTTGCATCTTCAGTTTTACTTGCCTCCTCTGTTTCCATCCTGACCCCAATCGACTTGTGACTGAACTATCTCATTTACTCATACACACATAAAGACAGGATGTTTGGGATAAGGCCCAGAAGCTGGAAGGAGAGGGCGACATGATGACCAAATGGATAGTGCAGAAATCACATGGGCTCCTGCAATTGGATAGAGGTCCTTAGATGTTGCTTAAAGGTCAAAAATCAGGACATAAAGCTCATTTGTGATCACAAGGAACAGTAGGTTTCTGATTACCCCTACTATGCAACCTCAGTCACCTCTTTACCCTCTCTAGCTGCCTGGGCGACACCTGTTTCACTCTTCTCGATCTCAGTCCCTCTTTCTTCCCTTACCTCATACATCTCTCCCTCCATCTCCCTCCCCTCCCTCCCTGCCTGTCTGGGTGACACCTGGTTGGGTCTCTCTCTGATCCTGGGACGGCTTTCTCCTGCTGTCGAGGGCTTTGCCTGACAACGCATTGAGGCCAGACACGAACATAATAAAATATGAAGAACTACTTGTCAGAGTCCCTGCCAATGCCGACATAAAATGAAAAGTGGGGGAGAGGAGAGATGTGTGCATGACAGTTCAGAGGGAGAGATTAAAAAATAGTCAATGGGGTCCTGTGCGATCTGCTGAAGGGCCCATAGCCCGCTCTTGTGCGGACGCAAGCCAAACAGGTGTTTTCTTTTATCTTTTTTTCCCTCCTCTTTCTCTTTGTACTTTTTTGCCTCCTCTCCCTTTTTCTTATACCCGCGTGAAAACTCATAAGGTGTGGTCTTCTTGCTTCTCGACGTCTGCAGTACTTGTATTTCTTTTTCTTATTTCTAAGATGCAAAAACAAGACTTTGAAAGGAAAAGCAGACTACAGAAGCAAACAATAACTGCAAAGTTACTTCTGTGATAGAAAACTTTATCACTTTTAATCACAGACAGAATGTTTTCTGCATTAAATAAAAAATGTCTGGAACACTTAAGCTTTGTAAAATATGAGAGCACATTTTATGCTTCCAGTATCTGAGGTCATTTTTTATGTAGATAAATCTGTATGTATAAGTAGGTCAGGACAACAACATACAGTTTGACTTGTGTCAGAAACATTGGTTATATATATAATATCTATACCTATACAGCACCCAGATACATCTACCTTCGCAATTAGTTTTCTTACCATGAGCTACCCAGCCATGTTTGCAGTGGTCACATGTTCGTAGGTGAATCTTCCCGGGCTGGAAACACTCACACGTGCAGTTCACCAGTGTGCAGCGAATGGCCTGTAAAAAAAAAACAGAAGAAATCTATATCAATACAAAGGAGATAAGATAAACTGAGATTGACAAGAAGCATTTTTCAGTGAACAAAGAATGCAAATGAAAAGCACAAGGACAGCAAGAAGACAGTCGCAGAACAGCGAATCCCCAAAACTTCCCACCTGCTGAACTTTGAAATGTGACGACAATGTGACAGAAAACTCCCATCAGTTTTACAATCACTTGGTTACATTGTGTGAATCTAACCCTCCATTTATTGTGATACTGCTGATTTCATGTGAACCAACACCAGACTTCCCTGCCTGAACACACAGAAATGTAACTTGCTTTGACTGAGGCTTCATTACTCAACACTGGAACTGCACTTTGTCTGACCCCGGAAAGCTTTTAGTAGTGAGAGGTTAAGTGTCCAGACATGACGAGGGCAACTCAGTTCAGCACAATACATCGACTGCTGAAGCTAACTCCTTCATAAACAAATCTTCAGGTGCATTTTACTTGTTTCTGTAAAACGTTACTCATTGTTAAACCAATGTACGGTAGTACAGAGAAGAGTGTGGTTAAACACGGAAATCTGTACAAATGAATACACCTTCATCATCCAAACAAGTTCAGCAGCTGCAACCAATAAATTTCACACTGACATAGAGCAACAAGAAGAAAGGGCAAAAGGAGAGAAAATGGGAGTAAAAGACAGAGAGAAATCAGAATTATGAATCTTAATAAGTGTTGGCAGCTCTTCTTTTATCAGATATTTTTCATACAAGATGAATAAAGATAGTAACACTTGTGGAGCCTTCACTGTCTAAAGGGGATCTGCAGCTGAAGGAGAACGGCATATTTTACATTTGGAAGCCTTCATAAAGATTTCAACAACACTATGGTGTTGAGTGAAAATGAATGATGCAAAAAGTATTTATTCTTTAGGATTTAAAGAAAAATAAGTGTTATACATAAATCTATAAAGATTTTCTTCCAGGAATGTGTAAACCATTACAATGGGTGCAGCTTAAGGAGACAGCTGTGAGAAAATGCAAGTTTATTTTGACGGAAAAAAAAAAGCATGAGAAAACGTGTCAGATCAAAATGACAAAGGATGTTCTGCAGTGATACATGTGGATATCTGTCTGAGACTAGATGAGGACGACAATGACAAAGTCGTCTTACTTATCACCTTGTGAAACTTTATGAATTTATAGTCTGCTCTGAATATACTATCTCATCTTGTCTCGCTGTTTCTCTTATAAGGTAATGGTGTGACAATTATGTGACAGAGACAAAGGGTCGGAGGTTGGAGTCCATGTCTGCATCAACAACCTGTGTTTCACAATATCAGACACACTCAGCATTTCTAGAGAGAAAAGGATCAGCAGCATAGATTACATCACACAACTCGGTCACTGCACTAGCAGAGCACAAACTCAAGTGCACATTGTGTTGTTTAACAGGAAAAAACAACATTTACCCAGTCTGTAGAGTAGACTAATACCCTGCCCTGCAACCTATAAAACATAGAATCTACTAAAAGACCATAAAATCAGAATCCCCCTCGCTCACCCCATGGTGTTGTAAACCAGATTAGTTACTGGAGGTGTCAAAGTGAACACGAGCTTATCCAAGATTAAACACAAAATTACACCACTTCTAACTGTGTCACCTCACAGTTTAACACCAAACGAGACAGGAGACAGAGATTATTTAACTTAACACCATTTTTAAGCTCTTCAGGTGCGGGCACAGCAATCCTTGCAGTGTGTGAGGATTACATGGTATGTGTCAGTTGGAGCACACATACGGAGCTTTATGCACTGAGCTGATGCTCTAATCCAGAACAGTATAAATGTGTTCAGTGTTCCATCCTTCAAGGACACATTCTAAGAAGGCATGGCTTTTTCAAGATCGTTCATAAGTGATGGCTAGGGTCAAATGTGGGAACTTTTAGATGCAGAAGACAGTGAGGGAGTCTGCTATCCTAAGGTGATTTCAGCAGGAATTGGTTAGGATTCTTAATTTTGTCCTTTTAATCCCTGCCATGAAATTCATACCTTTATCTAAATGTATCCTTTGCCTTGTCTTGGTTAGATAGCTTTGCAGTAACAGTTATATTCATAAAACTATTTCATGATGCCTCGATTTCTTTTTACAATGTCCTTCATTGTGTTTTCAAAAATTAATTTGAAGCATATTCTTATTGAATTTATTGTTTTTCTAACTTCAATAAACAACAGTTACATTGCTCTTGAAAAATAAAAAAAAAACCTTCTATCATGTTCAGAATTAGAAAAATTTGATGGAAATTTTTCTGATTGATTGTGCCAGAAATACCTGATTTTGACTGCCCCCAGCTTCTAAAATATGAATGAATGCTCTCAAGAGACTGAAGACAAAATGTGCCACATTTGTAAAATGAGGGCTTCACTTTCAGCTAATTTTTGAGGTCATTCTTTTCTAAAATTTCAATAGAATATAAGCAGATAATGAAAAAATATAGTTACTTTGCAACCCTATTTATATGGCACACCAGATCTTTTTGTCAATTAGCCCACCTTAAATTTTCAGTGTAATTTTTATTTTACTCTACCGACTCTTTTAACCTCTTCTACTGAAGAATTTCCTTGTCATTGAGTCATATAACATGTCATTCTGCTTTCATTTTTTAGATCTTGCATACTAATATATAGTAAGCAAATTTAGCACAATGATGTCACACAGTACAGGCCTATCTCTAATTACCTCTGAGAAGACGGAAATAAACAAATGGAAATATCAAATGCACCTCTGCTGTTTACGAGCTGCAGTCTGACAGCTGACAAGATAGTTAAGGGGCGTCTAATACGGCAATTAGAGCATGCCACTGTCTGCAGGGCTGCTGCTGTGACAAGACGCCCTCTAATCACTGACTTATTACGCTGGCTAGCAGCACCTCTCATATCTGGCCCATTAAGCAGACAACAGCATTAAGAAGCATTAAAGCAGCAGCAAACCCCCTCTACTGAAGAGGCACTGACGGGAGAAAAGGAAAGGGAGGGGACGCTCTGTGCTTGTTATTTCTTGGTATTAATTTGTGCATTGTTGAACATTCAGTTATAAATGGGTAGGAGAAGAGTAACGGAAGCCTGTGTTGATTGTACACTATAAGATTAAAGACTGAGGAGAAGCATCTGATGGATGTGTCAATGATGGCCATCAAAAAGATGTGTGTGGGTTATCAGAGAAAACAAAAAAGACAAAATCATCAAGAGTTATCATGATTTTCACATACCCAAAACTCCTCTTCTGTAGCCTACATAGATCTGGATTGGCCCTACTTTAACCTATATCTAGTCTGGGATGGGTCAGAGACAAGCTTGGGCCCAGATCCCAACTCTACACTTGCGCATATTTGTCACAGCCTGGGGGAGGAGGTTGTGTTATCTGAGGCCCGGCCAGATACTCAACATTAGTCACTGTGCTAGCGTCTCGCCAGGGTTTCCTCTTTGGCTCACAACAAAAAAGGATGATGTTGAGCAAAGTGACAGAGAAGTGATTGTGTGTTACTTTGTAAATCACTGGAAAACTGAGAGGCCTTGTGAAAAGTTGAAGTGAAGAAAATCCCACAATACTGCAGCAATTAGACCCAGACAACAGTCAACGCTCTCACAGCTGCTGTGTTACTGCTATGGTCAACAGCCTAACCTAGCTGCGCTCAGAAAGCATAATTTTCAACCCTTATCTGGCTCAAGAATGAGTGTCTCACTGCTGGGTTTTGTTTAGCTGGAGGCTTGATGTTTCATGGATGTTTTCCTTGGCTCACAGTCCCTGTCCCAGCCCAATTGTATAAACACTGACAGTCAGCAATGGCCAGCATCAGACTGAGGAGGACTCTCAATTAAAAGACTCTTAGTGGGACAGATGGACTGAAGAACTGCAGGATAGAGAAGCTGTAGAAAAAAAAAATTCTTGAGTGGACTTTGTTGTTATGTCCAAGATCATTTTAAACAGGGGGAAAATGCTCAAGAAAAAATGAAAGTCCACCCAACCCTGAGCCAAGCAGAACTGTAGAGGTCGACACAGACATTATTTTGACCTGTACAAGTCCCATGAAGCAGTAGAAGTCATGGTGATACTAAACTAATATCCTGTACAACTATTTTCCTGCCCTGTCGGTTTGAAAGGCTGACACTGTAACTATATGACACCAAAATACAATACTACAAATTCAGTTGCCCCGAAAGCCTTGCCTGTATCTTCTGTAGATGGCTCACAATGAGACCAGCCTCTGCAGCTGCTAGATGCTGGGTGGGTATTGTTCCTCCTACTTTAATTGAAACCTTTAACATGTTCAACACACAGCCACAGACCACATTTCTTGTTTGGTGAGTTAAGCAAAGCTGAGATTTAAATGAAAACCCTGTGTGTGCACGCACGGCTTTCTGTATGTGTGCAAGTCTTTGCAGCATCAGCTTCGGATTTAAATTTGTCTCTGCTTAGGGTCACTGTAAAACACTGGGAGCATCTTGTCCTCTCTTCCACCCACAAGATATTATCTCATCCATGAGTTAGCTGCTGAAATGCTGTCAATTTCCTGCCAGAAATGTGCAGCCAACGTGTGGAGGAAAAGAGGCACGGCAGCTTTGCGTGTCATAAAACAGGCCCTGACTCCTTCAGATAGATCAGGGCTTCACAATGTCCATATTGGAAACAGGTGACAAATAAAACATGCCAAATAAAAAAAAAGTCTTTGTAGTCAGTCACAGCATGCCACAAAATACAGGGGAGTAAATACCTCATGCCAAGGCTAATCTTTGCTTGTTTGATTTTATCCTTTGGATTTTACTTGAAACACAGCTTTCTTGTCTTACAAAGTGGTACAAAATAAACAACGATTAATCACGTTTGCAATGACCTCAATTGTAAATGTTATTATATTTTACAGAGGGAAAGTGTAGTTGACAGACTAGAGACCGTTTTCTCGCTGAAATTCCCACAGGGCAAGGCCTATCCTTCTTGTCAGATCGTGTTTTGAGCCCAGCGGCTGGCAGTCACAGAGCCAGAGGTCCCTGTCCTTTGTGCAGCTGTGTGTCTGGGCTTTGACATGGGGCAGAGTGACTAGAGCTATGCTAATGGGAACCAAATGGGGCGTGAGCCCCCGGTGGATTACAGAAGGAGAAGAGAAGCATGTGTTTTCATGTATTTGTGTGGAGACCTGGGACCCCGCTCTTTTCTTCCTTTCTTTTGAAACCTTTCTTTAAGACTTTTCTGTCAGCTTGTATTCTTAATTGATGCTTTTTGTGACTTGACAGATTTGAGGTGTTATTGTCAGTCGGTACAATGAAGCTACTTTTAAAGCTGTTGTTCTGAGATACTGTAACCTATTTAGTGTAAAGTTAAAAATAAAGTTTGAAATTGAAGTTTGAAAAAGAAGTCAGCGAAGTAAATAAGCATTTAACAAAGGCTAGCGAACAATAAGAAGCATCTGCACTTCATTGTTCTGTGAACATATTGTGTCTGTGAAAATCTGAAACCCAAGTTTCAGATGTTTGGCAGTGCTCTTGCTGCACTTTGTTTTCACCTGTTTTTAGTAGAAAAAAATGTCTCACTGATGCAGCAACAGACAAAATCAAATGATTTGATGACGCTTTCAGCCACCAAGTGAGGAAGTTTTACTATATTCAGATTACCATTGCAGATAAAGGAACCAACTGACATGCCTGACTTTTGGCCACTTGCTAAGCAATATGCCATATCAAATCCTGTGTCCTCAGCCTTTCGTGAATACATGTGCAAAATCTGCCAGGAATCAAATTACAATACATTCAACACTGATTAAAATCATTAATCTGGACTTTTAACATTTATATCAGGACAGTCTAAACAACTGAACTGTGACTGACAACATCTGTCATCTGCTGTCATCCCATCTGACAACCAGTTTAACTTTGACCAGATTTCTGGATTCCTTCACATGCACAGACACAACACCCATGTGTGATTACTTTTGAGTCAAGCACGCATTCGGTGGACTAAAGCGTCGGTGTCCAACATTCCAACTTTGTGGACTGACACAGTCACAGAAAGTAAATCTCTACGTGTTGAGCACCACCCCAATATTTTCAAACCAGAAAAATGATGAAACCCTACGTCTGGCTCACTCACATGATAGATAGTTGTGCATGCACTTCTGGACAGTCATGCTTGTTTATGAAGTGAACGGATAAAGGACCCAGCTGGCTTTGATATTGTGAAACAGGGAGGAAGAAGGAGCATAGCATAACAATACTGGATCAGAAACACAACTCTGTGATCTTGCTATCATATGCCATGCTCTCAGTCATTGCTACCTATACAGATGGAGAGATGTACCATGCCACTAACAGTGGACTACACTGTGAGTTCAAATAGCTATGCATCAAGGGAGCAGCATTTTCTCCCATCTTTTAGGTAGACAGCAGGTGCATACAGAGCTTCCCCCAGTCCAAACCCCTGGCCCTTCTCAGCTCTCCTCAAAGCATTTCCCCAGCTAGAGATCAAACCATCTGCCAGTGACAGACCTCTGGGTCCACAGACACAAGGCCAGGTTCAAAGATGGGTGTGAAGGGAGGAAGGGGTAGATAGAGGGAGAACGAATGGAAAGTTGGTATGAAGGTAGAAGTGGATCGCAAGGGAGAAGGAGGGGGGGCAGGCAAGTTGGTGTGTTAAAAAGGTGGGGAAGAGTTCTTGCAGCAAAGGTGGAAAAGGCAGAGGGAAGCTAATTAGGGGAGGAAGATAAGAGAATGCTGAGCAAAAGATGCTAAAACTCTCAATTTTCCTCTATAGAAGATACAGCATGGTGTCAAGTTTCCATATACAGCTTGTGTGATGAATGAAAATATTATATTGTGATTCAGCTGAAAAGCAAATATCTATTTTTTATTGAAGCCTAGACTGCATAGCAGCATGGCAATAGCAGCGTAAGTATTGCTGATATAGAAGCCTTTCTAGGAATGTACAGTATAGCATGTGTCAGTTACAATACAGCTACAACTATAAATGCCTAACTTATCAGATAAAGCATACTTCTTTACAAATATATATTAGGTATCTATCAATCATATCGGTTTAGATGCTATATTTTTATTTAAAAAAAATGTTTTTCTTTTTTTTTTTCATTGGATTTTTGTCATTTCTATCAGTTTCAGCTCAAAAATATCTTTTAACCATCTTGTATAATAGAAGAATATATTCATGTTTGAATAGTGGCATTAAGCTAAGTTACTTCAGCAATAGAATAAAAAGTCCAAAATTTCAAAGTGGCTTACTGTGAATCAGATACACACTCTTTTATCATGGGTCATTGTGTAGGCAGGAAAGGAAGGAAAATAAAGAGGCCATTGTTGTCAATATATATCAGATCTGCTTTGACCTTCAGTCTGTCAGAGGGAGTAACCAGCTGGAGATAAGGACAACACCGTGTCAGACTTGACACCTGCACTTGCTGGCTTACTGATTGCCCTCGCAGAATGCAAATATCACAGCGATGAACCGCAACATCACACTCGGATTCTATCTGAAGACTTGCGGGAGGTCAGACATGTTTGGTTGAGTAAGAAAGATAAGAGATAAGAGATTTGAAAAAAAAAGACAGGAGAGGGGAAGTGAAAAGAAATTACAATGGACTCTTGGAGTGGAGGAGTCGGGTTGGCAAAAACAAAAACTGAGGAGAGGATGACCATCATCATCTGCTCTGTACTCTCCACCTCATCAACACCCTAACACAAACAGAAAGTAATAGTCAGAGGTAAGAAATACTTCTGACCCTCTCTGCAAAGGGATATCTACATGGCGATCATTGGGCAGTGTGGCTGACAGGACACACAAACACAGACACACACATGGAGCAGCAGCGTAACAACAACAGATGAGCAATGCAGAGACTACCCCAAATTGACTTTTAGTCATCACACTAGTCTACAGGGTGGCACTCCAGTAGTACTTCCAGCATTACCTCTTGAACTGCATGCACCCACACACTCTCCCACATGCCCTCTCATGCAATGACACACAAACGCATGCATGCAATGAATTCCCCAACTCAAACTAGCTCAAAGCCAGAGAAATCTTGGAAGAGCTCCTAGATTTTATCTTGCCAATAGCTCTTTATTTTCTTTGACCATTTTTAATGTAAAAAAGCATGCACTAATTGTGTGTAAGCAATCTCCAAATTATGTATATGTTTTTTCAACTAAACTGAACACTACTGCAGACAGATTGGCTGGTTTTCAGGACACACGACTAAGCAATAATATTTGTTTCTTTCCTCAGAATTTTGCTCAAACAGTGTGTCAGCAATGGTGGTTTACTTGTAAACACCTGGGCTTGCGCACCCAGCAGCTGTGGAAATACACAACTTTGTGCTGAATTAGAGATAACCTCACTATTCTGGTTATTTGAAACCACGTAAAATGTCACCAAAAGTGGCAGAGCAAAAAGAAATAACACAAGTCAACTGTGGTTATTTACAGATTTGTAGGCTTTTTTTTTTCTTTTTACCTCAGCCAGCATAGCACGAAGTTTTCCTTTGTTTCAGTTTTGTAGATTCCGCTTTAGATGCAAGACACACGCAAAAAGCTGAAACTTCCATTAGTATTTGTTGTCTTGAACAGCAGAATGGATTAGGGAGATGAGACAGAGAGGGGAGGGAGTTATATCACTCCAATGACAACTGTGTCACTCCCAAAGCCATACAGTAAGAGAGAGAAGTGAGGAGTTTCTATGAGAAACCCAACCTGTGTATATATGCGTGCAAGTGAGTGTTCGGTGTGGGGAGGGAGACGGCGGGACAAAGGAGAATCCATCTGGGTGCTTTAATCTTTATCAGTCTTACAAAGTTCACAGATAGAGGGGCCGAAGTGGAGAGCTGAAGAGCAGCTCAAACAGGTGAAAGGGAGGAAAGAAAGAAACAAATAAAGTAAAACAAAGAGACTCATAATTGCATAAAGGCAAGCAGTGTCAAGCCTTCATGATTGCCATTCTACAATCGACCCGGCCAAATTGCAAATTCCCTCCCAGGACCCTCTCAAGTCCGCTTCATTTGGCTAAAGCCAGTTTCCTTATTTCTGCAATTATAAAGCTATTGACTAATTCGACATATGCTAGCGTGTCTTCCAGTCCTTGAATGCTGGTGTGCCACTGAGTCATTAACTTTGACAAATTGTGACAGACTTTTTTTATTGCCACCCAATCACAAGAAACAAGGCTGTGGCAGAGGAGTTAATGAGTGGCATGCTTCTCCTCTTCCTCCCTCCACCCTTCATCTCACTCGCTCCTTTCCAACCCTTCCACTAAGATTCCTGTACCCCCAAATCCCCCTCACCCCTTCATATTTATAATTTTACCACATCCTAACAATAACACGGCCAGTACTCAGTACAAAACACGCGGCCTAATGAATCTCGTGCTTTTACCGCGGTGAAATGTCCAGTAAGTATTACCAGCTGCGACACTCTCGCTCACTCTCTCCTCTTGGCAGTGGCATTGAGCTTGGGAGTGCAGGGGTGATGAGGGGGAGGTTGGAGAGGGGTGGGGGGAGGCCATGCAGACACATCTGAGTGCAGCTGGACTGGGGAGTAAGAAGTGGGAGGGAGGGTTGAGGAGGAGGAGAAGAAAGACCACAAGTCTCCGCATTTCCAGCTGCCTTTCTCAGGGGCTCAGTTTTCTCTCCCTCCTCTTGGTTTTTCGCAAGGCCCTTCTGGTCCCAGCTTACTTGAAAAATCACACACACACACACACACACACACACACACATACACATACGCACGCCCTGATCCACCTCCCCTCCATCCCTCACATTCGGCCATCTTTGTTTGGACAGGGCTCAGGAGTTCCAGAAAAGCTCTCTCAGATGTGCTGAAGTAAGGGAAAAACAAAACAAACTGGCCCTCACACACATACGCTCAAAATTTATGTGAACACACTAACACCAACAAGTACTTTACACTCGCACATGATGCTGTGTAACTGGAGAAGTTTGCGCACGCATGTACAATTTAACATGTGAAAAAGGCCAAAACACCATCTTCAACTGGCAAACTTTTTTGCATGGAGATGAAAAACAGTGGATACATTTTTCTTCATGTAGGTAGGCAATCACCATGCGTTATTTTACATGGTGTGTGTTCTGATTGTGTGTGTGTGTGTGTGTGCGTGCTCCAATCCAGGATCACAGCACCAGGGCAGGGCTGAAGCATACCTCAACATGTGTTACCTCTTTGTAATATTGACTTTGTTATAGCTATACGAGTGGGAGAGTGGAGCCAAGAACCCAAGCCATGCAGTAGTGGGGCCCTCGGAGTTAGCTACAAAACAAACACCTGAACGAGCGTGAAAACAGAAAACACAGCACCCACAAAAGCAATCTATAAAAACAGACTCAAACAAACTATGAAATGTCCCTCACGCCTACTCGTGACCTTTATGTTTTTCACTCTCTACATTAAGAAAATCATTTGTCTGATACTGAGAGTTCAGGATGTTGCATTTAAAGCATTCGGCCTGGCTTCTTGTCCGAGCATGAGTGCAGCACAGCCCAAATATTCTGCATTTCTGTAGCCTTGACTTATTGTATAGTTTTATTTAAATACCAATTACTTCGAGGCTCATGCAGACTGCAGACATTCTACCATGATTGTACAATCCTTTTTTTTTTTCCATTTACAGTGCAACAGTGAAAATATTGTAAAATACATAATACATTAACTTTTCTAGTGGAAAACAAATGTCAGAAACCATCCAATTTCAGATGACACAAACAAGAAAACCCAGAGAAAAACACACATGCATTTCATTTGATTGCTTTGCAGAATTAAAAGATTGATTAACATTTTTGTGTTCCTACGAGTGTGAATCCCATCTTGTCTCTTTCCCCAGTGATGACTTTGCTTAGACATTTGAATAATGAAAGGAAGTCATTTGAATATTCCCTCTGTATTTAAAAAAAAGATATTTTTACACGATGCAGCAATATTAGCCATGTTAATTGGGCTCTTTGGACTTTCCTAATGGAAAGGCTAAATTAATTACTTATGTCGACAAAATGTCAGACACGCCGATCTAATAACTACAACTGTTTCCAGCAGTGTTGTTTTTAGTGCATGTGCCTTCTTTCGCCTTTGTATTTGTGTGATTGTGGAGGAACTTTGAGCGTCCAGTAGCTTGAGTTTGAGCTAATGAACGAGATGGGAACAAAATGCTTTGACATCCTCTCCATGTTTCATCGGCGGCTCTTGAGAGTCCTTCTCCAATATTCATCCCCTCTTCTCATACTAATCAGCCACAACGGTGCTGACTGTTGTGCTTGTAAAGTGACTCGTCTCAGTGCGTCTGTGCTGTGGAAACACAGCCACACACATTCCTTATTCTCAAATATGCCAATCTACGGTCCACTCTGTAACCAAGCTAATGTATGTGTTTGTGTGTGTGAAATGTGTGATGTGTTCATTAGTGGGTACACTCCACGAGTGGGGGCTTTGAAGTTAAACTTTTTTTTTTTAAAGCTTTTGGCTGTTTTTCACTCTTGAAGAATAACGGCATCAGCGCATTTTCCTCAAGTGCGGATAAACATTAGATGCTGGGATATAGGGCGATGGGGGGACGTTAAGAATATTAGTGAGTGTGAGATGATGGTGTAAGTGTGTGTATATATGCATGTACATGCATTAATCCACACACAAGCGAATGCAAGAACGCAAGCCTGCTGATGCCATGTTTCATACGACCCCTTGAAGTGGAAATGAGCTTCTTCGGTCTTATAACTAGTCCGTTCTCACAAAGTCAGCAAAGTCTGCCACCCCTCAAAAGAACTGCAGACATCCCCTCCACCCAGCCCTGTGGTCAGCATGCAGGATGTATTCACTGTCAGAGCTCAGAAACAGTTCCATCTTATTTGGCCTGCTTCTGTTTTTAATGCAAGGATGAAAGAGGTACAGCTTCCTCAGGTGGCTTTTGTCCCAGTCAAACACCCCAATCTGTCTATTTAAAGTGAAAGTGTTTTTCAAGAGATCTTAATATTTCAGAAGTTTAAGTTTATTATAGGTATATTCCACCATAAAATGTAAAAAGAATACATTGTTGCTGTTTCAACATAGAACTGCCCTTTACCTGCACAGTGTTGTTATGATTGTTTTGAACTAAAGACAGACGATCTTAGTCCCTTCACATCTTCACAAATAAGTCTCAAGCATGTATGTGTATGTACATTTTTCTGTTCTTCTTCTATCATTACCATTATGCTGCGTGCATCTGGTGTGCTAAGCATGCACACTGCTGTGTGAACCTGTGTGAGCACCTGAGGGTCTTTCCCTAGACGTCCTCGGAGCAGCGAGCGACAGCTGCACAGTGATGCTGTAGCGATAGGCATCATCGGCTTGGTAGAGACTAATTGGTCCACGGCGCTCCTCTGAGTGGCCTTGCTAATTAATTAGAAAGGCAGTGGAGCTGAAATTTTTAATCAGGACACCAGGCTCTCCAGCAAGCTGGGGTGAGGGTGGGGGGGTGAGGGCACACATCACCCCATCATTCCATGTAATCCACCTGACAGTGATCTCCAAAGCTGACATATGAAGTGTGCTGTGTGTCAAGGCATTCATATGATCTGATCAGGGAATTCAAAAAAACATTCATCACAGGGCTTCATAAATCATTAAAAAAAATTTTTGGTATGAATTGGAGAACTGGAGAACACGGATAAGGTGGTCTTTTCCTCTGCAAGTTTGTGTGAAATATGTACGTATCAGGATTGCCACTGCAAAATCCTGTTAATTGTGTAAGTTATGTTTGAGTAAAAAAATTTAAAAAAGGAAAAGATGGGTATAATGTGGTATAGTATGCTATAACAAAGAATGCTACAGCTGCTGATCAAATTGGGAAAAGGAAGCATCTGGCGTGTGTTCCAAAGAGATGATCTCTAGTTTCCAAGGACTTCAAGATTTTTAAGCCCCCCCCCCTCGCCGTTTTCGGATCTAACTAAAAGCAGTCACTCAAACCAACACTTTACATTATAACTGGGGAAAAAAAAACAGAAGTTAGAAAAGAAAAAGAAACCCACTGGTTTTGTATTTCTTCCTAAAATGAGAAAAAGATTAATCTAAGTAACAATGATTCAGCAACACACTGGAGGCACGTTTGTATCCCGAAGCTGCAGCAGCACACCACAGTGATTTGTGGTAAAGGGCCAGAGTCTGGAAGGAATCAACTAAAAGATGCAAGATAAGAAGAGAATAATGCTGATCAGCCACCTCACATAGAGAACAAGGGAAACAACATGTGTCTATTATCGCACTACTGGGATGACAAGCTTGTGCCACTGACTGGAGTAAAGGACGAAGAAATTCATAGCGTGTGGATGCTGAACAGGAAATTGCCCTCTCTTTAGCTCACAGATAACAAGCCCACTGTTGTAGAATGAATACAACAAAAATGCACACACTTGTGCCTTCATCTCATATGGTGACATTACCTTTGTGTATCTCTAAATCTTTGTGACCATCTTAGCTTTGCTCTGCACTAATCAACTAGCCAGTGTTATCAGCCTGTTGCTTGGGCCAAAATAAACACACACCGCCTTTTTATTGCTTTGTTTTCACAGGTCATTAGGGGAAGGAGAGAAGACGCATTGATTAGTTTTCCAGACCAGTGGATTATTGTTGTGTTATGACTATCATCATTAAGTTTCATTAAGCCTGTGGTTGTTCTTGTTTCCAGAAAATGAAGACGTTGCAGGAAAAGCGATTTGGTAGGAGAGCAGACGGCACGCCACACCAATCTGAAACCTCAGGAAAGTCACGACAAAAAATTATTTTATTTACAGGTATTTGTTTCAAGTAGCCAGATTTTAACCTCCCCAGTTTTCAGTGAAGGCTCAACTCTGAGCCCTGTCCCACTTATGGAACTTATGGAACCGTCCCATGCAACATTTTGCATGCAACTATCAAAAAGGAAGCTGTTGTGTTACATTCAACATTTATCTAGTGCAAACAAAGTGCAAATTAGAATTAATGGAGCATCAGTCATTGGATACACTTTTCTCTGTAGTTGTACATATGCTTCCAAAGCAAGGAAAAACTGTCTCTGTTGCTGGGCTAATTAGAATGTGTTAGATAGTTAGCAGAGGCCAGCCCCGTGTGATATGTACTGAAGTGGAATGAAATGACGGGGTAAGGACTGTACTAATGGCCCACTTCCTCTCCATGGGGACTCTCCCCACAGCTCTGCACGTGCTGGCATCAGTGCAGCCACGGGGCTCTTGCAGGGCCTCTGCTGCGCCACGGGCATCGATGGGCACAAAGGAAAGATGCCTGGCTTGGCCAGCATCATTTTCACTCAGCTGTCTGAGTGTGACAGTATGTGACAATGACACTTGCTAACTGAGAGTGACACACAGACAAACAGATTTATATGGCAATGGAAAAATTCAGACAACTGGGCTTGTGATACTTGCGGCACTGGCATATGCATTATTTACAGGAGGAGTTGGAGCATTAGCAAGCTCTTTGGCACTTGCAGGAGGAGGTGATGAGCAACATCAGCAAACGAGTGTTGCTCTGTCAGTGTGAATAAACAAACAGTGGGGACATGGTGTGACAGAGCAAACGGCGTGCCACCCCGACACAAACATACACGGACTCATGAAAGCTCATCAGGGAGTCGAGGGGGAAGGTGGCATCCATATTTATAGGCCCTTTCTAGCATTTGTCCCCAGGCCAAATGCTGTGACTACACTAGGCTAATGTCAGAACAGCACTTAACCAGGCATTTCCACGGGCAGAAGGGAATACATGGGATGAATGCTAGAGTAGGTCAGGGGGAAAAAAACATAAGACTAATATTGAAGATGGAAATAAAAAACATATTAAATGAAACATAATTGAGCACTGAGATGATAATATTCTTTTAAAATCTATCCCATCACACAAGACAAATCAGTAAAGTTTCTGTCTCTCCTCCTGCTTAAAGTATCCTCTGCTTATGAGTTCAACAATAGACCTTTTTTTTTTTACAGATTTCTGTGATGAGGTTTTCTAACAAAACAAAAATGTATCTGTTGCATTGTTTGGACAGATTACATAGAAATTAATGTTTAAGAAACCGATTCCCTCATTCTTTCTGATTTAAAACTTAAAACATAACCACAACTTTAGTGCTTTTAGTTGTGAAGGGGAAGAAACTATTTTTGTCCCGGGTTATTAGCTGTAACATCAACTATCCATCCAGCAATATTTTCTTCAGCATGACTTGCAAATTCCCACTGTGGCATGTAAGAAATGCTGTCAGTGTGAATATACTGGAATTTCCCCCAAACACCTTTGACATTAGTACAATGCAGCCTTACTGAGCCAGGCACATTGAGAAAAATACTTGCTATTATATCATCAAGACGTCTAACCTTAATGCTCCTGCTTTTCATCATACCTGTTGACACTAGTGAACGTGTTGACCTGTTTATTCCTGCTGGATTTATGTGAGGTGAAATGCTCTGTTGACATGTCATTACTTGGAAGCTTGTGTGGAATGTGAAAAATGGCCTGCTTCACTTTGGTCACCTGTCCCCAAGTTTATCATATATCAGTCAGGGTATTTGCTTGGCACTCCCCCCCTTCTGGCACCAAAAGAGGCTGAGGGGCCCACAGGCTTCAGTGGTATGTATCTTTTCACAACAGACACAAACAGTACCCCCAAAGAGAGCCAACTAAGTGGTTAAAGTAGCCCCTTTTAGCACAGTCTGTCATTACCTCAATTAGGCCATTTGTGTACCAAGGCCCATTACAAGTGCTGATTCTGGAGGTTTATTAAAATGTTAACTGCCACTTGTTCTATTTATATGGGGGTCCAATGCCTGTGTTTTAAAAAGAAATCAGAGCCCTCTTGCTAATGTTGCACAAGCCACTAAGTTGTGTTTGTGCTCCCAAATCATACTAGCTATAAACATGATGCAGAATGAAGATGTCCACTACATCGCCGGTCATCTATAAACACTTAACTGATCAGATAGCATTGCAAAACAAGAAAATAGCAAGGCACACTGAAGGGTTGATTAATTAGGATTCAGTATGGCTGATGTGTCTTGTTATTTGAAACACTTCCCCAAAAACGTGGATTTGTGCCTTTTTTTAATTGTGTTTCCAGGCCATGGGGAGGTGAATATCACCACAGACAGAGAATATCAGCACAGACAGAGAAAGTGAAGAACGCAGATGACATAGAGTCATTAATTATGCTTGTATATGTGTGCAAGTATGTGTATGTATGTATCTTTGTAGACTCATTGAGAGGGTATGTTGTTAATCTTGATCGAAGAATCTGTCTTATTGTCAGTGAGTAAAGATAATACTACCAAAGTCCTTGGAGATAATGGAGGGAAGTGTAATTAGCAATTAGATTTGACCAAATTAAGGCAGAGTAACAGGCAAGAATCCGTATCAAGGCTACTAAACAATGTTATGGCCAAAGGTGTGCTAAAATAAGAGGATTGAGAATAGGAAGATATAAAAAGTTGCATACTCTTGTCTGTGAATGGAACAATAACTCAGTTTCTCTGTATTGTTTTGCCTAATGGCACACTCTGGACTTTTAATGATTATCTTTTTTTTAATTATTAATTATGCCTATTCCACAGTTCTTGCTTTATCCATAAATGACTCCAATGCTGATGGGGCTGGACAAGGCTGTTAGCATGGGTTTAGAGATGAGTTTAGAAATGCTTACCAGGCCCGGCAATTGAGGTGAGAGAGCCACTTAAACCCCCTTGCACACACATTATTAGCATTACCATATCTGGGCCTAACTGCAGCTACAACGGGAATAATGTGTGTCAGGAGAGAGTAAAATTAGAACCAAAACCAACACTGCTCTTTAAATCCACTCCCCGAGTCCCTACTTCTTTACTTATAGCTAGGCTTACAATGTCAAACACTAATAAGCCAGCTAATTCAATTAGGAGCCCACTTCTTTCAGACTCACTAAAAAGAGACTTTGTGCATAGATTCCCTCACAACTCCATACAGAACTCTTCATCATGAAAAAGTGGCCTTTATTCATAAGCCTCAGTGTATAAGAGAGGGAACTTGCTGTTGAGCTTGTTAGCAAAATGCCCTGATCTGAGGCAAGAGATGTGTGACTAAAGCTGGGTCTCTTAAGTGTCTGTCACCCTGATCTAACCCAGAGCAGAGCCCTTTGTAGGCTGTGTTTTCTCTGTCTGTCTCCCTGCACTGCGTGCTTAGCTGTGACTGGGGATGAGCTCCGCCGTCTAGCTGCAGGTGACAGCGAGCTCTTTCTTGTTGTCAAATCCTGATGGAGCTTGCACATGAAAAACATTTCACTAGCGCTGCTGCCTTATTTCTCTTCCTTCCTCTCTGTCTCTCTCTGTGGATCTCAAAGGCTACAAGTACAGCAACGATACAGAAAGAGAAGGAGCCAATCTCTTTCCCTTTCTCCCTCACTTCTCTTTTTGTCTGGCTTTCCTTCTGTCAGACTCCCCTTATTCTGTTTCTTTATCTGACCAGCCTTTTCTTGTCTCTGGTATTCTTCCCTCCCCTCCCTCTGGTTTATAGATCTGAGTTGAGTCTCAGGAGGAAAATACAAGTCAAGCCATTGTCATTTCAAAAAGCGTGATAACCAGACACTGGGCTGCCCACTGACAACTCAAGGGAACTGGCCCTGGCTTTGACTGTTAGCTCCTCTCCCCCTTTCTGTCTTGCTTCCTGTTCCGACTTTTATTCTCTTCTATTCCTCTCCTTTCCTTTTCTTCCTCTCAAGCTCACCTCCTCTCTCTTCTCCTTCCTCCTCACCCCCGCCCCCCTGCTGGAGATTTGGTAGCTGAATGTTGTTTGTTGCTCAGTACTGCTATGTCTTGCTCCTTGTCTCTCTCCTCTCTGTGCCGTGGGGGACCAAGGGGAATAGTAGTCTTAGTGTGTGTACCAAGGTCAGTGCTCTCCACATGACAGTTCTCTGCCTTTTGACAAGGCGGGAAATCAATACTTTCGGACTTGTGGCGCTGCCCTCGGTGTAACAACAACACTGCCCGGCACAATGCACAGCTCAGGCACCTGACACATCCCCAGCCACCCCCCCAGGCCGCTGCTAGGAATCCCTTTCCACTTCTGCTCCGACCCTTTCAAATTCCAAAAAGGCTCTTTGTTTCACTCTTCTTTATCTTTTTATTCCATACTTTTTCTCTTCAGGACCTTCAACCTTCTGTCCATTAGAGTCCCTGTTTTTTTATGTTATGCAATGCAAGTTTCTATTCTAACTCGGAGTGTACTGTGTCTCATATATTTGTTGCTGCAAGTGTCATGGAGAGAGTATCATGAGTCTGCACAGAGATGAGTTTGTAAATGAGGGACATGCTAATCACAGAAGAGTATATACACACACACATATATATACTAAAAGGAGCCATGGGCAACATTTTTAATGTGACACTAAAGCTTAACATGCCTCCTTATGCTTTTTCTCTGTCAGATGGATGCTCAGAGAGTTAGAGAAAGCACTGGCAATGCGCCCCACATCAATTGTTAAGCTTGCCTCTTGGCCTGCCTCTAATGATGAGGGAGAGTGTGCACAGGGCCAATTACAGTTCCTGTCGTTCAGCAGTCAAACAGAGTAAAACTCCTGATCTTAGCCCCTGCAGAGAGGAGTCACAATCAACCAGAGCCTCTCTGAGGGCCACATGCAGGCACAGGCTCTGGGTGTTGTGTGTGCTACTGGACATCCATCAGCAGGACTCCATCTCCCCTCATTCCCAAGGCTTGCAGCATGGGTTCAGCTGGAGTGAGGAAAGTGCATCAAATAAAACAGCCACTTTAATGAATTAGATATTGAGCTGTTCATTAAAAAAAATCAAATTCCCTGAAGTCAGCAGGGGATACACAGTAACGTAGTCTAACCTGGGAATGAAGGCAACCGGTTTAGAGGAGTCATAAAACACTCAGTGCATCTGATGACTTTCCTGAATGTTCATCAGTGACATCCAATATTCAGGAATTAGGTGACTTGTTCTGCTGGTTATACTCTTTTTTTTTCTTGTGTTAAACATCTAAGCAGTTTGTTGTATCAAAAACAGAGTGGTATGTGAACGGAATCTCTGAAGATGAAAACAAAAGCGGCGAGATGACTCCTCGGGTTTACATGGAAAAAATCCCTGGCGAGAGTAAAATTACACATTTGTGTGGGCAGATACCTGCTTTTATTGGCTGAGGGTCCAGCTAGTACTTAAAGCCTTTTTGCTCTCTTTACACTGTGTACTGATAGTGTATTTACATTAAAGGGCCAATAGAAAAAAAATACAAAATTGCTCTCTGATAAAAAAAAAAATTAAAGCTTAATCACATTCAAATGTTCAGCACTCAATCTATTAGAGAGCATCCTAGCTAATGGCACTGACAAAGGTGAAAATAAAGATTTATTTTTTTTAGTGGTTTTATCTCTAGCGAGCCACCATGAGCCTTGCCCTCATTTGATGGAGAGATTTAAAGGATGCTGTCCTCCTTCTCTTCTCCTTCTCCCTAGATAAATGTGATCTAAACAGCCACATCGCCTTCTTGTTTTTTTCACACTGACAGCCTTTCTCATGAATTAAAAGAGGAACCCATTGATTTTCCCATTGCTTAAATTTGCAACTTAATCCCCCAGATATGTCTAGAATGTACTGCTCTGTCAATAAATGGCACCGCCACTGACGAAAGGCAGCATGGGGAGAAGAAGAAGAAAAGGATGACATGACAAAGGAGAAGGAGGGAGGGTGGTGCTTTCTGGGTTTGTGTTCACATTCTATGTAGTGGCATCCGAAAATATACCTTGACTCTTAATACAGATTCTAAGAAATTACTGCAAAGTAATTAAATCTAACTGCACCACCAGGAGAATAAGAAATAAGAATAAGCCAAGCATCTCACAGCCTCTTCAGTCCACTTTGCCAAAAAGGCAAACACAGCACATCGTTATGTTTATAAGGCTAATAAACCAATCACCATTCTACATCTGTACAGTGTAACCAGCCATCCTGTATGGCCTTGCAGTGATCAAATATCATTATATAACGAAAAGCCAACATCCTGGAAAGAAGTTGTCTGGAACTGAGATGGAAAAAGCACATTTGTCCCCTCTGAGTGAGGACTTTGAGGAAGTAAGGGGATATCACAACCTCGCCCCACGAGCAAACAAGGCATAGAGCCCATGCCCTAATTCACAATAAGCACCGTAATGTTCTCATCTGACTCCTAATGTAGTCTATAAATCTGTGATACTCTGCTCTACATCAGTATAATACTTTGTATTAATAGCCAGATTTGCCAAGGAGCCGAGCTGTGCTTTTTATCTCCACATACACAAGATGAAAACTGATTATGGAGAAATGTTAGAAACATGAAATTGTAGGCAGGCATTTGACAGTTTTCTGAAGAATAACTGGACACTATATACAGTGTAACACAGAGTGACCCTTACAGATTTCACCCTCCTACACTCCGTCTCTGGTTGTAAACCCTATCCCATAAGCCTCTGGGGTGGTATGGCTCCTTGCCAGTAGCTGTGCTGTTGTTGGCAATGGATTTCCTTTGTGGCCTCAGAACTTGTGTAGCCCATAACATGATACACACCAAGACCAGCAAGCATATACCAGTGCGTACACTACCACACGCTCATGATCGTCATATGCTGTGCAAAAATGTGTGCACATCTATACATGTAATTATATAGAGAAAAAAGAAAACGCTGTTCTCACCACTCATCTAGAGCTGAGCCACAGCCTTGTAGGAAACAAGGAGGGGAAAAGAGCACAATGTATCCTTGACAAGGTTCATCTGTTTCCAGTTTGGTGCAGATGCTCAAGTTTTATTGCAGCAGTCTAGTATTTCATGGCAGATTTAGCCAGTGGTTTGGTTCTCCACTCGCTGCAGCTCTAATGACGGTACATCTCTTGTAAATTGTGGCGCACCAATAATAAACAACAGTTTGTTGCTTAATTCTACCAACTTTATGTTCCTTTCACTGTGGTGACTAAAAAATACAATGTATTAACTGCCATAATGCACATGGAGAGGAGAACCCAAAGTACAGGTAATGCCTGGATAGATAATTGACCTGTTTGTTGTTCAGACTGTTTGAGCAGACCTGCTGCTAAAGCTAGAAAATGTACTTTTCTCCTCATTCAATGCTGAGCTTATAATGCTTTTCAGGCCTGTGGACCTGCTGTCAACACATTGGGTCTCTTTTTAAATAAAATCCACATTTTCACCAAAAAGCCTGAAAGGCTTTAAACGTGTGCTCTGAATTTAAACAATAGTTATTGTTGAGTCTTTGTTATTGTTAAATATTCCATTTTTGTAAACTGGCTTAGTTACAGAAACTACTTGTCATGAAGTTACTTCTTCATCTTTTTTTTTGGTTTTACAGTTATTGTATTTGTATTGAAATCTCTTTATTCCCACTCATTGTAACCAGATGCTGCCACAACCTGAAATTGAAATTGTGGCTTGTGTTGTATTTTCAACTACTGAAACATTGCGTGACAGTAAATTTGAAACAGCAGTTGAAAATAAAATAAAATGCTTTTTCTGTCAAAGTTTAGACCTTTCTGCTAAAATCAAAGAAGTAAAATTAAAATCCAAAACAAGGCTTTACCCCACAGGGGCCCTGGACCCTCCCATCAGATTCAATCTACAGTTGTTGGGTTCATCACAAATACAGCTGCATAAAAACAACACACGAGTCGGCCTAGTTAATAGACTTTCTACACCCTGTCAGCTTTAACGCTTGCACACATTTATTTGCTCTCTCTCTGTGTCAATGCTAGACGCGCACACGGGCAATGAGTCTCTGTCTCAAGACAGAATTGTAGCGTTGAGTGTCTCTTAACTGGCTCGTTTAGTCCTGATGGCTTAAATGATTTCATCACTATTAATGACAGGGACCGTGGCTCCCTACGACGCGTTGCCAGATGCTCTGGGACCACTGAGCTTCCTGCTCACTTCCTCTAACACCCAGCAGCTTTTCTTCCTCCCTCCTTCTGTGCAGTCTGATGATCGTCCTCTATATGCCCCCTACCCACTCTGTTCTTCCTATTTTTCCTCATCCCCTGTGCCCTCTTACAGATACGAAAATGTTGTGTAGATTTTTAGTGTTGGTACTCATAATGCATGAGTGCAGGGTCAGAGTACTGCATGGCTGAAATGCTGTTTAACAAGTTCATCCAAAGAGCTTGTAATTGTTGCAGATATCTATCCCAGGGTTTCTGTGGACAATTGGGCAAGTCAACAAATCTGCTATCAGCCCAGTTCCCGAGTTCCTGCAGAGGTCAGAGTTCAGTAAAAGCAGGTCAGCTGGCATCTGACCAAGATGCCCCCAGACGTCCTTCCTCCAAATGGAATCAAAAGCCTTTTGACAGCTGTGAGCTTTTGCCACACGGAGCCCCAGTCTTCATTAGCTCCTTCGTGTAATTGTGAACTGATTTTCAGAGAGACGTACAGTGCGGCTTTGTCTTGGACTCATTGATGTGATTTTCATTCATTTGGATAATGAAAGCATTTAGTACCATTTTTGTCTCTCTTTTTCTCCTTTTCTCTGTCTCTTCTGTCTTGTTAAAATACTCTGATTCAGCTAAGTAATGACATTTTAATTCTAAGTGCGCGTGTGTGTCTATGGCTATGCACAGGAAATGACTACTCTTTGGTGAATGCAAAAGAGCCTTTGTCTTTCCTGTTATTGCAATCAATAACTTTGGTCCAGGTTACAGACGTATAACTTGCACAACTCTAAATAAATGAGCCTTCTCACAAAAAGAAAAAGTCTGCTTCACAGTCTAAGAATCACAAAAAAAACAAATCACTTCTTCAACATGTGTTTTCACTATGTAAGGTGGAGGGACAGTTCCCCCTCTTATTTGGCCATTGGATTTAATTCAGTAACTGATTGGTAAATTTAAGAACTCCCAAATGTCAGTGCATACTTTTGCTTTCACACAGAATTTGGTTACAGGTTCACAGTTAAAGTTTCTCAGTTTGTGCGATCAAATGAAACTATATAAATCCTTGCCAAGTGGCGTTGCAGATACAATAGTTTTATTGTATCTGCTATACAATACAATTTCTATGTTGTCCTAGAAATGTATGTTTGTGTATGTTAGTGTACAGTATGTATGTGTGTGTGGTTATAATTTCCCAGAGCCTAAACCCTTCATTGATTCTGTTGCTCCTGTCTTCCCAAGAAACCAGGGGGAGGATTATGCCTTTAAAACGAGCTTTCTCATTGCAGATATTAGGTCATTAATTTCACAGGCTTACATATGAAAATATTGACTCTTCCCAGACACCCCACTATATCCTCTGTTGTAGCCACAACCTTGCATGCATTTTTTGCAGATGTATATACTGAGAGTTTAATTACTAAGCATCTTGATGAATTTCTGTGGGAAAATTCTTTAAGATGTTATGGATGTAAGATCAAAACTTCCATAGAAAACATCTTCATTTGGAAAGGTTTCAGTGTATTTCTGAAGTAGTAATCAGCGTTAAATATAAATCTACAGCTGACTCCAAGTTGATACACTAGGCATTACGTTTTTAAATGTATGCTTTCAAAGTGAAAAAGTGACTTGACTAAATGGAATTATTTGAGGAAATGTTGACTTGTCATTCCCATATATAATTCTCTGACCAACCACTTTGACGAGAGACCTGGGAGCAGCAACAACTGTCTACACAAGTACTTGAGCACACTTATGCTGGTCTTCAGGACAAATTTAATGAGAAAAATCGCCTCAGAATCAGACATACAGTTATCCAGAAGGATCGGGTGGGATATGGGTGCAGCTTCTTGTCCCTACATAGCGGATAAGGGCTGGGCAGGCTTCAGGGAAACAAAACAGTGGGATAGAGGAGAGAGCAAGAGTGCAAAGGTTGTCACAAACTAGTCACAGCACAGGACGACTGGAATGGGAGTAGGGAGTGCATGTTCCAGCCACATCTGTTATTCGTTTGTACCGAGCTGGGAAGAAAATAGCAGGAAACGTTCTGGTGGTGGTGGAAGATGAAAAGACAAGAAGATTGAATAAAAAAACATGTGTCGCACATGCACTGTGGCTGATTGGATGCGTCCCATGGATTATCCCCGGGAGGTGCTGCCAGCTTGAAAAACATGCAGTGGCTGTGTACATATGCAAACACAAGCAAGAAAAGGAAGATTTTCCCCATTCATAAAGCAGCTTGGCATACACACACTGCCTCTGTCTACACAGTACACCGTCCAAGTCAGATCTCTGCCTGTGGTCTTGACACACGGGTGTCTCAACAAACCTCCTAGTTTTGTTTTGGCCATTATTCCACTTACTGCTGCTACAGCTCCTGTTACACTGCCTGTATCAGCTTCCAATCTTAGCTCCTGTGCATCAACATGCTTTACTAAAAAAGGTAAAGCTTGTATCATTTGTCAAGCTAAGTGGCCTTATTTTGCTTTCTTCATTGCAGACACACCAGGTGTGTACAACAGATGCAAAAATAGAAACAGATGCAACAGTCATTGAAAACGCGACATGACAATGGGAAGTGGCAGCCATTAAAAGCTCGTCACTTGCCCACACAGTGGGACCTCCCATTGTTAACGAGCGAAAATGTGGCGGGACAAAGACAGGTAGGAGTAATGCCTCTGCAATTATGCAAAGCATGCATGTGTGCATCTGAATGCACATACATACGTTTGAGTGAATGTGCACGTGCAACATGCCACTTTGGGCCTATCCCACAGCTCATTAACAGTAATAAGTGACTGCCGCCACCTCTTTTTTGTCAGTGGGGATGCAAGCCAATCAATGGGGTCATTTCACATCATAACGTCTTGCTGAAGCACATTATGGCACTTGTTCATGGTTGGGAATGGCTGTCATTAGTGGCATAGCCAGATTAGATAAGGACTAGGTGGGTTAGGAGTGGGACGGAGGGGGGCAGATGGAGAGAGAATTAAAGAGGAGGCAAGAGGGGGTGGATCAATATATGGATGGTTATGGAGATAGCATCACAATAGGGGGTCTGGGAAAGATAGCATTTTACAGATTCCTGTTTTCTTTTCCTTGTGGGAGTGAGATAAAAATGTGTGTGATGAAGAGGAAGGTGTGTGTTTGCTCAAGTCTTCATGTGTACGACCACTTGTCTATGAATGAGTCCATTGAGTGTGTGAGTGCAAAACTGAGCACATGTTACAGGAAGGTATGAATTACAGCAATCTACTCAAAAGTCCACATAGTATAATGCAAGTGTGTGTGTATCTGGGTTTGGAGGTGTGTTTGTGCTTTACCTTGGTATGTGTGTGCAATCCTGTTTAATTACAGATCAGGCTTTGAGGCAGAGGCAAACAGTGCTATAATTACAGGAAACACCTCCTTTAATATTTTATGGAAATATATGTGTGTGTGAGAGAGACAGAGAGAGAGAGAGAGAGAGAGAGAGAGAGAGAGAGAGTGAGCAGTAAGTTGAACATATTTATTCAGCCTGTAAGAGGAACAGAGGAAGAAAATTACGAGGGTATATGGAGAGTTTGTTCTGAATGACTTCTGGTTTCTGCCTCATGATCTTGCACCTTTTATTTCATTTCTCCTTTACTCTTCACAGTCTCTCATTTCACATTTGTGTTTCCAAATGGCTACGCTAAATGTCCCCTTTTCCCCACTTTTGCACTACTTCCTTCTCAAATATTTATACTCCCATTTACAGGGCCAAGAGACAGAGGAGTAAAGAAAGAGAGGAGAGACTTAGATCTATCTATTAAATATGAGCAACATTTTAAATGCAAAAAGGCAGGTGATGAACACACTCTCTCAGGGATGGCAAGGTGTAAACCATGATTTAATGCCTCATGGCATACTGTACGGTTTGACTGCTTTTGTATTCTACAAGAAAGAAGCAACAGGGAAAACAGGATATGCTCTGAAAGATGAAAAAGACTACAGATGGAAGTGATGGAAAAAAAACTAATGCAAAAGCTCATTGTTCATATTCTAAAGTTGTCCTACAGCTGTTTTGCTGCAGTTCCTAAAGCATTTGAAAAATTATATCACACTGACAACAGCTAGAAGTACAAATGCCATGTCAGTGAGTGAATGATAATTTACGTAATAAATACGTTGATTTATTTAGTTTTTGTTTGCTTTGTGTGTATATATATGTGTGTGTTTTTAAAGAGTGTGGCACAGGCCAAGCTGAACACATGTTTCTTCATAGCCTGCAGTGACACAAATGTATGCCTGCACACAGAGAAGCACACATAATGACAATATGCTAACACTCAACCACTAAGCCGGTGCCCCCAACTGTGCCTGACACACTGGGGGACTGAGACCAGGCTTTGCTGGTAGCATGCTTTACAATTCTTTGATATGCCCCAGTCATTAAAAATAGATGGCGAGCAATCATTACAGGCATCGGAATTAATCTAATTAGCCTTGCGTACCAGGCCTCTCTGATTCAGAGGGTCTGTGGGGGTGGGGGGGACATTCTGCAAACAGAACCACCCAGCCGCAAATACAGTGTAAGCAGAGAGGACTACGACATTACAGGGGCGGCTGTGGTGGGGGCATAATCCTCCTTGACTTATTAATACGCGCAAACAAGATTTAGCTCCTCAAAGCAAACAAATGAAGCAAGTGCTAAGAGGGATGGGAAAGGAGGGGAGGGCGGGGGGTGGGACAGAGAGTAAGTGCAAGATCGAGGAAGAGCAAGAGGAGATAAATTATTTAAGCCCGTGTGGACTGTATGGAGAGCTGCTGCTACTGGTGGTAAAAATGGACTTAGGGCCAGAAAAATATTTGCTCCTGGGTTCATGGTTTTACCTTAGCAAACACAGACTTTTTTCCAGTAAAGATACACCTTTTGTAAAACACTTCTTTGAGGATTCAGTGAGTCACTACATGGATCATAATCCGCTGACTTGTAATCTCCTCACAAACACACAAATGCATATTGCTTTCTCACTTAAATAGATCGCTGTAAGGGTCACTGTGGACAGACATGAGTCCTTTATTGACTCTATAGTCGATGAAGTGCTTAGCCCACAACCTTTGGTGACCCCTGTCATGGATAACAACTGCTGCAAGGAGGTATGGGTAATATGCATGAAGGATTAGGGAGTATTTTATGCCTGTAGAATAGTGAGTACCAAGATGTAGCCTCAGCTAAGCTTGGAGAAGTACTTGCACAACATCCAGAATCTCCTACTAGTCTGTTTCCTTTAGAAAGTTTTAATCAGGTTTTAAAATAAAATAAAAAGCAGTTTAATAGTTTGTTTATTAATAGTATACATATTTCTGTCAACAAGAAGGATTAGATTTTGTATGTTTGAACTCAGTTTTCTGTCTTTCAACAAGTTCCTTTGTGATAAGGAAGTTAATCTGATGCAGTTTGCCCCCAGTCTTCTTAGATTGTCATTGGTCTCTTTAATGTTAAAGGATGCTAATTATCATCACTTTAAAAGGTCCCTGTTGTGTTCAAGGGGCATATACCCATCAGCCTCTGTCGCCATCCATCCATCCATCCATCCATCCATTCATCCATCCATCTTTCACATAGCCAGTCTCACTGCACTTTGACCAAAACCCGCAGGAGAAAGACAGAGGGAGAGAAAAGAGAGCTAATTTCAAATCTCAAATGACTGAACCAAACAAAACTACGACAAATGCCAGCTCAGCAAACACAACTGCCATACTGATGAGGAGAAAACAGTGCAGGAAGGGAAGATGGCAAGGATGGAAAGCTTAGTTTATATAGCCCTAAAGTGGAAAAGTGTGTCTCCTTGGCTGCAGTGGATTGCAGAGAACACTTATTCTTGAAATGTCCTCATCCATGTCTTCAGAATATTATCACACGTAGCTCACAGATGCAAGTGCGGAAGAAAGGTGGAGGCATATGTGATTTGGGAAAATAGATAAATCTGTATTTGCAAATGCTCTGGGATTGTGCCTGCTAACAAAGTTACTATTCTGAAAATATAATCACATCATATCTGTATTACTAAAAGCCTAAATACTCAAATTCTGTGACAGAAGACTCAAATATAGATGTTTAATTGGTTTAAATTGGCTTTACCTTGACATGCTTTTATGAATCACAATTGGGCTTAGTGCATTGGATATTGGTCAGTTAAATCCACAAGAAAAACATTTTGGAGATCTGTCTTTGCTTAAACAAATGATAAAACAAGGCAGTCCAGTGTTGTTCATCCTTCTGGATAAAGGCTCTTTTTGCTGTTATGTGCCATGCAGAGAGGCACGAACCAGAGCAAAGCTGAGAAACAATTTCACCAGTACTTCACTCACACAAAGGACATAGTGGTGCTGAAAGCAAAATGACTCAATGAAACAGGAAAAGTGTATTTCTTGGAATCCACTCACACCAAAATTACAGTGACATTCTTGGCAAAGCTTGCAACACAGCGGTATCGCAATGTACTACAGCAAGAAGAACATGAGGGACATTTATAAAATGACACAAAAGATAAAACTATAGAAATATTGTAAAAAAAAGAAGCATCAACAAAAAAAGAAAGAAAGAGGGACTGATGATTTGGCAGCATTTCACTCCACCTTCTTTTAATTTTTTTTTTCTCTCTCCCTTCTGGTCTTCGTCACCAGGTTAAGTTACAGACATGAGGTAAAGGAATGAGGGAGGCAGCATGGTAACACACTGTACCATGAGGAGCGAGACGCCGGCCCTCCCTGACATGCCCTGCACCATCAACCTCCCTGGCCCCTACAAGCAAGCACACACGAACACACAGTGTATTTGCACAGCATATGCTCTGTACAAATATTCACCAATTGCAAGCAGATGACATGATTGTATTCTCCTGAGTGTAGATACACGCACACACACACACATGCACCCTCCTTGCTTTACTTCCCTCCTGCCTCCCTCCCTCTGTGGCTCTGTATGTGTCCTGTCATATCTCCTTCAACCCATAATTGTCCCAACTTGTGGTGTTTCTTCCTGCAAGCCACAGTTTAGGGGAAGTGAAATCTTTCTAAGTGACTGTCACAATGCATCAGCCTCAGGCGAGGGACGCACTCCCGATTCCTCTTCCCCCTCTCCTTCAGTCCCCAGGCTCCTCACTATCCTCTCTTTAAGCGGTTTTCTTACTGAGATGTTCCACTTGTGTTTTCACTTCATTGCTCCCTGTCGCTCCTTCTCTCCCCTTTAATGCTGTCACCCTCCCCACACACTCTTGTTTTTTCCCTCCATCCCCTCACTGCATCTAACCTGAAGGAAGGGCTGAAGTCACAACAACATACTGCCAAAAGGCCCTGTCCGTGACCTGCTCTCCACACAATCCTTGTTCCCCCAGACTGCATCTGCTGGGAGCAGCAGAGTTTCCTTTTCTTTGACGGTCACTCCTTCACACACTTTCACGGACAAAAACACGGAGGAGCAGAGGGTGACGAGGGTCGTGACCCTGGCATGTCACAGCCCTGTGATGCATGTGTCACTCCTTCTCTGCCTCTGACCTTGTTTCACATGCCTCTGTCACAAAGCAGATAAGACACACCCACTCCTTTTTCTCTTGTTGCGCCTCACTACACACATAAACAGTGGCTGGTCTTTCCTATCAGCCTTATATACTTTAAATTCCAACGCTGCCCTTTAAAGAACCGTGTGTTAGATACATGATCCTGGATTTTTAAGTAATTTATGAAATATAATCAGGTGTTTACTGTCTCAATTAAGAAATAATAGTTTGGTCTATATCATCTCCAAGAAAGTAAAAAGAGCTGGTCGTATCATGTATTTTATTGGTCTTTTTTGTTAGGTCAGCTGTCCAAAACCCAAACTTATTCAGTTTAATGTCATAATACATAAACAATAGCAAATGTTCCAGCCGCAAACAGATAGGCTATTAAAAAAAAAAAGAAATAACCCAAATAAATTAATTCCCATGGTAGCTGCAGGTTGGTTTTCTGTTAATCTAATCTTATCACTTGTATATCCACATAAAAACACAACACCATTTGGTTCCTTGTGCAAGCTGCTACTATTACCTTCAGGAACATTCCAAAAATGGGAGATCTGTGACAGTCTTGTGGAAAAGCAATTTCACAATTTCAGGTGGATACAACACACAGACATATAAAGAAATGGAGTCGTGTAACATGTTGTAAATGTTCACATAGAGCGAGGTCTAACCTTGACCAATATCTTATCCTGTAATCCCAATCAAGTATTGTTGGTGCCTAAACCTAAACAGCAAATGAAAGGTAAAGCAAACAGAAGAAACAGTAAAAAGTATGTTGTGTAAAAAAAGAAAAGAAAAATCTTCACCATCTCATGTCGTCATTTTAGAACCAAACCATTGGATTACAATGACAATAAAATAACATAGATAAATATGTCACAGTGACTAGCACAAGGGGGGGCTAAAAAAATCAAGTAAAATGTAAGAAAAGCAAATAGTTGAAAACAGCAGTGTGGTTTAAATTAGCAATGTGGTATGTGCTTATTTTGGGCCACTATGAGTGTGGGGGTGAGTGTGTTTGTGTGTACATGCACACACGCATATATGTATTGTATGTGTGTATAGGTCCTGTGTCCTCATCTGTTCGCCCTGTCAGGACAAGGATTGGCACGCCATTGAGCATTTTATTGAAACTGTGGACACATCGGTCACCCATCAACCTTTCAACGGCCAATCGTGTGCTGCAAGGGGACGGACCCGGGAGGTCTGGCAGAGACGGACACTCAGCAGGGGAGGAGGGGGAGATGGCTGGTCACTCACTCATCACTTGGATGTAGTCTGGCTCTCAGTGTGCGTTTATATCTATGTGCGTGTGTGTGTAAGAGAGAGACAGAACGTACAAAGCAAGAAGAGGGTCACTCAATGGTCACCAGATGTTAACTGTTTGGGCTGAGTCACAGAGAGGAAGAAAGAAGGGACAGTCTCTTTACTCCCCACTCTCTCCCATGCACTCACACACATATAACAAACCATAAGGATGATGGTGATAATGGAGCAGACACTAACAAATCTTCACCTCTTGGCTGGAGGCCTTGACTCGGAATCAGAAAGCAGACAGTCTGTCAGACTTGTACGCCCAAGTAAAACACACCGCTACACAGTCAGCAGACAGAGCAACCAGTGACCCTTACTGCAGCACTGCTCAGTTTCCAGAGACACTCATTTGTTGTTAAATGACATTTACACCAGTGGAATTCACTGTGGTTAGCTTGTAGATGTATTAGCCATTGCCTCGCTCCACAGGAGGTGTGTGAGTTTTCAATGCAGCGAGCTGTTCAGGACCTTGTCACTGTGTGTGGCCTTACAATGTGCAGGCTACTGCTGCTCTGGATATTAGCTCTTCTGTATGTCAGGCTATTAAATACCAATCCCTAGCCACACACACACATACCACTTCCCTTTTAGTCTCAAAGTCAGGGACATAACAGTTTTGGCTGGCAAAAATTGTGTGGGCCACATGAAGCAGGAGAGAAAAACCAACTGTTCTTGGAGGTGAAACCTTCCAGCTGGACAGAGAAAATTGGAAAAGTAGAAACATACTTTTGCCAGGACAACCAAGGGGAGCAAATTTGGAGAACTCCTGACTGAGCAGGATGGCCGTCAGTTGAAGGGGATGTTTGAGGACCTCTTGCACTTCTTCATAGTAGTAAAAGGAGACACATAAAAACAAAACGGAAAGAGAGGGAGAATGTGTCTATGAGCAAAAAGAATGAAACAAAAAGGATTGGGAGGAGGAAAAGTTGAGAAGACTAAACTGTAAAATACAGAAGAAAAGGAAAGAAAGTAGACCAAGACCAGCAGCTGGACTCTTCCTGCTAATTCAGCACTTTAGCAAATCAATGCCACTTGAGGAGTACAATCCGCATCCTGAGCTCAGCGAGACGCATGAGTGAGACTGTGGGCGTGTTTGTGTGTTCATATATAAGTGTGTGCGCCTGGAGGGTTGATGATGTTGGTGTGAGGTCGTCCACAGTAGTCCACATTAAGGTCCAGTAATGTGTTAATTTATAACTCTATCACCCCAGACGCCTGCATTATCCATCTGTGTCACACGCTAGGCCTACGATATCTATCATCCAGAGGGGAAAAATGGCCACTCTGGAGAAATTAAGCCACCGTTTCCACAATTCCTCCTCCTTCTTTCCATCCTTTTTTTCCCCTTTAGCCTTATCTATTGCATCCTTCCACATCCCTTTCTTTTTACCCTCAGTTACCCAGTTCTGGGTTATCAATTATGGCTAGGCAGACCTCTAAACAGTGTCTGGTCAACAGGGCTCCGTAGGCCCTGTCCACATCTATGTTTACCCAAAGGCGGAGCATTTACTTGGCTGTAAAACCTTTTTCCCCTGGCCCTGGAAGCTTGTATGTTGGCTGGTTGGTTATTAGTGTTCAAAGGCTGAATTATACTTCACCCTGACTTTTGTGAACTCAAAGTGTGCTATCACTTAAAGAGGGCTGACAAAATAGATTGTAGTCATATCTGTTCAGACAAAAACTGGCTCTTGGTGCATACAGTCATTGACACATAATAGAGTTTGTCATAACACATACAAGAGCTATAACTTCACAGGACTCCACTACGGCCTCTGGGCATAAATGTTGATATTTTAATAAGAAATTTGTTGCAGGAAAGTTTTTTTTTTTCCCCTATTGACCCAAATGAATAATACTTGCCAAAACATGCAAACAACATACTGTAGTGCCGAAGTAAATGCAGCAGTGAGCATAAACATATGCCTGCATGTGTCTGTCAGTTTGTGTTTGGGTAGGTGGCTAACAGTCTTTTTGTCATGAGCAGTAGGCACTAATAACACACAGGGGTAAATAATCAATACTCACCCATTCTATTCAATTTCACAACATCACTACTATTAGCAAACACACACAGTTTCCAGCACACGTGTTCATGTAAATGCATTGACATGAATGTATAACAAAGATCTTTCCACTAGCAGGGGGAGGCCAAAGGGTTGTGTGTCAGAGGAGAGTGTTAAGATTAATTTTCCTAGAAATATTCCCTTCTAACCTCTAAGAGAGGCTTTGGACACAAGATACATGGACTAAAGAAAGCAAAGGAGGGTTTGATTGGAAAGACAAGCTGGCAATTCTACCTTTAAAGAGTGCAACAGTCATCATGAGAGAAGAAAGGGAATCTGCCCATTAAGACTAAGTGGATGTCTATTAGATCATGGAGGTAAAGAGGTGGGCATTTACCATCAGTGCAACTCAGACACAACCTTGTCTGCCATGCTAAAGACTGTGAGTGTAATGCACAGAAATCCTGCTGAGATCATTTAACATCGTTCACAAACTCCAAAAAAAAAAAAATTGCACTCTAAACTTTACACTCACACACTGTTTAAATTTACTCCAAAAATGTCTGCGAGAGACATCACCTCAGAGAAATGAAGGCAATTAAAAGACAATCAAAGTCACCACCCAGTCCTATGAGATCAAACCAACCCTCAGCCCTCTTTCTACTTCTCTCCCTGTCCCCTTCACCCCCTCCTTCTTCCCTAGTGTAAACCCCTCCATTCTTATCACTGTGGTGCAGTTAATCCTCCTTCTCTCCTCCTCCTTCCAACGCAGAGTCCCTCAGGGGGTACGTGAAAGGCTAAAAGGAGGGAGCACATTTGCCACTTGCCTGCGACACATAATACGGAGCGGGCAATCAACTTTGGCTTGACATGTATTTGCTCATCTCTGGGACACACACACACACACCCACCTTCTCCCCCCACCACTGCCTCTGCTGGGAAACTAAGAGTTGAGGGTGGGGGACGCTGGAGGGAGGGGGAGCCTAAATTAACACTTGACATTCAATACGGTCAGGTCCTTAATTGGCCGGGGCCTTCCTGCAAAGGCAATTTTCTATTCCCCAAACTGCCCCCGCGCTGCACCATGTGCCAGTGTCATCTGTGTATGTGTATGAGGAAGAGAGAAATTGTTTCTGTGTGTAAGTATGTGCCAGAGAAAAACTAAGTGTATGCATATATCTGTGTGTGGTTGTGCGTGTCTGTGTGAGCCCGGGCCCCTGTCCTGAGAGAGGCCCTCTGGTCCCTTCCCTCTCTCTAATGAGGCTGGATGAATTAGCGCTACGTGACATGATTTGAGCAGCGGTGGCGCCCCCTTCCTCCTCCCCTCCCTCCCTACCCCCCCACCCCCGTCTTTGTCCTCCCTTTCTCATCCCCTGCTCCTTTTTTCTTAAAGAAGTGACAGGCATCTGGTGGCCGAAAAGAAATGCCAGGAGCAAGCCCGCGGCTCTCGCCTTTATGCATGCTGCTGCTGCTTTATATCATGCACGGACACACAAACACACGCACTCACACCTATGTAATCTACACAAAATGAAACACTTTCACCTTCCTCCCATTCCTTTTCCACTCACTCACACGCACACAGACCGACTTGCACTTCCCCGCGGATTCAGTTACAGTTGATGTTATTACAGCTTTCAACCTGAGAGGTATTAGGCTTCCTTTAACAGATCTGACAGCATTTACAACACAGGCAAGTCGACGCCTCTAATCGCCTCTGTGACTTCAGCCTATTACCAATTGATCTCCAAAGAGAGCCTCTTCCTCACCTTCTGACTGATGCACAAGCTGTCGGCTCCTTTTGCTCTTCTTTGTCATAATGCGCAGACTTTTTTTTTTTAGGCTGCATCCTGTAAACTTGACTGCTCTTTAAGTGCTCTATTTCTTTTTTAGCAAATGTCACAGGTAATTATATCTGTTTTATTGAAATTATAGAGTGACATCTTGTTGACTGATCAGGCACAAAGGATCACTTTTGTTCTGATGAGACTTTGTTTTAACAAGAACAAGATTTTAATGAATTTATTATTTTAATGGTAGTGTGGAAAACAGCCTTAAATCTTAGTGAGAAATCCTTTGTTGCCACCCTTTACCAGTCTAAACTAATCAACAAGCTGTGAAGTAATAGCCTGGATAAAGGAAACAAACCTGCACATTTTTTTCTTTCTTTTGTGTGTGTGTGTATCTGTTTGGAGAAAACATATCAAATGGATTAAATGCTATGAAATATTAAATGCAAGTCAGAGTCACACACATCATGCAGCAGACAACGCACTTATCTTCAAGTGTGTTTCCCGACAAAGGAGGAGGCAGCTCAGGCCATTAACAGAGAAAACATCAGCTTCGAGAGAGACAGCGTATATGTGTGGCTGCGAGCATGTGAATCAACAGCGCAAATACATCACCTACTTTTAATTCGCACAAAATATGCTTATCTCTTACAAGAATTCTCACTTTGTCCTCTTGTTTAAGACTGAAGCTGTCACTTCATATACACCATTATTGTCACAGGAGGTCAACAAGACGTGATACCACAGGCCATGCATGGTGGCCTCACAGCCCCTGCTGTTTGCTGTGGATACAGGGTCACACAAATTGATGCCTGTCACAGCAGACTAATTAGATCATTTGTGACTTAAATTACTTTATAGATTGTTCAAAAGTGACGTGTGGTGCTGTTTAATACGCGAGCAGCTCACATGCTTAAATTCAGCAAACTGTGGGGATCACATGTAAATGAAAAGCCACGCTCTGTGACGATACATAATGCTTTTCCCATCGAGCCCACACACACACACAGTGGTATTTCACTGCACTACAAGCATGCACACAACACAAACTCACAAAAACAAAAGCTACCCAGAGTCTCTGCTTGCCAGAAAAACACAAGCTGTGGGATGCCAAGGCAGCTGCATTTAACAGTGGCCATTAAATGTTATTAATCCAACAGCGCAAACATCTTTACAAAGTCAGCAGAGAGCGCAAACAAATGCTTACACATGTTGCTTTAACACTTAGCTCACAAGAAAAAGTAGCTAATAGGTGAAGGCTTAACTTTAGAGGGTTAAAATTGAAGAATTGTCGAGGAGCAGTTTATATAATCTGAAGAAAATAAGGAAGTATATCTGTACCTGAAAGACTCAATATGTTTGAGTGCATGCATGTGTGTGTAAATGTGCATGTGTGTACATTGGCTAAAAGCCTACCACAGCCTGTACCACTACCCAGCCTTCTCCAGAACCTCCCTAAAATCCTCCCTGGGCCTCTAGCAATCAAATCCCCATGGCAAGCTGGAGACAGAACAGAGCAGAGCAGAGAGATAGACGGCGAATAAAACATGGGAGCGAAAAAGAAATGAAAAAGAAAATAGTGGTGTGAGAGCCTCCCCCTCTTTTCCTTAACACATACACAAGCATACAAGAACCCCATGTATACATTTAGAGATGAAACATATTCAATCTTGCCAGAGTCCATACAAGTTCTCGCAACCTCGCATGTTAACTGTGGACATGAAATGTGTGTTACCTGTTGGAAAACCATTTTCTTTGGACAACAACTTTGGTAATTTGCCATCACATCTAAACCATACGGCGCAAACACTCACACAACAGTACATGTTAGATTACCAGCAGAAAGAGACAGAGTCAACTGCAAGCCCTGAACAAAATTACCATCATTATCCATAACCATAAATAAGCCTGATGATGATGATGATGGTTTTAACAATAATAATAGCAATTCACTGTGAGTGCTTTTTCACATAACAGTGACAGCATTAGTCACATAGCCAACAGAAAAATGAAAGGCTCAGTGCCTTGAGAGCTCCTCTTGGTTGCCATTGCTGATGGGGCAAATTGGCAGGCAGAGCCAGCAGACAGGGGTCCTTAAAGACGGATGTAAAAATAGTAGGCTGTCGATTTACCCTCTGCACTGGCGTGGCTCCAAGGAAAACAAAATAACAGGAGTTGAGGAATAACAGGAAAAGGGAGAAGCCATGGTGAAAGTATGCCCAAGTTCCTGTCACTTAGCACAGGTCACACCTAATGTCACCTTCCTCTGGTTGCAGAATGGGAAAGAACAGCTCCTCACCACAATGCCTCTGCCATATGCTCAAGTTTGAAAATAACCCATACGCTGCAAAAATACATATATTTTTTCATCTCTATTTAGCTTCAGATAAGTCCCTTATTTGTGATTATCCACGCTGCTGGTGGCCTGGCCATCGAAACCAACACAACCACAACCACACCTCAACAATTTTTTCGACCTGGGTGACAGCTGCTGCATTCCCACTGTGCCACAGTGTGTGTGTGTACGTGTGTGTGTGTGTGTCTGTTTGTGAGTGAATGCGTATGCGTTGCTGGCCTGGCCCTGTGCTCATGTCCCCCTCATTAGCCAGTGGTGGGGTGGTGACATCCTGAGCGGCTGGCCCTTCAAACACACACTTCCTCCTCACACCGGCGACTTCTCCCCACTGCAGGAAACTGCCCAAAAGACAAATAACTAACAGAGTCTTTTGAAAGAAATGTAGAGATTGAAAGAAGGAGAAAGAGGGTGAAAAGAGTAAAAGGAGCGGTGTTCTGCTGCACAGCAGAAAATATGTTTGAATGAAAAACTAAGAGGGAGAGAACACAGAAATGAATAAGTTCAGGATCCAATTGAAATATATCAGTTTAATCTGTAAAACTGCAACTGTTTTTGTTTTTCTTCTATTTATACTACCAGTAACAATCTAATTGCAATCTAATGCAATTTAATCTCAAACATTCAATTACCACACTGATTCAAAAAGAATCAAACCTACATAAATCTCTCTGTCGCAAAATACCTCATCAATCTTCTTCAGATTCCACAACGCTATTTTCCAGCAATATTACCATTATTTTATCAAAAAATTTTGTCAAAACCTTCTTGGAATAAATAAAGATTGCACTTCTTTCCTTTTACATTCACATGCCCACACAGGAGTATAGGAAGTCCCTGAGAAAGACTCGGCTCCAGTTCATTTCCCCACAGATGGCTCTGCATTTCTGCCGTGCCTCGACACAGACGCACACAGACAAAATCGCAGCACCCTGCCATATGAAAAAGAGACCCCTTTTTGCAATCCATGATTGTATCTCTACATCCCTCCACATTATTCAGGCATTCACCATAGCGGTGAGACGGCCGTCTCCTCAGGACAAACAGGAAACAGCTGACATGGAGCCCGTGAGTGATGCTCACATGATGCTTATTGATCGCTGTTTGCCCCGAGTCTCACACACAGAGTCAGGGTCAGTGCTTACCCATCCTGCAGGGCATTATTGCACAGCTACAGAGGTTGCTGCATGATCCAAAACTCACATGATCTTTAAACATTTTTTTTTCTTTTTTGGCAGGATCAGACATATACTGTAAAGATAAGCAAGAAGAGTCATAATCATTTCAAAGCTGTTTGAGTAAAAGAAAAATGGTGAGATAAAGCAGGGATCATTCTGATGTGATCCATTTTATTATTTTAGGATTTACAGTAGGGGAAACAAAAAATAATTAACACTCCAAAGAAATCATATCAATGTAAGTTTACATTATAATAAGATTACAGCACATGCCAGATGATGCAATTACTGAAAAAAAAAAAAGTTTAGAAAAAAACACAGTAAAACTAAAACTGAACTTAGTTTAAAGCAAAAATGTAGCAGACGTCATATCTCCCTGGTTGGTGCTTGTGTAAATACAGTAGGGACCACAGGATGAATGGGACCTTGTGCATCCTCCCACTTCGTCAAGCTAGATGGGTTCTTAATAGAGCACACATACAGTAAACATACAAGCAGCTGTGGCCCCCTTTCCACCCAGTCTTAACGCTCATATTTCTCTCCTGCAGAAGTAATGCTGCCTTCAGGAAACATGCATAGCATCATACACACAAAGACTGAGAGAGATGCCCACTGACTGAGCACCACAGTGGCCTCTCTGCTTATATCATCGGGGTTTTCTAACCACAACTTCACAGTTAGGGATTTGCACTGTCAGTGGAATCTGACCCGGTAGAGGTTTAAACCTTTTCCAATCAGGTGCCAGACCAAACACTGATACACAGACACACCCAGTCACTTCCCTTTATTGAAGAAACATTGTGCTCCTTCTGACACTTGTCCTTGTGTGTTATATCAAGCAGTGGTACAGAAAGAATTCCTTTTACACAGATTATATGTCAGGAGCCTTTTCTGTAAAGACAGAAGCTGCAGAGAAAAATCTCACTTAGCAACTGGAGGTGGCAACGCAGTGTTTTAAAGTAAGACGGTAGTGAAGTTAAGACAGAACAGAGATGGTGAGGGTGAAGGAATAAGACTAAAAAGCGAGAGAGAGAGAAGAAGAAGAGGAAGAAAAAGGAAAAGTAGTAATGGGGGAAGTGGTGCGTGCCTTTTCTGCAAATCTCCTCTTTCACCTCTGCTCTCCTCCAGCTCTCCATCCAGGGCCAGCCAAGAGACACTTCACCTCGCACCCGCACACACATGGAGCCAGAGCCAACACACAGGAACACACACACACACACACACAAAATGAGGGACACACACTCACTCATGCTCTTTCTCTCACGCATATACACTCACACAACTGGCATATGACTGTTTAGCCACCCACTCAGAAAAATAAATGGCAAAAGCACAGACACGAATGCCTTAACACACACACACACACACACACAAACTTCAGCATCAGAACACACTCACACTTGATACCGGATACATGCACGTATAGACATCCATATGCTCCGTGTGCAACGACCCATCAAAGACAGACATGGAAATAATAACAGTTGAATGTAACCACACACGTACACACACACATTCAATGACTGTGGATAATTCTACACATATGCATCAAATCACTGCCTCCCAGTCCCACTCTACAGTAAAAAGCAATGCATATGCACCACATATGCAACATGCAACACGCTGGTGCCCCACCGTGTAGAACAAGCTTCACACACTCATCAGGCAGACGCGCACACACTGCTCCAAGTCTATCAGCGTGTTAATGGGCAGATTAGCTTGTTCTGTGATCTGCGCTGAAGAGGATAATATCTACCCTATTTCTTCACTCAGACAAAACAAAGCAGGGCTGTTCCACAAATATGTCTGTCCTCATGCTCTAAGAGCCAACACCATTCAATTTCAGTGGCTTGACATTAACAGACAGGATTGAGTAGGCTGCACAGTACACTGATGATGTACAAGGATTAAGTCAACATGACCGTGATATTGATACAAGTAAAAGAAATTCAAGTTGGACTCATGATTATAAAGCAGGAGAGAGAAAAAAAAGAAAGAGAGAAGGATTCAGGTCAAGCTTTTTAACGTTTAAAGCAAAAAATTGAAAGTGAAAAAAAATCACACAGTAAAATCTAAAGAGCTGAAGGATTTATAATTCACTTCCACTTCGCTTTATAACCAATTTCGCTTCAAAACAGGCAATATGAAATGGCCCTGCGTGGTTTTACTTGAAAGAGAAACTGATATTTATTACGAATAGGTCTTGATTATTAATGCGATTATACACTTTCGCTGACTTTTAATGTATTTAATTTTTCTAAAATTGCAAACGCATAATAAACAGCAAATAAAATTTCTGACAGGTTTACATTCCAGGGAGATCTTCAATTTTCTGAAGAAAAAAAAAATAGTAACAGGGAGCAAATCAAAACGTGAAGACTGCAATGCAGTAAGACAGATATAATTATCATTGGTGTTATCACTATTGTTTTGGTTGTCCTTGCTGTTGTACTGTATTCCTCATCCGAATGTCTACTTTTCTACTTCTTATTCCTGTTTTGTTAAGCCCTGCTGTGTTCACATGTGAATCAAAGAGTCTCCGTGTGAGAAGGAGCAGGCAGCACTGAGAGCAGACAGAAGTCAGGCAAGCTGTAATGCCACTGTACCTCTTCCAGGTCTCGGCCCATAGTCGACCTGTCGCACTTCAAAGGAAGCCGCGTTACAGCACCCTTGCAAAAAGAAAAGGAAGAGGCTGTTTTAGAGATAGTTTTAGACTGAAGACATTCACTGTTTTCTGTTTGGTTTTATCCCCACCCCTTTTTTTTTTTGTGCTCCGAGATCTGTAGTGAGCCTGGGTGGCATCGCCAGATCCTCAGGTGGAGGCAAAGGCACATTTTACGAGCCCCTCGAATCCTTAAAGTAGTTCCCACGTTCCTCCAACGTAAAGCGGAGAAGAATTTTTTTTTTTTAAAATCTAAAAAACGCGGCCTCCGGCTGCTGTGTTGTAGAGGAAATATCCCTGATGAGCCAATTAGGCCCGTGGTATCACTTAACTCCGGAGTTTTTAACTTGCAAGGGTCGATATTCAGAGCCACGCATGTAGAGCAGCAGGTCAATTAAGGCTCCAAATATCATCTCTCCGTAATGCCTGGGAAATAATTAAACTCCTGAATAATGTTTGCATTTTTTTCCTCCATAAAAAGCAATAATGAAAGTTACCTCTTGCAGTGTCGTGTAAAATGCGCAGTGTTTTCTGAACATTAGGAAACTCAGATAATTGGTATTTATCGAATCCATTTAATTGATTTCATTTAAACTGCTTGCTGTTTATGCCATTTCTTTTAAAAAGGCAACTTAGTTTCTTCAAAGATTACAACAACAACAACAACAACAAAAACCTGCTCCGGCTTAAATGAAAGGTGCTCATTATTCACCTCCAAAAAATACCTCAGTGTACGCGCAATACAGAAAAGAAAAAGAAAAAAGTGCACATGCAATTCAATCAATCAAAATTGATGAAAAGAAATATTACCTGAAATATTTTGATCCACCTTTATTTTTCATCTGCTTGCACATTTTGCATCACTGTCCCCTCTAACCAATATTTTTTGCCGGAAAATGTTTTATTTTAAAATCTTGTTGAAATTAAACTGAATTGATTTATCTTTTTGATTACAGTCGAAATATAGAATATACAGAAAATGCTTGCAGCGGCTGGCCAGACAGAATGAACAAATTCAACGGTGACAGTCGTTTTCAAATTGGCACCTGTTTTGTGTGGCTTATTTCCTTTGCGCTGTTCGAGGCTTTTAATGCTTGGATTATCGTGCTATAAAACACAGAGACAACAACAAAAAATAGTCATAAAAAAGGCATTTGACACCTTGTGATTTGATCATCAAAACCTTTGTTTTGAACTTCCATGGACTACTGATGAACGTCCTCCGATATGATCAGACACCTGCTACAAACCCCATCTCAGCCTTTTTATTGGCTATAATTTCAACTTTCTGTCTCAACTGCTTTCACGTCAAAGTGGTATTCGATTTGTAAAACATTGCCTCGTGTGTGATTAAAGAGGCGTTTGAAAACTGACCCAAATGTTTCGGCTGGCTGATGCCCTGCACCTCCCCGCAGCCGCGTCTCTCCTGAACGCACTGCGCTGACTTCTTTTGCCTGTGTATCGATCAGACATAATTTGGCCTAACAACGATAGAATACCGCGTCTCTCGTGTCGTCCAGGTGATCTTTACGGAGGACGATTTTTTTTATTATTATTTTTTTTTTATGCACAAGCCCACAACACATTTCTCTCCAACACCCAAGAGTGCACCAGGCTCAGCAAACACAAAGTCATTATCGGTTAGATTCCAATAAGGCGAGTCTGTCAAGGAACAGGCTTCCTTCGGAGAATTTATGTCATGCCTACTAAACATGGGAAGATGTCTTCTAAGTGGTGCGAGGAAGGATAAATAACAGCGAGTCCCATAGCTGATTATATTGAAACAACGGAGCGCATTTGTAAAAAGGATTGGGGATGCAAGCGTGGGGTCCCAGCAGAATGGGAGCGCAGGGGCCCATCCACCTGCTCCTGTCGGCAGAGGAGGAGAAAAGAGCCTCGCTGGCCTCGAGAATCAACCAATCTCTTGTAATTCGTGTATTAGTGGCTGGTATGATCGTCTCTTTAGGATCAATTGTAGGGGTTTACAGTAGGGTGCTGCATAGACAGCGTGAGGTGCAAAAGGAACTAGTCTAACTATAGATTTCATCTTGACTTTTCATCTTGATTTATTTATTTTTTTGTTAGATCAGGCTTGGTGAAAAGCAAAAGATTGACTTTTTATTAGAAGTTACACAGAGATATGTTTTTGCTTTAACTCAGTTTTGTAGAGGTGAAAAGGCTATCTCTGGAGTAAAATAGAAAATAAAAATAATTTAAAGATTAAAATAAATGAATACAGGCTGTTAGTACCGACAAGGTGACAGGATAGATTGCTCCTCATTTCCAACACAGAGCCGCGGCGAGGCTGTTGCGCAAGAGTGCGTAACAGCATGTGCATGGTACGGAGAGCCTGCAGGTCCCGCTATGATTAACTGCAACCTAACAACCATCCTCTATCTTTACTGTCTCCCCCTCACACACGTGCGCGCGAACGGACGCACACAAACTCACGTACACGCGCACACTTGCACAAGACGGGACTCTCATTCCTCCTCCCTCTCTGTGCCAAATATTAATCCAACGAAAACACGTTAATCCCTTTTTTAAAAAAAAGAACTACATTGTTCTAGTTTGAGGACTACTTGGAAAGAAAGAAAAGAAAAGCTTAAAAAGATGCCGGTCAAGTTTAAACACCCGCGGTAACAGGCGAGAAATGTCGGGAGGAAATGTGGACTTTCCTCAGCTTGTGCAGGCTATCCGTTATCCATCATTACTTTTCCAGGCGAGACTCGGTTCGTTCACGGCTCCTCTGCTGCTCTGTAACCGCGCAAGGGACTTCCTGCCTCGGCCACATGAAGTTAATTAGCCGGTCCCTGAGGGGTGCCCCTGCCCGAGTCTTTATCGGCACTGAGGTTACCAAAACACGGCTATTGCTTGCTTTTAAACTCCACACCGCTCACAGACCAATTACGGAGACCTAAGCATTTATGTAACGAGTCCGGACAAGATGTAAGACATCAAATGGTCAGATAAATTCATTATCTGACATTGCAAAAATATTAACTTGAATTTATGTTTTACAAATACACAAAACATCACGAGTTTGGAGAGGACAGTTACACAGGCTGCAGAGGACTTACATATTGAATTGATCAAATTAAAAGGAGGATACAGAAAGTGGGTGCATGAACAGGATTTTTTTTTCAAGCACAGTGTGTGTAGCAGAACATAAAGACACGCACAAATTTAATCTGATGTACTCCTACAGTTAAGATAAGTTGTTAAAATGCTTTTGCAGACAAGGACTCTGATGTGAAATATCACAACACAAAACCTAACAATCATCCATCAACCCTCTAAATATACACACTGACTGATACACACTCAACACTCAAACTCTTTTCTTGGACTGTGAGGTCGTAAACATTAACAAAGCAAACATGTCAACACATTTTGAAAGAGAGGAAGAGAAATATAGTTTCGCCCCACAGAATGAGAATATGGACAGAGAGAGAAGGAGATGAGAGATAAGAGTTGGAGAAGATGAGGAGGTGAGGCTGAGCTGACATACCTGCTGGGACATTCTGTATAGGAGGTTGCTGTCAGTGCTCTGCTGCTGCCATGTCCCCATGAAGCCCGGCTGCTCAGCACTAGGCGGTCTGGTGCTGAACTGCATGGAGCTTTCGCCTGCTCCCTCAGCGCTGCTGCTAACAATGCTAATGCCGCCCAGACCACTTCTGTTGCTGCTGCTGCTGCTGCTGCTGTGACTACTAGCAGGGATGCTCAAGCAAACGCCAGCTGTGTCGGTGGGTCCGTTAACCTGAGCTGGAGGTGGCCTAGGCGGCTCCGGGTCTCTGCTGGGCTCTGGTGGGACTGTGTCACACTTGCTGCCTCTCACATCCAACTCTGCCTCCTTGGACTTAGACAGAGAGAGGGAGAGACAGGGAGGGAGGGCAAGAGGGATGTGGGAGTGTAAAGGAGGGGAGAAGAAAAATAAGTCAGTGAAGGTGGGTTCTTTTGGGGTCGCACTGGCTTTTTTCGTTTTGCTTTTCAAGGAGGATAACAAGGAAAGGGGAGATGGAGGAGTTGATGTGAGTGAGAGGTTTCTTGGCAGCTCTGGTAGAGGAGTAGTGTGTGTGTGTGTGTGTGTGTGTGTGTGTGTTGAGTTAATTCTCATGAAGACAGAGAAAAGAGGGTTTGCAGTTTACCTTCCTTGGGAGTCTTGTCTTGGACAAGGGAAGATGAGCGAACCACTGGAGGTGAGGAGGGATGGGGAGGTGGATGGAGGTGAGGAGGTGGGGGCAAACAAGAATGGAGTAAAACAAAATAAAGAGGGGGAAAGCAATGGGAGCTAGTGAGGAGGGGTGAATGTTCTTGTCTGTGGCGGCTATTTTGTACTTGAACATGAACTCAAGACAGATACATTTGCATGCAAACACACACAGTGGAGCACATGTTTACCTGCCAGCACGCATTCAAACACACAAAATAGCAGTCTTGTTGTAAAAAAGTACAAAAAGTTGACCTGAGATCTGCCATCAGCACTCTTAAAACATGCACAGGAATGTTAGAAATAAATTGAAGTTTGTTCAGTGGGAATTTCTCTCTTGTCGTTGTAAAATCCAAAAGGATTGTAGAAAATAAAGAATACTCTCTACTGTACATCCCAGGCTACACTCAGCAAACTAAATGTGAAATTTGAAAATATGATTAAAAAAAATATGATTAAAAAAAAAATTGTCAAGGAATCAAAAGTCAAAGAAAAAGTTAAAGAAAAAAGAAAAAACAGTGTTGAGCCAATAAAAAGGACAAATGCCTCTTACCATGAAATCTGTGCTTGTCCCAGGAAAGTGAAGATGAGGTGTGGGAGTAAGCCACCAGCTTTCCTGTTCTCCCTGCCTCCCGCTCCTCTCCCTGCCTCCTTTTCTTTCTCTCTCTGTGTGACTGTGTCCCTCTCTCGACGTCCGTGCCGCTGCCTTTCCTCCCTCTTTTCTCTGTCTGACTCCTCTGTACTCCGCAGCAGCCACGGAGGGACTGAGCCGAGCACTTGAATGTGTGTGTGTGTGTGTGTTTGAGTGTAAGAGCATGCGAGAGCCAGTGAGTGAGCGAGAGAGTGTGTGTGTCTGGCTAGTGCGGGCTCAACTGAGTCAACTGTGCCGTTCCACTCTGAGATGCTCAATGACACTGTGCTGAACACTTCTTCACAGACACACAGCCCTCCTCTGCTAGGGGCAGGAAGGTGGGGGCATCGCCGAGCAGGAGAAAGAGGAGGGGGAGCGTTTGTCCCCCTGCTTTATTACCATTTGTGCTGCGAGCGGCCGGCACATCTCAGATCAACTTAGTTCTCCCGTGGGACCGTCCTGCCACACACACATGCGAACACACACACAGTGCTTAGCGAAAAAGCCCAGGTTCTAACTTAATTTTTCTTAAAAAACACGGCACTTTTTCTTCTAGTTGTCAAGCAGTTGTCCCATTGTTTAAAAAATGAAAAGGCAGGCGTTGGCTCTCCGCTCACAACTAATCAGCATCTTTCTGATTTACACCACAATTAAAAATGAAAGACACAAACAAAGCAAAAAAAATCAATTGACTTGTTATATCTCTAAAAACTCAGCTGCCTTTGTTTGATTTTTACCCACTCTAATGAAAGACTATTGGAACGCAAGCAATCTGCCACCTCCAGCATGCATATGAACACACAACGATCACAAGCACCTCCTCTCCCCTCTCCCTTCTCCTCCTCCTCCTTCTCCTCCGTGGAGGCTCTCAGATTTTAATTAAGAAAAAAATGAGGAAGAGGTTCCATTTTAGCCAAATTGGTCCCCACAGCAGCAAAGGTAAGGGAAAAAATGAGGGATGGAGGAGTAAAAGGAGGCAGACACAGAGAAAAAGACACACAGGAGGATTAAACAAAAAAAAGGAGATCTATACTTCCTTAGACACAGCATAGGACACATCTCACACAATGAAGACACCACCGATCCCCTCCACCACCACATCTTTCTCCTTTCCTTTTCCTCTTTACTTAAAATCTCCAAACCCCCCCCTTTTTTTTCCCCCCACTATCATTAGAGAAATGACAGACCAGGTGCCTCAGTCCACAGCGAGAGGGAGATGTCACAGTGATCTTTCCACCACAGAGGAACAAAAGAGAAAGGGACAGACGGAGAACTTCTCTTCTCAGCTACATTGAATGGCCTCTGATCTATAAAGTCACTTCAAATTTTGTGGTAAATTGCAGCAGACAGCTGCTTGGCTGTCTGTTAAAAGCCTTTTGTGCCATGCACTAATGGCAGTACAGCGTTAACCTTTGCTGAGATTATCACACCAGTCGTTACTGTTATGTACAGGGGATTTCTGGTAGCAGAGAGAAAAGTGCAGTGCGAGTCTCATCACTTTATAAATGCGCACTTGTATCTTTTGTCTCCTGCTAAATTTACATCTGAACTCCTTTTTTTCTCCTTCCATCTTTTCAGATTTTTTTCACTTCTAAATCTCTTTGTCATCCTGCTTCTCTGTCACTATAGACCTCCTTCGCTTTCTTTTCTTTTCCACCATCCGCCTTTGCATTGTGGCCTGTGCTCTGTCAGTAGCCACAAGCAGCATTGTTGTAAAATGCGTAATGTGTCACCTCTTGTTCATGTACCGTCAGCCCTGCTCTTAACAACTTATTGAAAAGGTAATGCACAAGGCTTTGGCTAATTATATTAAGTGACAATTTAGCCGCCAAGGTTCCTTTTTGCTCTCCAGATTTTTTTTCTCCTCCTCTCTATTGCTCTCTCCCTCCCTCTTGTCTGTAAATGTGCTAGTCTGTGGGTTTTTCAAGTGGCACTCAGTGTTTCAAGTCAAGCTGGTGGCTCAGCTTCTGACCTGGCTGGTTAATGGCTGTTATTTGTGGGAGAAAGGAATGGACTCTGCCAATACTGCTCACTCTTCCTCCTTATTTCTCACATGCCTTTTTTCCCTTCCACCTTGCCTCTTGCTGATAGTAATGGCCACGTAGTAGAAATACTGAGATGAAGAAATTTGGAGGGGAAACAGAGCGGGAGAAGGAAATAGAATGATGAAAAATCTGTATTAGCTGGAAAGGGAAGAAAAAAAGGATCTTGGATATCCTCTGGCTCCTTTATTAAAACTATTATTGTGCAGGACTTGAGAATTCCCCGCGGGGCAGGGGTCCATGTCGAAGCCCATATAATTAACTAGAGGCTCAGCTACGGATCAATTACCAGACAAGCAAGTGATAGCTGAATCAATGGAAGATCATCAGGCTCGTTATCAGTGTTGCAACTCATTAGAGGAAAAGTGAGGTAGAGAAAGCGGCAGAGCAAAAAAAAAAAGGGGGGTGAAGATGGAGAATGGGGGTAGTTGGGTGAGACAAGAGGCTAGAGTTGGTGGCAGTCCAGAGGCGGATGTGCATGTGGTATATCAGTGTGTGATGTGTTGGATTTCTCGTTAGCTGCCACTGACTGGTGACAGGGGGAGCCCTGAGCGATAAGGGCAGCCTGCTCTGTAGCAACAGCCACTCAGGCATGTATGGATCAATACAAATGTGTGCATGAGGTTAAAGCTCTGCCACAGCACCCTCACTCCCCGTTGAATCCCACCCTTAGTCTGGGGTACAATTTTTGCGAACTGAACAGTCAGAGATGGACTGTCAAGAATAAAGTTACTAACCTCTCTTATTCCTTTAAAAATGTGCAGCATAATTCATGGGACAATGGTTGTGACCATAGTATAAAGGAGCATTGAAAGGCAGGCAAATCTTTGAGTTTGAGTGACCTTGCCCCCATTGCTGATCTACATGCAAGCAGACGTCTTGGATACTTTTTGTTAAAACAGAGAGAGAAAAAAAACTTTTTACTTGAGAATGATGTTTTTTTAATCTAATTTTCATCTTTAATTTGACTTTGATCGTGCTGCCAACTTCTTCTGCTACTTCTGCTCTTCAGCAAATGTGTTTAGTGGCCATTTGGATGTCAAGTGTCTTTCAGTGGGAAGTCTTGTTTCCACAAGCCATGATGTTTTTCTAACTATAACCTAGTCATTTTTAAAGCGTACACCCTACCAAACAACTGACAAAAATCATTAAAAAAAGGTGCAGAAAGTAGCAGTTGAGTTGGAAAACCAACTCTAACTCTGACCTTTCGCTTGACTCAGGTCAGCTGGTCCAGTCCAGAGTCCAGATTAAACCTGGAGAAGCAGCATTTAGGTGTTATGCTGCTAACAAGTGGAACAAACTGCCAGTGGAGATTAAACTGTACACAGTTTTAAATCCAGGTTAAAAACATTTATTTATGCATTTGTATATGCATGAAATCTGCACAGTATGTTTTTAATTTATCTGGATTGTTTTTAATCATTTCAATTTCATTTTAATTATTTTATTTATTTATTTTTATATTCTTTTATGTATTTTTAATGCTTCTTCCACTCTCCGCTGCAATACTTTTATTTTATGTAAAGCACTTTGAATTGTTTTGTACATGAAACGTGCAATACAAATAAATTTGACTTGACTTGACTTGACTTGACAGTCATGTGTAACTCCACCACAAACACCTCTAACCTCCGTATAAAGACTTTGTCATCCGACAAAACTGATAATCACTCCCTTAGTGGCAACAGTTTATGTAACCAATTTCACGTCTCAAATCAATAGATTAAGTTTCAGGGCAGTTTTACAAACTTCAATGAGACTGTTGAAACATGGGGCATCTTGGAGTTTCCTTTTGTAATGTTGGCAGCCAGTCTTTGGCTTCTGTGGGTTTTTGGATGAAAACTTTGTGGATGGGGTGTGTTCTGTGGCGTATAGCGACTACTCTGGTTGTGATCTGGGGATTTTGCCGGCCAGATCAACAAGCTTGTGTTCTTTATTGTATTCCTTGAGCTCTTGGTGAGAAATTTCGGTGGTTTGATATGGTTCACTGTCCTGCTGAGGGACCATGCTGCCATTGCCATTCAGGGGTCTTCAAAAAAGTTTGGTTTGGTGATTAAATCCCAAAGTTACATTCAGATGAAAAGAAAGACCCAAGGTGTCATGCCGAAAATGACATTGTTATAAGTTAATCAATGTCATTACCTCAAATTGTGAAGCTGTTCATTTCATATCAGGTAAAGTCCTGCATCACTTCTCAATTGTTTCCCTTATCTAAGTTTCTCTAATGATTTGTGTGTAAAGTATTAACGAATGAAAGCCTCTAGTATATGTTAGGTGAACGCGAAAAGAAGTTTCATTCCTCAGTGAGAGAAGATACACAGGGGAGCACATAAGGTAAAAGTAAGATTTTAAAGCCCTCTTACATTTTTTCTGTCATTTGATTGTAAGCAACAAGGCACCCTCCATCACAACCCATCAAACCTCTTAGCACTGCTTATTTGTTTCCCAAACACTGACATCTAATGGGTCAAATAGCCCAGAAATTGGGTGCAACAGCTCTTGAGTCTTGAGAGGCAAAAAAATCTTGTTCAAGCAAACAACAGTCAGTGTGAAATAGATGTGAAGGTCATCTATCATAATTACAATGCTTGACGGCTGTCCTATTTTTCTGGGGTTCTTTTACTTTTCATTTCAGGTCATGTAATTCAAATAAACAAATCAAAGCAACAACAATAATGGTCTGACACAGACAGGAAGGAGCATTTCCAGTGTGTGCGGACTTTGTGTAGCACACTAGGGACATACTGTAAGCAGGAGCACATGGCCAAGGGCTGATTCTGTCGGTGACCTGATTTATGGTCATAGTATGTGTGCATGTGACAAGGAGCACTGTGTCGATCAGATGGCAAAGGGATAGAACTGTCACTGTTCTGCTACCACTACAGGGCCACAAGACATCATATGACACCAACAGGAACAGCCCTCCACTTGTGATAGTGGGATAGAGGGAGACTAAGAAAAAGACATGGAAAAAGCCAGACGAGGGCACCGAGAGGTCTGAGAGATGAGAGGGAGCCACATGATTGCCTGTTTCACTGATCACTGCAATCTGGACTCCACTAATAAGTGCACCTTTGTAAAAAAACAAGAGGAAAAAGACAGCAGCTGAGCGCCTTGGTTGAGCCTCATGAGTTCTTTACACTATTCAGCTTTGCTCATGGTAATATAAAATGGCAAAAGGTTAATTGCTGACACCATAATCTGCTAATGCCTGTTTGGCTATTCATGACCTAATGACACATGTTGTGCATAAAAGCACTCCACATTCTAGTTTTGCTTTTCCAAGCGGGGAATACAACCACTCATGTGGTCTGGAGAAAAATCTACAATTTTATCAGCACCAATGCACACACAGTGAGGCCATTTACATGTTCACCTGCAGGCAGCACGCTGACTGGACCGTCTTCTGACCAAATTATAGCAAATCCTCAAGCAACTTACAGGTATCCCTTTTCCTTTTCTTTTTGCACCCCACTTTCACCCAACACCACATTCGTTTTCACAGTAGTTTCTGTAGAAATGCATTATAACATAACAACTCTTCATTTCTCATTTTAATCAATCAACAACATATTTTTGTTGATGGCACTGTGGTATGGTGGCTATCACCTCACAGCAAGAAGGTACCTGGTTTGAATCTCAGCTGAGACTTCTCAGTGTGGAGTTTGCATGTTCTCCTGGAGCCTGTGTGAGTGAATGCATCCATTTTTTAAAATTTCAGCTAATTCATTTACTTTCACTTGCAGCATTTGTAAAAGAAAGCCAAACAGATATTGTCAAAGATTTTAAAAAATATCTTCGACTTCATTGGTTTCCTGGGTGCAGTTTTCTTTATATCATTTTCATCGGCTATAAAATAAAAACTAGATGAGTCTAGAACATACAAGAACTATGGAGCATGTTTTTGCTCCAATTAAACTAAAATGATCTTTGACCCCAAACATGTTGAATTTTACTGTGTCCAGTGGAACAGATTGGAGGCAGGAGTTGTATGCCTGCAATTTTACTGTGGCTAACAATAGTAGAAAAGTTAGCTTGAGCTTTACAATCCCACCAGAATTAGAGTAAAAACTCATAGACAAGGCAGGAAATATAGGAGAAGAAGGGGATCCTAAAAAATAATATTGTGCCTGTTCTATTGTGCATGCTGGTATGAATAAGTTAGCTGAGAAGCATTTTTGTAGATGAAAGTAGGGGTTACCCAGAAGTGTGTGAAGATTCCGTGAGAGGAAAGAGATCATTTGCTTACTGACTTGGATAGTTTCAAAGTTTTTAGCAGATGTGTAAATTGGGGCACCCTGAGCCCATCCGTCAGAATTTTCTCCTTCTTCTTCCCCTCATTTTACTCCCCAGCCTTCCACACTTACACTTGGATAATTCTCCTCTAATAATCTCTAGCTCTTTGCCTCCACCACCCTCATTTACTGACCTCATATCTCCCTCCCCAGCCATACCCTCTCCTCACCTCATCAGACAGGCCTGCACCCCACCCCTCCCTCCGCCCCCCATCCCCTCAGCCCTGTCCTCTCTCACTGACCCGTGCTCCCCCCCAGTCACAGGGCATTGTGTCTCTACCTGCCAGGCTCCCTGACAGCCCCACGTCCCCCCTCACCCCCTGAGAGGAGACCGCCTGCCCATCCGGAACGCTGCCGTGGCAACCCTGCCAGCGCCCCTGTCGTGCACCCCACCCCCTCCTCCAACCCGATCTCCGCCGAACCCAGCACTGAGAGTTTGACAAAGTCCTTTTTCTACAGTTCAGTGTCTTCCCTCTCTTATCTCTTTCACGCTAACTTTCTGTCTTCCAATCTCTCATTATTCTGTTTTTACACTTCGTCCTCTCTCTAATAACTTTTGGATTTTTTTTCCTTCTGACCTGACTAATATGTCTTTACCTCTTTGAGCTTTCTGCTCCCTTTGACACTCACTGAAACATTCTCTCCTTTTACCAAGGCCCAGATAGAGTAGAGATGGGGTAGACAGTGGTTGTTACACATATCTTTGTCATTTTTAAACATTTGTTAAGGACTAAATGATTGCTGTTTACAATCATGGACACAATAACGACTAAGAAATGCTGAAAAAAGTATCATTGAATAACCATGGAGGCCTTAAAGTGAGACAACATATACGTTTTATAGGAAATGTAGACTAGTTAAATATATGTTGCCCAAAGTCAGATATTACACAGTAGTAAGTTTTGAATTACTGTCTTTTCATGCCCAAAATGTATGCTTGCCACATCTGCATGGTCACAAGGTGATTGTGGGTCCACATGGTGTAAGGTCTATCCTCTGCCCAGTATCCCTGAAAGTTCTGTAAAGTACCAAAAACATTTTGTGCGACCAACAATTGTGCATGTACTTAAAGAAAAATGGATCCTTATGCTGACTATAGACCATAATAGACCATAATACTCCATAACCTTAGTTGCCATAAACCATCTTCTTTTATTGGCTTAATTCAGCTAAATGCAACAAAGATCAACGTCTTGATACTTGGTGCCAAAAAAGAAAGGCTTTATAATGCTCTTGTATGAGGCTATCACAATCATGTACAATCACAGTCATTAAAGACAACATAAGTTTGAGATTAGCGACATTAGCACCTTCAGGTGCTATTTATTTTATATTAATCCAACAAACTGGTTCTTCGGTTACAGGCCTCTCCTTTCTTTTATTTGGATTCAACCCAAAATCTGCTCACATCAGTTTGGTGGTGTTTAGCTTTTCAACTCAATCCAAACTGACACTCATCGAAATAAACTTGATTCGTTTAAAGGAAGTGTCTATGAGGTCATCAGCGGACACCTTTTGGGAAACCGGAGGAACTGCAAAGAAATTATTGGTGGTATGAAGCATCTGTGTATTACAGTCACGTCATAATCAAACTCCAATCAAGAGGCAGATCTTAAAGTTTTATACAGCATTTACACATAACAGCAATCTGAAACCAATCAGTCTCTGTCTAATGGGTCAAACCGATCAACCACACTTTCGTCATACAGTACACAAATCTTTTGTGTGGGTATGACTGTGTGTGCAAATATGTTTTAATAGAGGTCATCTACATCTGGAGATGTAGCAAAGTAATGGGAATCACACATTATACCCATTAACCTTTGTGAGTAACAGGGAAATCCATGACTGTTTTTGATAAAAAAAAAACTAAATAGATAAATAAATAAGTTAGCAAAAAAATTCAATGACCTCACAAAAGCTGAGATGCGGTCCAGAAGGGCTGTGTACCATCTGAAAACTCCCTAAAAACAATTGCTGAGCTGGGAGGGAGGTGGGAACAAAAAACATGTGGGTTACATTAGGCAGGAGAGTCTTTATTTATGGTACACACATGACAAGGAACATAACCACTAACACCACGACAAACATACAAACACTTGTGATTCACTGTGCCAAAAAATACTTCAAATAAATGTCACACAAATCATCTTGTGGTAGTAAAAACCATTCGGCAAACGAGCAGAAAAGTTTGGGAAAAGTTTGGATTCAGTTCTCACTCGCAGCACATTGTCCCTTCATCTCATCTCTCTTCCTCATATTTTTCAGCTGTGTGTATAAAAAGACTAAGACAGGGACAGCTTCGAGTGTAATACATTTGTACTTTTAAAGTTATGCATGATGTCTGCTCCAATCAAACGATCAGCACTTTAAAAAGTAATTTTGGCTTCTCTTGCAATGAAACTATGGCAAAGTTCTATGTTAGTGTTCTGCCCATTGATGTTTCCAAACTCCTTGTCACCGAACCCTACACACAGCCGATTCAAAAATCAGCTCAGTGAAAATGGAAAGAAAATATGAAGAAACTATCATAATTCTACCATCGGGTTTCAATTACAAGAAAGAGGGAAAGGGGGTTAAGTGAACATCAAGTCACATTAAACTATATAGGAGGCCACAGGCATTGGGGGACTTTGTTGAAAGCTCTTGTGCATTAACACACATTCCTGCATGTGGCCAAGTTACATTATTTGATTATTACAACTGTAGCCACAGGTCTGGCGTGCAAGCTTTGACTTCTCACTCTTGCTTAGAACCACTTCCACTGAAAACAAGAACCTATTAGTCAGAAAACATTGATGAGAGGGAAAAAAGATGTCCAGTCTACATCTGGCATTCACACAGACTAAACCCAGCTGTGTGTGTGTGTGTGTAGCGTTAGATGTGAGAAGCTTTTCCATCTTGCCTGTCTGTGTTGCATTGTTTTAAAACATAAGACACATAAGACAGATTTAATGACAGAATGAATGAGAGCTTTTATGTCAGGAACCTGAACTGTAAAAATTACAAGAAAACACACTTGAGATTTGAAAAAAAAAGTTTGCCGTTTATCTTCCAGTCGCACATAAATCACCTTGAGCGCCTTGAGTTCTTGCCTCCTCACGTTTATGTCAGTCTTTCTCGCTTTGTCCTTACATGCTACCACAGCCTCAGATTCTGTCACCTGTCTCTGCACGTTCAATCACTCCCAGAGAGGCAGAGGAATGGCCTCCACATTCCCAGAGGCAAGACATAAAGAGCTGTGAATGGATGGATGGATAGCAAGGGGGACGAAACCAGCGACTAAATTATTAAGTGACACTTCGCTTTGAGACGCACAAACACACTCATAAGGCAGGAGAGTAAACGCATTAGAACAGTTAGCCTCCTGAATGCACCCGACAACTCAAGTACACGCTAATTCGCGTCAAAATCATCAAACCAGGCCTGGGGCTCTTAAAATTTTTACGCTACTGCTTGAAGGGACATCGTAGAGCCTGGGAGGTTGTCTGAGGGTGAGTGGCCCTGTCATCACAGCCGTCGCTGCCAATAAATAAGTAAACATGGGTGTAGAGTGGCTAAGCGGCATTGCCACAGAGTTGACAGCATGTATCCACCCTGAGTTTGTTCCCCAGCGAGTGAGCCTCAGCAAATAGGTATGCACACCTGTGCATATGTGTTTTTTTCTGTCAGTGTGTCCTCCCCCAACTCCTGGCAAACTCCAGGGGGGGCTTGGTCTTGCCACCATCTCCTCAGCTAGAATGTGCCAAAGTGGGGCTTCATTCACTTAAGTTCCACCTGGCCTTGATTTCCTGTAGACAAGGCTGGAGCACACTGGGAGAGCTCAGGTCTAATTTGGTACATAAGGAGACAGGATAAGGAGCCATTTAGCCACTATGGACCCAGACACTGTGTTAAGGTCTAACAGGGAGAAGAACACAGCCACTCAGTTTTGACTTTATGTGGTTACGACAGAATAATAGAAGTGGTTGGAAGAACTAAGGTTCTCTATGCTGGCACGTGGTAAAAAACATGGGATATTAATCAGAGTTTGCTGTTGTAAAATTATCTTCAGGAGTACGTAATCACAAAAATGCTCTGAACAAAAAACAGACATGTTTGATTGATTCTTACTTATGTGAAGAATGTCCAATCTGCAGTTTTGCCATAATGAGGGTTAGTGGAATTTTTGGGCATGTTGCACACAACATGAAGCACTGTCAAATATGTTTTCATGAGATCATTCAAGTGATCATCATCAATTGTCAATGCAAAGATGCCTTTGAATCGTTAAATACAATATGTTCCAGTCAATGCAGTTCCAAATCTTAGAGATATGAAAGCTTGAACTGTAGATTTTCCTCTCCCATTAGATTGTTACATGCAATCATCATTGATTGGGGGAAAAAAAGCCTGGGCTGTTAATTAAATACATTTTTTGTCTAGTCAATTAGATTCTACTAGAAGAGAGACTTGTGTATCAATTGGTCAAACATGCACCTTCGCTATGCATGTAAACCATGAAGCTTGTCAAGATGGTTTCTCTGGTGATCATGATCTCAAAGTTTGTGCTAGAATACATTTCCTAATGGGGTAAGTGGCAATAGTGACAAAAAGTAAATTAAAAATGTTCTGTTCCACTGTTAAAAGTTGGTCTTGGTGACAATATGACCCCTAATTGACACTGGCCACTATCTGGTACAGTTAGTGCAACAATAAGGGAAATTTACTCATGCTTAAACTCTTTACTTTGTTTGTGGACTTGTAAATGCACTCGCACTTTGGATGTATCTTTTTCAAAGTGTGTGAACATGTGCATATATATGTGTTTATCTATGGGTACTCTCATTGTAAAGCCAGCTAATTGCAGTTGAGACTCCTTTAATTAACACAAAGAAAGCTCTCTGGGGTATGGATGGGCACCGTGAGTGTGTCACGAGTTTACATCTCGCTAACCTGTGGGACACAACAGCCTAATCAGAGCCTTTTAAGTTCTGCCATGCTTACACAGGAGGATTAACTGAAGACACGCTTTAGTCGTAGAAAATGAGACAACCGAGAATCGTGTTGGTCTGGCTTGCAAAACAAGCAAGGAATTTAGGGGGGGAAAAAAGAGCCTTGAAAACTAACACTTTGAACCTAAACAACAATGATGCTGAAAATAAGAGGTGCAATATTTTAAGGTTGCAATGGCTTTATTTAACTTGAGCCTTCTCTGCTGTAAACAACATGGTTGCTCTGCTGTTGTTGTTTGGAGATTGATGGTTTGTGTATGGCAAAGGGCGCCACATGAGACATGACACAGGATGTGCTTCAATCTTTCTCCCTTCCCTTTGTCCACCCACCCCCATCTTAATTTGCTCACTCGTCTCTTCGTTCTTTTTAGAAATAACTTCCTCTCTTTTTATTATTCCTGCCAATTTGGACAGGAGCCCTGGTCAAAGACAGATTACACTGAGTCGCATATCAAGCCTAATCAATCTTCAGCCCCTGGAAGGCATCACTCTCCCAATGAATAATTACAGCAATCCAGTTACAAGCTGCCAGTGCCATAATGCTGCCATCACCCACCATCTTTTCGCATCTTGGAACCCCTGGCTGATTAACCAGTGAACTTTAAGGGGAGAAGTTTGTGAGTTTTTTTAGGCCCCTGCACAGAGAAATTCAGAGGAAACGCAAGGTGAAGGCTTCAGTCATCACAAGTGCTACTGTTTTTCTTTTGAGAGTTAATGAAGTAATTCAAACTAAATTAAATCTAAGTGGCACCTGGGTTGTGCAGAGGTTGGACAGCTGATATGTGGAGTGAATGAGAGTGATCATGTGCATATTTTGATCCAGGATTTAGTCTGGCAGGGCTGTTGTAGTCACACTTGGGCCAAACTCAATTTGGCTTATGCATCTTTTGTATCGCCCTGTCTTGAAGTAGAGGAAATGTGCTTCACCACCTTCTGCTCCAAACACACACACATACATGCACATGAATACCACAAGATAAAGATGATGAAAAGGAGAGAAAGGATTGTAGTGTGAAGAGGGAAAAGGAGATAAAAGAAGAAAGAGAGTTGGAGAGGAATGAATGATGAATGAATGAATGAATGAATCCTCATGTTGGTGAGAGCACTGCTATCAGCCAGTAGAAGATGCCTCTGCTGTCACACACTGTCAGTCAATGATTTAGTCTGTTATGTGTGATGTGTGAATAGGTATGTGCATCAGAAAAGCTGGAAATATTTTATTAAAAGGCATGTTGAGTGAATAATATTGAGAGAAAATTGACAAGAAACTGATTTTCTTCCATACGACAGAGGTAAGCGTCTGCATTGTACATGAGAGGAAATGGTGGAGGGAGGGAAAGAAAAATGGGGGAGTGGAGTTGAGTGTGTAACTGCAGGGCAGCTGTATTGAGCGGAGGAGGGTGTCATTTAGAAAGTGGCTGGCTCAGCAGTGGCCATTAGTAGCACTGTGACACAGTGGACCGTCAAGCAAACAGACAGGAGGTAAAAAACCAGCATGGATGTGGGCAGATCGAGGGGAAGAAAATGTTAAATTGAGCTGGTGCTGCAACCGTGGCATATTTTATTTGTCAATTAATCCATCAGTTAGTTTCCTAATTGTATATCATTAAAAAAAAGTAGTGCGTAGTGAGCAGTGAGCTGCCATTTTGCATTTTTAGAAAAGCATTGACATACACAGCGGAACTGTGACATTTCCAATGAAACTGATCCTGGTGTCTTTCCCATCTGTTATCATGAGACACTTTCTGTGACTTTGCAGGGTTTTGAAGGGCTGTATTTTTAAGCCAACCAGACATCTTCAACTAACCCAACCCTGATCATTTTGCTTCCTTAAGTCAACCAAAAAGCAGGTAAGAACAAAAGTTACCAAAAAAAAAAAAAGGGGGGGGGGCAATCCCTCAGACTGAAGTGGACTCTTGAAGGTCCAATGAGTTGTCGCAGCACCCCTCCGGGCTTGTTTGCTGCTTGATAGACACATGCTCTTGCAAGGTAAGGCACACTGTGGTGTAATGTGCTGAGTGTGTTGCTGTATTGATGTTGCTGTATTTCTACCATTATAAAATGAAGATGTTAAATCCTTCCTTTGAGGCTGATTAGAAAATACAGCGAAAAGAAGAAATATACTCACTTTTGAAAGGCTGACAAATGTTAGTGTCAGTCTTGATCTTTTTTAATAAACCATTTATGGCACCAGATATAAAAGGTAATAGTTAAGATTACAAAAAGAAACAGGGTTTAAATTGAAATGCTGATACAACTGCAATTTCGTGACAGACCCTGAAGTAGTTCTTCCACACCCCAAACATTGCTGTTTCACAGTAAATGTTTTAAAATTGTACAGTTGCCATGTTTTACTTACTCAGTTCTGTACACAGAATTAGTTTAAATTTTTAATCATGACAGTGTCCCACATCTCCGCATGTGTGTCTACATAATGACATCCAATGTCAAAGTGTTGCAAATGTTTACTTGGCCACGAACATTTAAGGAAGTCCCAGGGACGGTGGAGTGTGTTAATCAATAGACCTTTATAAACCAGAGGTCCCTTTGTGAAAAACAATGCTAGTTTAAGACTCGTTTTAACTGTTGTTGTACTCTTATACTTCCCTTCCACTCATGGTTCTTTACTTCTCTACTTTGCTTTCTCCTGTGAATCATGTTCAAAGTTAGAGAGAGAGAGAGATTTTTTGTTGCAATCAGTTATCAACAATTTAGTTAATATGTGAAGTGTTAGGATAACCTTAAAGGGGAACTCTGGTATTTTTAAACCTAGACCTTATATCTGGCATGAAATACATTTATCTACTCACCATCTTACTCAAAGTCGTCGTTCACATTGTCAAAATTTTATAAATATCCTGCCACGTTGCACAAAACTACCAGTAGCAAACTCTGTGTGAAGTTAGCCGATTGTCACAGAGAAAGGAGTAAATAAACTGTGCTCTAGGGGGGCGTGTGGATGAAGTGGTCCCAGTAGAGTGCCTGTGTAGAAATTCCTCCGTTAGTTCTCCTATAGCAGCACATAGCCACATAGCAGCACCTATGAGCTAACAGAGCTATAGTATACGTTCGTTCATTCATTGTTCTTTAATGTATTGGTGAAATAAAGACAGATAATGCCTTATTTAGAGGCTGAATCGTCCCAGCCCCGTTCACTCCGTTATATGGATATACGGCGATCGCGAGTTATCTAAATAGCTTCTGATGGACGCCGACTTTTGCCAAACTGTTCTCCGGGAGTAGATAAACGTATTTCATGCCAGAAATAAGGTCTAGGTTTAAAAATGCCAGCATTCCCCTTTAAGCATGATGACAGGACAACAGATGGACAACGTGTATTTCTACATATGCAGTAGTACTCCACATAATCTGAGTAAAATCACTACAGTTCCCATTTTTAGTAAATGCAGCAACATTAGAATATACACTAGATTGGTCCTAGACGGTAACTGTGCTGAGACGGGATGTTGAAACACTGCAAGACACTAATATTTATAACATTTCAAGTAATCTGATATTTTAAGCCAGGGAAGCCTCTTATAACATTATGGTGAAAGACTAGATACTTAATACTGGAATAATACAGCCGTTCCGAGAACCACAAACTACCCAGCGCCGCACCGCAAATAACTCTGATTTTAAACAAGAAGGAGGCAAAGAGTATGAAAAGAGAGAGACAGAAAGACATAACTGAAAATTACTAAGCCTGTGAAATTCCTTAGACAGCAGAACTAGCACTGAAGGCTAAACACTCCAGAGTCTGAGTGTTGGCAGACACAAAACACCGCCACAGGATGACATGTGAGAGACCCACTGCAACCTTGCAACCAATCCCAACAGTTAGCTCAACTTCAAGGACCAATCATGACTCGGTTCATATCAGAGCATGACAGAAAGTGTCGGTGATCAGAGAGAATAAACTGCCTTTTCTCTGTTTTGCCTGTGGTGATTACGTATGTCTATGATCTGTGATAGATTATTCACAAATGTCACTGTTTTTTGTGATTCTTAGTGTTCTTTTTGTGCATCCAACAATGTCTGTGAATAACTGTTAGTTGAAACACCACAATCATGACTTATTTATTTGCCTGAAAGACAATCTGAGCTTTCACTTCACTTTCCCACCACTCTGTCCAGCTGCCTACTGCCAGAAAGCATTTTGCTGGGGACAGTGTGGTCCTGTTGGAGCGACAGGAATTCACAAACAGAGGGGGCAAACCAAGGTTACAGAGACGGAGGGCCCAGGCACGCTCCCAAACGATGCAGGCGGTGTCGCAGCCAGCTCTATCTGGGGTCCTTCTGCTGACTCGCCACACTAGGACTCATGGGAAGGGAATGTAAGGCCCTGTTTTGGGCCAAGTTTGAAGGAGTGTGGAGTGAGAGACAAACTGTTTGAGGAGGATGGGGTTAGCACACGAGAATGCTGCATGTGTGTGTGTTTAGAAACCTTGACAAGTAAACTCTGGCTGCCATCATTCGTCACTTCTTTGTGTTGGAAAAGACCAACTTGCCACACCCCGCGGTATTCCAGTGCAGGCCAAGTCTTATCCCATTCCAATGAATAGACATTAAGGAAAGAGTAATTACTTTTGACGTCAGCTGCCAATTTAGACTGAACTTATTTATCTCATTTAGAGTTTGGAGGGATATACACATGGCAAACACCAACTTTTCAGTTCCCACAGACAGAGGAGGAGAGACCACTGGCAAGGTAAACGATATTTCTCTACTGCGCTTTTCTTGACTGTAGTAAGAGAAAAGGTGACAAAGGTTTGCCAAACCCCAACAACTGCAGTCCTGACACCACTTGCTGCCAGGGTATTTGTGGCTTTTTTCATTTTGTGTGAGGGGGTTGCTTCAGATCTCATTCAATTGTTTTTGGTGTCATAAGCAACCGTTGCAGTTCTCATCTACTCAAACCACATGATGCAGGGACCCCCCCAAAAACTCATATTCTAAATGGCTCTGCGCATACTAACAAGCACAATAATACAACTGGAGAAGGCCGCCCTTTTCACTGAGCATGCATGCACACACACACACACACACACATCAGGTTTAGTCTAATTAGTACTGGTATTTTCAGGGCTTGTTTGTGCAAATTGGAAATGTGTGATTTGAATTAAACTATGGTGGAGGTTTTTGTTCCCAATAAAAAAAAAAAACATAGAAAGGGGTTTCACCTTGCCCCTTGGCTGGGGCTCATACGAAAGTAATTTTGTCCAGAGAGAGAAAAAGAAAAAGAGAAGTGGGTAAAGAAAGAGTGGGGTAGTAAAAGACAGAGGGAAAGACAGACAGAAAGAGAAAGAAAAGGGGGAGGGAGATACATTCCGTTTGGCCCAGAGTGAGAGGCACTGTGGGTGTCTGAGAGCCCTTGCTGCCAGTAATTGCTTCCATATAGGACTCTTCCACTGTCACACTCGCATGTGTAGACCTACACTCAAACACATATTTTTCAATGAAAAAGCTGAAGCTTACTCAAACTCCAACACTTATAAAATAGAAATGCAACCATTTACGCATGAAATTGTACATTTGAAGTGTCTGTTTATTTAACCACTCAACTGCATAACAGCTCCTGGTGATGAGGTGATGAAACACAGGTTACCTATGTAAAAGAATCACAAGAGTCTCAAAAATAGAAACAAATACTCCTCATTTTTGTCCGTGCTGTTATGTCGATTCGATTAAAGTTGGAATTATGCTTGTATGCAGAAACAAGAAGACCTCTTGCCAAAAACCAAAGCAGAAAAGGTGTTATGGGTGAATGCAGGTCAATGAGAAGCTGGAACACCTGTTAATCCTCAACAAGGTGCTCTAAAGGCTAGTGGTTTAAATAAAGTCATTAGTTGTATATTAACATATATTGTAAATTGTACATGAATATATGTATCTACACATATATATAGACAGATTGAAATTTCTACCACTCCTCCGGTGCTGTATGTGTTAACTCCATTACTATAAGCTCATTTTAGTTCTCTTTCAGGTTTTTCAATTCAAAATAAATTCATGTGTTTTATTTGGTACAGATTAAAAACCTGGCTAGTGTTTCCTGCTCATTACTGTTGCTGGAGGATCCAAGTTTTATGACACTTGGTAACACTTTGGGATTTCCATTTTTCTTACATATTCAATACCTCCAGTGTCAGAGACAAAAAAAACACAACAATATGATAGGACCTCCACCATGTTTTTCCATGAATTTGGTGTTCTTTTCTTAATGGGTTTCATTTCATCACCTATACACAACCTGGTACACTGCATTTATAGAGTGCTCACCATAGAAATGAATCCCCAAAATAATGTGCTTTATTTGCAACAGGTTCTGCAAACATTAATCTTAATTTCTGTGCTTTTCTTTCAGTGTTCATGCAGTATCACTTGCTTCAATGTGTGTTGTATGGTACAAGCTAATTGCACCATAATTGTACTCGGTAAGCCTGCAGCCCTTTAGATGTTTTATATACAGTGTTTTCCACAATTAGCACAAACCTTTACAGACTTCTCTTGAGTTTCTTCTCAATGTCATGTCTTGAGAACAAAGATTACAGTCTGTATGACTTTGAACTCTCAAAAGCACATGCGAACCATTCAAATGTGTATTACAATATCTCTATTTATCTTTCATTGTAGCCTTTGGACATGCTACAGGTTTAAAGAATAACATATTTGATCCTCTCAGACAGCTGTTTCATTGTCACCTAAGAGAAAAAGAAACTGTTACCAATCAGCTCTTTTTATGCAGTAAAACCATATTTCATTCAGCTTATGTGAACATTAAAACTAAGCACAGATGTATCTTATTTTCTGTCCTCTATTTTGTTTCAGGATTTAATTTGAATACATGAATAACTGTGTCCAGTATTTTTATTTCACTATGCGAAAAAGTCTTTGTAGTTGCTGTTCAGTAATGTTGTAGTCATTTCTGATGTTCTGAATTTAGTACCTTTTTTTGTATGCACAAAATCAAAGTGATTTAAAACTTTAACCAATATGTGCATTCCAATAGTGCTTTGTAAGCTCTAGGTAATTTAAAAGATGTGTCTTAGCTATCGTATTCTCAAATTCAAGTTCACATCCAATTTCACACATTATTTAAGGTCATTAAACAAAAAAAAAACGACTCAGGTATAAATCTCTGTTCTGTTTTCCCTTATCTGCTTATGTCACTGAATGTGTATTTTTATGTACTTGAACAATGACGCCTCTGGCTTGATGTAGTGTTCAGTAGAGTCTGATTCCTTCATCATATAGGCCCCTCACAATACAGTGAGTATTATTTTCACCCTTTCCTAGTGACACATACACACCCACAGACACGCACACAATCATGATTAATAGGAGTGGGACTTAAAAAGGCAACAATAGTCATCTTCTGCTCTGTTGCCAAAAGAAAACATCCAGTATTAGACATATGAAACCACACATGGTTCAGCTATATTAGACTGCTGTGAACTACCTCAAGTAAAAAAAAAATATATATATATATTTTTAATTCTCTTCCCAACAGGAATACAGAGAAATTAAGAAGATGTAAATAAGAGAGGGGCATATTTTAAATTAGATGAATTTGGAGAGGAAATCAACTTTGCCATTTAAACCAGTTCCAGTCAATTTTACCAGCTGCAAAAATCCATAGCAGCATGGAGCCTTGAACTTTGACAGAAAAGCCAACTACATAAAAATGAATCTTAACTTTACTGGGTTCTATTGGAGTTTAAGCAGCAGATGGGCGAGTGTGAGTGTACCACGTTCAAAGTGTTAATGCATCCGAGACCTCATGAGAATGTTAACATGGCAAGTTGAACAGGTGTGTCAGCCACCGAATTGAATGAAGTTTGCCACATACACATATACAAAAATATACACGCATACAACCATGGTTCCCACCTGAGCAGTAATTTTAATGATTCTGAGCCTGTACAATTGAATGGGCTGAGCTCATAAATCAAAGGCATGTGGGGTTGAAGATTTCCAGTGAAGTGGCAGAACAAGAGTGTACACGTACTGTTTTTAAGCTAAGCAGGTGTGTGTGAGTCTGTGTGTGTGTGTAAGTTATAAAACAAGCAAGAGAAGAACTTGACTGCCCTCTCCTGACTTGATCTGCTCTTAGGGGAACCCAATGATTCGTTATCAGAGAGTGAACATTAAACATTACAGAACGTTTGATATTTGATTGAAAACTTCTAACATCCCTCAGCCACCGTACACATTCTGTAGCCTTAACAAAGAGGACTCACGGGGGAACCTGCTGCAGATTTTTGAGTGCTGTATGTACACAGTATTTGTGGGCTATAGGAGTGGCTGTCACTGTATCAGTTGCCACAGTAGATAAGGCAGTGCACAGCGGTGGTTCAAGTAATGATGCTGGGACCACTAAAGTATAGGAGAGGTGTCTGTGATGCTTGTGTCTGATCACATCACATCGTTTTCACAGCAAATTCCACACCTACACACAAAAAAGCTGTGTGCATTAGCAAAAGTGGGAACTTTCTATGTCAATGTGTTTTTTGTCCATTTTGTTGCCCTACCCACCTCAGCTGCTGTCGTTGGTTCCTTTTTCTCTTTTTTTTTCACATTTCTCTGCAGAAAATGTATTTTCATATAGGTTTAGTTTTGAAGTGGATTGAAGAAGAAGAGTTTGGAGATGGCAGAATCTTGAAAAGATTTTCTGTTCGCTTGAGATGGTTTATGGCTTCCTTCAAAAAATAGCCAGCGTGCCTGAGGAGGGATCGGAACTTGGGCAGCAAACATTTCTTTTACATCGCTGATCAACTGTTTCTACTTCTAAAGAAGAAACATAGTGCCATCAGACACTAAATAAAAATAAAAACAAATCTCAAAGACTTCCATTTCTTCCCAAATATATGGCCAAGATTTTTCTAAGATTGTGTGTCCAGTAAGCAACTGCTACGCCTTCAGCTCTGTTTTTTCACAGCCATGTGTGTCCAGTTTACACACCCTGGTTCATTCATTCCACATCAGTTAATGGAAAAGTCCCTGTTTTGCCTTCCTATTCAGTGACATATCAAAAGTTTGCTTTAAATTCTCTTGACAATTGTATGGAAACATCTGACCTTGATTCAGGTAAAATGATGACAAAATCATAGAAAAGATGGGGAAAAAAGCTCTTTCAACTGTATTTGAATTACATGGATAAAGACATTATTGTACATACAGCCTGCATCTTGTTAAAATGAGGCTGCATTTAATTGTTTAAAAAATAGTAACACTGTTTTAGGAATTGGCAAATCCAATTTAATTTTGACTTAATTTTGACCCTTCTGTCTGCTTGAAAATATTTTTGTAAGGCGTGGGGCCACCAGTGTTCAGCATTGATATAACAAGTCTTTTGAACTATTTTGGTTATGATGGGGGTGGTGGTGATAAGCACAGCCTAATACCAAGATTTCAGCTGGGTTGTATCTGACTTCTGTAAAGGTGCTAGCATTTGATTCACAACATTTTCCTTCTTACCAAACCATTAAGTGTCCCTATGACTGGTGGTGCTGTCATCTTGGAAACAAAATACAAAACAGCTTTGTATTAATTTACTGTGATCTTTTCGTTTAACAGAACTAATGTACCCAAAACATCCCAACATACCCCCACAGCATACAGCACAATAGGGGTCTTCAGCTTTTTCTTTGTCACCTTTCAGGCGACAAATTATAGGAAGGAGACTAAAGCCAGGATATCTCTGCCTCATTGCCCTGCCTGTTGTGAGTCACCCAGCCTCACTGAAATGCAGTAATAAATACCTGGAAATCCCCCTCAAGATGTGTCTCAAATCGGGAAAAACGTTTAGTTTTCAGTCAGAAGTCTGGTGTTTTTTCTGATTTGAAAACAGCAAACAAGGTTTTCTAATATCAGTTCAAGAATGTTTTGCAAACCGTTTGGAAATCTTAATTTTGTTCAAGCAAAATAAGATTTATTTAATTTGACAACAAGCTAGAAAATCTGCAGTTGGTTATAGTTTAGGTCATCATTTTAGCAGCAAAGTGGAGCTGATCAAACGGAAAGTCACATTCAGACCACCTGATTGCCCCAAGCAAGGTGGTTCTCATCACGAAAGAGCTAAAAGATAAAAGTCACTCACAGCAGGACTTAACAGTCAAACCATCTGAAACAAATAATTGGAAACAATACAGCTGATCCCAGCAAATGTTAGATTTCCAACCAGTTCCTCATCCCACTAACATTGCACCAAGGTGGCTGGCTCTTATTTGATTATATGGAAAAAAGATCACAGCTTAGAACAGCCTATTGAGAGAAAACAAGGAGACCACACTCATTTTATAGACAAAAATCTTTCCTTTTCTCCGCTATAAAAACAGAGCAGGCATCAAATGTCAGCTTTTTTCTTCTGATAGCTGTTATGTAGGTGCCCTAGTTGGCCATACTTCAGTATTTGGCAATCATAAGCACCTCTTAGGAATGCTAATGAAAAATCAGGTTCAAAACCCACACATGTAAAAAAACAAGCTTTCATTAAAGCCGTTTGCAGTTGAATGAGTTTATCACAATAGCTACACATTTGAACAGCGGTATAAATGCAAGAAAAAACAGAAATAATTTTTGTCAAGACAAGAGACACACAGAGGATGTGGTAAGAGGTCAGTAAAATCATATAACAGCAACCTCCTCCACTGTCCTACTCCTCACCCTAAACCACTGGTGTTTCCATGTGTAGTGCTAGAGAGGTTTGTGGTACAAACGGGTTGTGATCCAGCAGGAACAAGGCCTGAAAGGACATCAGAACGCACTTAATCTAAACAGCATTTCCTACCTTGGGCCACTGCTGCACAAAGCAAGCCAAAACCACACAGTGTCTAAACACACGGTCAGGAGCATTGCGTGTGTGAGTGTGTACACTGTGAGGCTGTGAAGATGGCTGGGTCCATTTCAATCAAGGGGAGAACGACAAGAAAACAAGCACAACCTCGGCTAAACAAAAGAGGCTGAAGCGAGGCAGAAGGGTTCATGGAGGAGGGACAGAACCCAAACAAGCTATGAGACTGATACACGTGAAAATTAGTGCAGGATGGTGCCGTACAAGGAAGGTCATTCATGTGTGTGATGTACTCAAACATGCATACAAATGAAACAGCTATTCCCCCGGACATGCATGGCTACATGAGTCCTAGCAAGAGGCCGCCAAGAAAGCCTAAACAGTGGGATTAGATGAGCACAACACTGACGCTTCGGCCCGTGCGTGCATAAAGGAGAGAGAAGGCACTGTAAACAGTTTACAGGAGGATGCAGGGTTACTGCTGTGCATGCGTGTCTGTATCCATGTGTGTGAGGGTGTGTGTGTGTTTGTGTGTTCACAATGCAATATTGTGACTTCTGAGATGGATCAACTCCTATCTGATTGAACAACATAAACAAAGTCAAAAGTGCAATATGTCCATGCATGCAAACACACCAACTGAACGCGCAGCTTAGAGTTTGGTAACTGGACGTGGGCACTTGCACCGAAATATGTGCATCAGACAAAGTAAACTTAAATCTCGACATAGCTTGTGCGTCAGTGGATTTTTATATTTGGGTTTTCTCTTTACAGTTTATGTCAAAGTTTACAATCTATATTCTAAGATGGATGATGACACTGGTAGTACTTTAATGTGTAAGATTTTCATAGTTTGCTTCAGTGCTAAAAAGCTTTGGAAAGGTTTTGTGAAAGTATCACTTATTAGTAGTTCATATACATGTGTGGCTGGGGTGAACTGGATATGATATTCCACCTTTCTGTGCCTTCAGTGTTTGTCACTGTGACTGAGAATAGGAGAATGTTGTTCGTTACATTATGAATCATTTAATTTCTGAGACTGCCGTGTGCCTCACAACGATTTGCTGCTTGGTATGTAAAGCATTTCCACACTTTGAGAACAAAAAAAGTAAATCTGTTTTGCAGAAGGAGAAAGACTTTTTTTTTTTTTGCAAAAGAGAAAAGAGTTTGACTCAAATATGTTAACTAAGAGTTTTTTTTGGGTTTTTTTCAAATAAAATTTTTTTTGCCTGATCTCAGTTACACGACCCCATGTGTTCCTGAGTGCCTAAAATAAGACAGGTAGCAACATACTAAAACAATTAGCCTCTCCTGCTGAGGCACAGCTACAGCGGAAAGCTAAAAAGATAGGCAGGGTCGACCAGTAGCTACGGCGCAAATATATTCACTGTAGCCCATGTGTGAGTGTATGCGAGAGAGAGACAAAGTGCCTCCCTCAGAGAGAGAGCTTCTGATTGTACAGACATAGTGGCTGTGTTTGATAATGGTTTCCATTAACCTGGACTGAGCTGGAGGACCTGTGAGACTCTCTATTCATCCCTCTCTCGTTCTCTCTGCCTGTCTCATACTTTGTCACACTCACGCATCTTATGAGTATACTAACCATTTCAGTGACACAAGCTGCTGGAGAGGTAGGGTATTTCATTGTGTGACAATAAGTAAAAGGGTCAGACTTTATCAGGAAACCTGGAGAGTCTTCAAAAAAGTTGGTTTACCCAAACCATTAGGTGCGAAGTACACACAAGAAACCAGGCCCTTCACACGCTGAGAGCCTCAGTCTAACTTGTGTACATGAATACAGCTTACTTTCTACATAAATAGAGCTTACAGTGGAGAGAGTAGAGGAGAAGGCTAAAGAAATATGGAAGAGGGTTGGAAAGAGACTCGGGGAGCAAAAAAAAAAGCCTTTTCTTTTCAGAATCCCCTCTTTACCTGGAGCCTCTCTATTAGAGCAACATGTGTAAAGCACAATGCTCCTCTGAGAAGCTTTGACTCAAGCTAGAATGTGGACATGCACTGCAATGGCTGGAGCAAAAGCATGTCATTCAGTAGTGAATAGAAACAGAGCAGATAGTGTAGCAATTATTGCAGAGAAGCCATTAAGGGCCAGGGGTGGCTTCTTTAGACTATCACAGCAGCTGACTAATGGACAACATTGTTTTCTTGCTCACTCACATCCTAGATTTATCTATATCCAGAGTACTGAATATAGGGAGCAGACTTTCACAAAGCTAAAACACTGCTGTATGCCTTTAGTGGTATATGTGTAGCTATATGTGCAAATGTGCAAAAAACATTTTAGACAGATTTTTCTTTTTCTGAATCCACAAAAAAAATAAATTGACACCCCTAAACTTCTACACTTAAAGAAATACAACATAGTTACCCAAACCTCACTGAAATACAAAAAAATATTACCACAACAGTGGTACCATGCAGAGGGTTAGAGCAGTGCATCCGCAAGTAATGATCACCAAAGGACACAAATACTTTTTTGGACATTTCAGTCCACCTGAATAGTCTTTTTTTGATGAGCATATTAATTTAGTATACCTTTTAATTTAGAGGATATAGTTAATAAATCAATGAGGAGTCGTTGGCTTTGTTTTTGGTAATAAATGTCTTAGAGCACAGAAAGAAAAATCAGAGGCTACTATTTTTAGCTATGTGATAATTGGGGTTGTGTTTAAGTGCATTTCTGCATTTGACTACATCTAACAGTATCCCTGTGCCAAACCCCACCAGTCATTTTAGTTATAATGTGGCTACTCTAACTAAGTTGAAGCTGGAATATTGATGTTGGATAGAAGGCACTGAAGCATTCAGCTGTATCTACCCTCTCAGCCAACATGAGATTTTGGATGAAGATATGGTCGGAGAGTTGGTGAGAACAGGAAGTTCAGCCGCGTAGACCAGATAGACTTTATTCAACTCAGTTTCAGTGCAAAAGGAATCAACTATTATCAGTGTGTAGCTCTCAGTCCACAGCTGCCCAAGCGACTGGCAGAGGAATAGGACACAGAGATTTGAGTGGTCATTTTCTATCAGCCTGGTAGTTGTGTTTGCTTTGATAGCCTTTATGCAGCATAAAAAAAGGAAAAAAAACTTTCAGGTGGCCAATTCTGGTCAGAGTACATGCTTTGTCACTGACACAGCCAACCGGACAAGATCAAAGCAAAATACAATACTCACAATTAGGTCTATACTTGCCGATCAATACCATATGTTTAAAATGTGAAAAATTATTCTCTGTTGTTTACACACTGACTTTTAAATCAAGCACAGCTCCACGCACAAACACAAACATGCCTTATGAATTCTGTTGGTTGAAATGTCAGTTATTGTCATTTCATAGCTATGGGTGCCTCTGCTGTTTGCCCCTGGCGTTGCTGTTGGCACAATCTAACGTCACAGACAAAAACAGAGAAGTTGGGGGGAAGTAAGAAAATGAAAGACTGAGAGATGTGAAAGAGACATGATGCTCAGAATCGAGCAGGCTTTGTATGTGTATTGTATGTGGAGATGTGTGTGTGTGTGTGTAGGACCTGCGAGTCAACATGCACCATGACGCCTTTTAACCATGCTCAACCTCAAAGTTGTGAGCTCTGAGGCTCTAGCATTCGGAAAGTCTGCGACACAACAAAAGACACAAACTTACCTTTGGAATTGAGACACCACACCAGCAGCACATGAAAACAGAAGAGAAAGAAGTCGACTTTTAGTTTTCAAATATGTACAACTGGTTGAAAAACAATAAAAGCATTTACATTGAACCAATTTGTCTGCTTCCCGTGTGCAAAACTAGTTTTTATCTTCCTCTTTTGAAAAGCTCAACTAACACACTCCATCTTTGCACCACGCATTGTGTGCTCACAGGAGGATCGCGCAGCATGATAAGGGTTAACTTGGAGGTACATATTTGGGAGACAACCTCAGTTCAGATGAGCTGTGCGGCTGCTCTTGTGGCGGTAATGGGAAAATTGCACTGAGAGGAAGGACACACGCAATTAGAATCTGGCAAGTTGGTTGGTGGTGGGTGGCAGGAGTTGGGGAGGGAGATGCAGGAAGAGTGAAGGGGAGAGAGAGAGGGACAAGGAGGGAGGGCCCAACGGACAAGAAGTGATTTAGTTGAAAGCTGGCTTTTTGTGCACTGGGTAAACGCTGCTTGCTGTCTGCTGGCTGGGGCCTGTCCTCGCCTGCCTCTGCGACAGCAGCCCAGATGTCAATCAAATTAGCGCCCATTTACAGCTGATTTGGCTGTGTCATTCGCAATATCCCCTCTCTACCTTTGATGTGGTGGCACTGAAAGGGGGAAGCGATAGACGAAAAGAAAAGGGGGGTTGAAGAAGACAGAAGGAGAGTCACTTTATTGCAGTCTTTCTCCGTGAATGTCATCTGCCC